>NC_136261.1:9733128-9808128 GCF_964187855.1 Myxine glutinosa | reverse complement strand
AACACATAATAAAAACACATCACAGCCACGAAATTAAAAACACCTCACAGCCATAAAACACATAATAAAAACACCTCACAGCCATAAAACACGTAATAAAAACACCTCACAGCCATAAAACACATAATAAAAACACCTCACCACCACGAAATTAAAAACACTTCACAGCCATAAAACACATAATAAAAACACCTCACAGCCATAAAACACATAATAAAAACACTTCACAGCCATAAAACACATAATAAAAACACTTCACAGCCATAAAACACATAATAAAAACACCTCACAGCCATAAAACACATAATAAAAACACATCACAGCCACGAAATTAAAAACACCTCACAGCCATAAAACACATAATAAAAACACCTCACAGCCATAAAACACGTAATAAAAACACATCACAGCCACAAAATTAAAAACACCTCACAGCCATAAAACACATAATAAAAACACCTCACAGCCATAAAACACGTAATAAAAACACCTCACAGCCATAAAACACATAATAAAAACACATCACAGCCACGAAATTAAAAACACCTCACAGCCATAAAACACATAATAAAAACACCTCACAGCCATAAAACACGTAATAAAAACACCTCACCACCACGAAATTAAAACACTTCACAGCCATAAAACACATAATAAAAACACCTCACAGCCATAAAACACATAATAAAAACACTTCACAGCCATAAAACACATAATAAAAACACCTCACAGCCATAAAACACATAATAAAAACACCTCACCACCACGAAATTAAAAACACTTCACAGCCATAAAACACATAATAAAAACACTTCACAGCCATAAAACACATAATAAAAACACTTCACAGCCATAAAACACATAATAAAAACACCTCACAGCCATAAAACACATAATAAAAACACCTCACCACCACGAAATTAAAAACACTTCACAGCCATAAAACACGTAATAAAAACACCTCACAGCCATAAAACACATAATAAAAACACCTCACAGCCATAAAACACATAATAAAAACACATCACAGCCACGAAATTAAAAACACCTCACAGCCATAAAACACATAATAAAAACACCTCACAGCCATAAAACACATAATAAAAACACTTCACAGCCATAAAACACATAATAAAAACACCTCACAGCCATAAAACACGTAATAAAAACACTTCACAGCCATAAAACATAATAAAAACACCTCACAGCCATAAAACACATAATAAAAACACTTCACAGCCATAAAACACATAATAAAAACACCTCACAGCCATAAAACACATAATAAAAACACCTCACAGCCATAAAACACGTAATAAAAACACTTCACAGCCATAAAACACATAATAAAAACACCTCACAGCCATAAAACACATAATAAAAACACCTCACAGCCATAAAACACATAAAAACACCTCACAGCCATAAAACACATAATAAAAACACCTCACAGCCATAAAACACATAATAAAAACACTTCACAGCCATAAAACACATAATAAAAACACCTCACAGCCATAAAACACGTAATAAAAACACTTCACAGCCATAAAACACATAATAAAAACACCTCACAGCCATAAAACACATAATAAAAACACTTCACAGCCATAAAACACATAATAAAAACACTTCACAGCCATAAAACACATAATAAAAACACCTCACAGCCATAAAACACGTAATAAAAACACTTCACAGCCATAAAACACATAATAAAAACACCTCACAGCCATAAAACACATAATAAAAACACTTCACAGCCATAAAACACATAATAAAAACACCTCACAGCCATAAAACACGTAATAAAAACACCTCACAGCCATAAAACACATAATAAAAACACCTCACCACCACGAAATTAAAAACACTCCACAGCCATAAAACACATAATAAAAACACCTCACAGCCATAAAACACATAATAAAAACACTTCACAGCCATAAAACACATAATAAAAACACTTCACAGCCATAAAACACATAATAAAAACACCTCACAGCCATAAAACACATAATAAAAACACCTCACCACCACGAAATTAAAAACACTTCACAGCCATAAAACACATAATAAAAACACTTCACAGCCATAAAACACATAATAAAAACACTTCACAGCCATAAAACACATAATAAAAACACCTCACAGCCATAAAACACATAATAAAAACACCTCACCACCACGAAATTAAAAACACTTCACAGCCATAAAACACGTAATAAAAACACTTCACAGCCATAAAACACGTAATAAAAACACCTCACAGCCATAAAACACGTAATAAAAACACCTCACAGCCATAAAACACATAATAAAAACACCTCACCACCACGAAATTAAAAACACCTCACAGCCATAAAACACATAATAAAAACACCTCACAGCCACGAAATTAAAAACACCTCACAGCCATAAAACACGTAATAAAAACACCTCACAGCCATAAAACACATAATAAAAACACCTCACAGCCATAAAACACATAATAAAAACACATCACAGCCACTAAATTAAAAACACCTCACAGCCATAAAACACATAATAAAAACACCTCACAGCCATAAAACACGTAATAAAAACACCTCACAGCCATAAAACACATAATAAAAACACCTCACCACCACGAAATTAAAAACACTTCACAGCCATAAAACACATAATAAAAACACCTCACAGCCATAAAACACATAATAAAAACACATCACAGCCACGAAATTAAAAACACCTCACAGCCATAAAACACATAATAAAAACACCTCACAGCCATAAAACACATAATAAAAACACATCACAGCCACGAAATTAAAAACACCTCACAGCCATAAAACACATAATAAAAACACCTCACCACCACGAAATTAAAAACACTTCACAGCCATAAAACACATAATAAAAACACCTCACAGCCATAAAACACATAATAAAAACACCTCACAGCCACGAAATTAAAAACACCTCACAGCCATAAAACACGTAATAAAAACACTTCACAGCCATAAAACACATAATAAAAACACCTCACAGCCATAAAACACATAATAAAAACACCTCACAGCCACGAAATTAAAAACACCTCACAGCCATAAAACACATAATAAAAACACCTCACAGCCATAAAACACGTAATAAAAACACCACACAGCCATAAAACACATAATAAAAACACCTCACAGCCATAAAACACGTAATAAAAACACCTCACAGCCATAAAACACGTAATAAAAACACCACAGCCATAAAACACGTAATAAAAACACCTCACCACCACATCATTTAAAAACACCTCACAGCCATAAAACACGCAATAAAAACACCTCACAGCCATAAAACACATAATAAAAACACCTCACCACCACGAAATTAAAAACACTTCACAGCCATAAAACACATAATAAAAACACCTCACAGCCACGAAATTAAAAACACCTCACAGCCATAAAACACGTAATAAAAACACTTCACAGCCATAAAACACATAATAAAAACACCTCACAGCCATAAAACACGTAATAAAAACACCTCACAGCCATAAAACACATAATAAAAACACCTCACCACCACGAAATTAAAAACACTTCACAGCCATAAAACACATAATAAAAACACCTCACAGCCATAAAACACATAATAAAAACACCTCACAGCCACGAAATTAAAAACACCTCACAGCCATAAAACACGTAATAAAAACACTTCACAGCCATAAAACACATAATAAAAACACCTCACAGCCATAAAACACATAATAAAAACACCTCACAGCCACGAAATTAAAAACACCTCACAGCCATAAAACACGTAATAAAAACACCTCACAGCCATAAAACACGTAATAAAAACACCACAGCCATAAAACACGTAATAAAAACACCTCACAGCCATAAAACACGAAATTAAAAACACCTCACCACCACATCATTTAAAAACACCTCACCACCACATAATTCAAAACACTTCACCACCACATAATTCAAAACACCTCATCACCACGTAATTCAAAACACCTCACCACCACGTAATTCAAAACACCTCACCACCACGTAATTCAAAACACCTCACCACCAACTAATTCAAAACACCTCACCACCACGTAATTCAAAACACCTCATCACCAACTAATTCAAAACACCTCACCACCACGTAATTCAAAACACCTCATCACCAACTAATTCAAAACACCTCACCACCACGTAATTCAAAACACCTCACCACCATGTGATTTAAAAACACCTCACCACCATGTGATATTAAAACACCTCACCACCACATAATTCAAAATACCTCACCACCACGTGATTCAAAACCACCACAACGTTATTAAAAACACTTCACAACCACGGAAACAAAAGTTTGAGGGAGTCGTTAAGTGACAACACAGACACTGCCCAGATGTGTCGATATATAGATAAATGACTGTACCCGAGTTGCCGTTTTGTCATGGTTTAAATTAACCCAATCATAATTCAAACAATTATTTTGGCACAAATGTATTTGTAATATACGTGGTATCACATTTTATAAACAATTGAAGTTGAAAAAAAAAAAATTCCCCCCCCCAAAAAAATTGCAATTAAAAAACAATACCCTTATATTAGGACATACCGACGGGAGAGATATGTGCCTTCCAGAAGTTTGGTACGATTTCACAAAAGTTTGAGAAAGTAGTTCAGTGACAAGACAAGACAACACAACACAACACAGGACAGACGCTGCACAAATATATATATAGATATAAATATATAAATATAAATATATGTAAATATAGATATAAATATAAATAAATATAAATATCAATAAATATCAATAAATACAAATAAATATAAATAAATATAAATATATATATAAATATAAATATATAGAAATATAAATATATAGAAATATAAATATATAGAAATATAAATATATAGAAATATAAATATACATATGAAAAATATATATAAATATAAATATATAGAAATATAAATATATATGTGAAAAATATATATAAATATAAATATATAGAAATATAAATATATATGTGAAAAATATATGTAAATATAAATATAAATATATATAAATATAAATACATATAAATACAAGAATGCCACTCAGTAGAGCGCATACTCCCGCCGTGGGTCAAGTTGGAAAAGTACGATTTCACAAAGGTTTGAGGGAGTAGTTCAGTGACAACACAAGACAAGACAAGACAACACAAGACAGACTCTGCACAGATATATATATTTAGAATATATAGAAGATAATGTAAAAAAAAAAAACAAGGCAATTTCACTTACATTTTCGGATTCAGCGTTCAATTCTATATAAGTGAGTGTATTTTGAGGCATGTGCGACTTCAAATAAAATTGTAAGCCAGGAAAAAGGTTCGTTTCATTCCTTAGGGATACAACATGTAAAACTGGCCCAAACGTCAAAACAAAACTCGCTCATTTTAAGTCGTACAAGCTAATGCGACCACTCATTCTTCTGGGAGGAATCCCGTGCACATGCTGGTCACACTTATAAGTCAACTAAGTCTTTATAAGTTCATCAATACTGACACCGCGATTGACATTCGCTGAGGTAAATGTTATCTCTTCTGAGGTTTAAAAAAAAACAGTTTTAAAGCATTATACGTATCAAACGATACATTTTATGAAACGGGGAGACCGAATACACACGTTGGTGGTTTTAAAATGACAGAATATGTCTTTATTATAAATAAAAAAAAGAACCTTGAAGACGACGCTGCTAACAAAATACACCACTCTAATGCATAACCACGAGTTTAAACTACATTTACAACAAATATGAAAACTATTTTCATATCACAATGTTAAATATAGAATATATAGAAGATAATGTAAAAAAAAAAAATGAGCCCTATCTTCCAATGGTAAAAAAATCTTTCAAAAAATTCCTGGATCCGGAATAATATCCTGAGCTTCACCAAAAACTAATCAAGTCTTCCTTATCCAAAGGGCAATCATCCCACCAACTTTCATCCAAATCCGTTCAGATCTTTTCCAGATATCTTGTTCACAAACACACGCACACACACACACGGTCACGAGTGAATGCATTACTCCCGTATATAAATATAAATATATATAAATATAAATATAAATATATATAAATATATATAAATATAAATATATATAAATATATGTATATATATATATATATATATATATATATATATATATATATATATATATATATATATATATATATATATATATATATATAAATAAATATATAAATATAAATATATATAAATATAAATAAATATATATAAATATTGTTGCGGATCTCAAACGTCGGCCTTCCCCTTACCAAGGGGGGGGATTAATCCCCTTGTCTTTTACTACCCGACGTGATCCGGGGCTATTACGTTCCTTCCGGTCAGCGCTGAATAGGGTGGTAGGCCGAATTGTTCCTATTACCTAATTACCAGTGCCTCCCAGAAAGCAAGGACATAACCCCGCCCGAACCACGGTTGTAGTGGAAACGCCGAGCGATAGCGAGCCGTCATCTGGGCCATTAACAGGTACTAAACCCGATCCGAGCGGTTGTAATCGTGCCATGCTTACCCAATGGTAGAAATCACTTGTACGGTCGGATTAAGAAGAAAGGATGAACAGATTGGTTTATTAACACAATGTACAGTGAAGAAGAAGAAGCAGAATACACAGTGCAGCCTTAGTACAGTCTTACTTATCCATGGGCATGGGCCCGTTTCACACTCAGTCACACTCTCAGACACTCACACGGGGATGTAGATGGTCACGGCGATGGTCCAAGGAATGGCGTACACAGCTCGCTCTGGTCCCCGACTCGCCCCGCGGAGAAGATGGTAGGACGAAGAGGGTTGAGCAAATGGCGGCGTTCCTCACGTGTCGTTGACGCGGACCGGACAATTACGGGGGGCGGGGGAGGGGAGGGGGAGGGGGAAGGGGAGGGGAACGGGGGGGAGGGGAAGAGAGGGGGGAGGGGAGAAGAGGTGGGAGGGGGAGGGGGAGGGGAGGAGAGGGGGGAGGGGAGGGGGAGGTGGGAGGGGGAATGGGAGGGGGAGGGGGAGGGGGAGGGGGGAAGGGGAGAGGGTATGGGGGAAGGGGAAGGGGGGGAAGGGGGGAGGGGGAGGGGAAGGGGTATGAGGGAAAGGAAGGGGTAGGGGGGAAATGGAGGGGGAGGGGATGGGAGGGGAGGGGAAAGGGGAGGGGGAGGGGGGAAGGGGAGAGGGTAGGGTGGAGGGAGAAGGGAGGGGGAAGAGGCGGGGGGGGGGGGGAAGGGGAGGGGGGGGATATAGATGGTTACTGGCAATTGATCACATCCACAAATGATGTAATCCACACAATTTATGTACTTTACATAACGTTAATAGGAATACATGGCCGTGTAGATGGGAAATACAGTTTGTTTGAAATAAATCACAAATATCGGATGAAAGTTTTTTAAATTTAGAACTATTCTCACTCAGAGTTAAACATCACCGCAATATTACGCGGTTGCTTCAACGTTTTCTGTGAATTAATTATATGTCATCATTGTGAGATTTTTTGGGATTTTTTTTTTTTGAAATGAGATTTTTATATTTAAAAAAACGGCAAAAAAGCATCAGAACAGCGGTGAAAAAGCATTAAAACAGCAGTGAAAAAGCTTCAGAACAGCAGTGAAAAAGCATCAAAACAGCAGTAAAAAGCATCAAAACAGCATTCGATATATTTTCACTTTTACGTTTTGGCTAACTCGCTCGCGAACCTGATGAAGATCCTGAACGAGGATCGCTACGCTACGCTAATGCGACGTTAGCTACGCTACGTTATGCTACATTCGCTACGTTATGGCTAAAAATATGGATCTAAAGATGAAAGAAAAAAAAACCTATGCGGTGTGAATGGCAATGTTCCTCGCTGAAATGTGAAAAAACGCAATCGCTTTTCGCTCTGAATTACATGCGAACGCGTAACTGTGAGATTATGGCAGCAAGGCTGGAACATCACGTAATCGCTCTGAGTGAATCAGCGCGCTGCTCTGCCACCGGCTCAGATTCCGTGTATAATATTCCTCGCTACATTCGCTACGTTATGGCTAAAAATATGGATCTAAAGATGAAAGAAAAAAAACCCTACGTGGTGTGAATGGCAATGTTCCTCGCTGAAATGTGAAAAAACGCAATCGCTTTTCGCTCTGAATTACATGTGAACGCGTAACTGTGAGATTATGGCGGCAAGGCTGGAACATCACGTAATCGCTCTGAGCGAATCAGCGCGCTGCTCTGCCACCGGCTCAGATTCCGTGTATAATATTCCTCACTACGTTACGCTACATTCGCTACGTTATGGCTAAAAATATGGATCTAAACATGAAAGAAAAAAAAAACCTATGTGGTGTGAATGGCAATGTTCCTCGCTGAAATGTGAAAAAACGCAATCGCTTTTCGCTCTGAATTACGTGCGAACGCGTAACTGTGAGATTATGGCGGCAAGGCTGGAACATCATGTGATTGCTCTGAGCGAATCAGCGCGCTGCTCTGCCACCGGCTCAGATTCCGTATATAATATTCCTCGCTGAAATGCGCTGAGGTAAATATGAATAAAAAATATGGATCTCGTCAAATATTTTTAGGTAGGCCATGTCCTTCCCAGGCTCAATGGCCATGTCTCTGCCAAATATCAAGCACGTGAGCCTCTCCATTTCGGAGTCTATCGGTAACCTTACACACACACAAACTGTGTTTTATATATATAGATTTACAAATTCCGTTTCTACCGTCTCGTCTCCCATATCTCCCCCTAAACCAAATTCGTCATCCAATCCCTCCCAAGAAGGAAGGGATGGAATCCCACACAATGTCTCACCCACGTCATGATGCGTCTTTCATTCCAAATCATCTGCAAAACTTGGCGTGGAGTCCTGTCACCTTGGTGAGTGGATGTGGATGGTGCGAAGAGATTCTGATCCCAGCTATCCTTCTTATAACGTTAACTCTTTACTCTACCTGGGGTCTTGCCCTGCCAATCCAATTGGCCTCTTTAAACTATGTGGTTCTAAAAACCAATTCCCAATGACCATCCTGTGGTGCTCTAACAAATTTGGGGTCTCACTCCCCCATATTTTCTATCTGTGCCTTCGCACAATTTCGGGGCTGGGTCTTGTGGCTCTACCAGCAGGTCCTACTTACCTGCGCACCTCCGCCACTGAAGTCGCCACCTGAGCTTGCCTAGCTCCTGCGTCTACCCTACACTTGGGAAGGCCCTCCTGGCTCTCTCACCCCTCTGATGCCCTCTCTGGCATTGGGCTACCCGGGTCCTCTCCTAGGATCCTCGGGCCCCACTGAATACTATACTGAACTCTACCTGGCTCCCAGAGCCAACCTGCGGCCCCACCTGGCCGACAGACTACCAGTGGCGGAGTGCCCATTTAACCATAGTCACTAACAGGCTCACACGCCCAGCCATTCCACTCACTCATGCACCCCTCAAAGCAACAACTTGCTACTACTCACACCACAGATGTCAATATCCAAACAATTTACCTACTCCCTCTACCTAACTTTAAACTACCCTCCCCGGGTATTCGTGAAGGGGTCCATCTTCCCCCATTCACTCTTTTGCACCATGCACTCCACACCACTCATTCCACACTCCATTTACTCCACACCATTTATTCCACACAACTCAGTTACTCCACACCATTTATTCCACACCATTTATTCACTTGCACCCCATGCAAGTCATTCCCTAAACACCATTGCACATGTCCACAATACTCCATTCATACACTTTCTCCGGTCAGCCCAGACCATTGCCTCATTTCACCAAGTTCATTCCAAAGACCCTCACACACACAACCATTCTCGACCAATGCCTCATTTCACGAAGTTCATCCACAAACAATTTCACTCAATTCCCCATTTCCGCCTAAAGCGCATCCTCATACTCACACACAATTTCTCCACACTACTACATACACACAGCATCATCTACCTCACTGCTTCCCTCTAATACTAGTGCTTTCCCTGTCTTCCATAAACTAAGCACTTCCCTCGTCATTAATATCCATCTAATCTCTCTACGTCCCCTCTACCTGTACCTCTATCTTATGTCTCTACTTAATTCTCATGTCGCCTATTGTCATCTCTAAATCCCTAACAATTATCCTAGCCCGCCCTCGGCGAGCTTCCACTGCCAAACCACATAATCTACTGCTCCTTTGCCCCAATAAGTGATGTGAGGGATGGTCGAGCCTCTCGGGGTGGAAATACATTTTCACAGCTAGGCTTCGTTACATTTTCACAGCTTTTCACAGCTTTCAATATATATATTGCTGCGGTTTTGAGATTTGCATATTGAAGTCATTAAAGGTTGAAGGGTTGCCCCCCATACTTAGTCACACGAGCAACATAAAGGCCCATTTGTAGTATAGTTATGTCTTAGTATGTGTAAGAATAAGCCATTTCCCCTCTTAGTGCCTGCGTTGTGTAAAGACATGAGAATAGGTCCTCCATTCATTTTGCGTCCCACCTCCAATTCTACCTCTATGGGCATAATATGGGATGGGTGCAATTCTACCTCTATGGGCGTAATTGATCCTGTGCCCCATTCAGCTGACCACTAGTCGAGTAACACGAGGTAGGCCTGAGAAGGAGGAGTGCGGGGTCGGGGTGAGCGGCGTTGAGATCGGGAGCGGCGGAGGCTATGACGGTAAGAGCCACCAGCCAATCAGGGCTCTAGCGGCATGGCGTGAGAGGGCGTGGTGAGGCGTGTCTGGTGAGTTCGAGAAGGTTCGCGGGGCGTGCCTATATAACGTGCTGCGCAAAGCCCTCGAGAGGACTCGCAGAGGAGAGAGAGATAGAGGACTTACCAGCAGGACGAGGACTTGAACGGCGGTGGTGAAAGGGTTCAGACTCGCAAGATAAGCGCGTTGTTTTGAGAACTTGCGGAGGATACGCGCATTGTTGGAGGACTTGCGCAGAGAGAGAGAAGAAGAGGCGTTGAACTGTACAAAGTATGCAGGCGCAGCCAGGTGCGCCGGTAATGCATATTGCGCTTTTCATCCACACGAGTAAGCGCGGCCATAGCCGCAAGTGAATAACCGCCAGCCGCGTCAAAGTCCACTCCCTAGCAATTCGCCCCGTGATAACTCGTTCCATTCAGACGACACGCGGAGAGCTCCTGCCTTCACCTACTCCAAGGGACGTGCAGGGAACCGGGGAGAGAGCTGCACAGAAGCCATCCCTGGACACGCTGGTGAACATCGTCCTGCCATCTGCAATCCCCGTGTGAGTGTGTGAGTGAGATGGGCCCGTGTCCTTGGGTATTAATTAAGACTGTGTTTAAGGATTTGCTCTGTGTCTCTGCTCTTGAATCATTGTGTATAGTGTAAATAAATCTGTTCTTCCTTCCAATTCGATCGTCTTTGTGATTTCGCCATTGACTAAGCGTGGTACGAATAAGAACCGCTTGAATCGGGGTCTAGTAATTAATAATAGCACGAGTCACGTGTACGCAACCGCTCGGCGTATCAACACACGTGGTTCGTGCGAGGCTTGGCTCCTCGCTTCAGGGCAGCGCGAGTATTTAGGTAATAGCGAATTTGGTCCTGATACCCTATTTCGCGCTGTCCGGAAGGGACGTCATAGGCCTCTGGTCGCGCCTGGTCAGTCAAAGACAAGGGGACTAATCCCCCCTTGGTAAGGGGAGAAGGCCGGTGGCAGATCCGCAACAATATATATATATATATATATAGGTAGGTATATATATATATATATATATATATATATATATATATATATATATATATATATATATAGGTAGGTATATATGTCAAGTCGTAGATTCTTTATTGACAATTCTCTGTTATGACAGCCGACTGCATGTCCCAAGTGAGGTAAACCCCGCCGGGAACGCGAATAGAGCGGCGTGCAGGGAGTGTTGAGATTCGTGCGGAGGCACGAGGGTGCGCGCCAAGACGGGGGGGGGGCGGCGTGGCGTCATCGCGTTAAGATGGTTGTGCCAGGTCGATCGGCGATCTCTGAATTTAAATCGGATTTTTGTCATGTGTGTTGTGAAATTAAACGTCTATCCGAGAATCCTGGCAATGTTCGTTTTATTAAAATGTGGTACAAACCTGCGTTTCCGCCGTGCGGCTCCGTGGAAGTTAGAGTAGAGTTATTGTGTTTTTAGGCAAAAGCCGAGCGAGCCGCGAGTCACGGGTGTGCTGTATGAGGTTGCTCGGAGGATGTGTGCCCAAATGCATTGTGGGTCATTGCGACTTTGCTGAATATCGGACGCTGGATGTCGGACGTTCATGCGCGCGTGGAATGTGTAGTTTCAAGCGGAGTGCTCGAATTGCAGATATAAACTTGAAAAACATTAATTATATAATCATAGCGGCGCCTGAATTTTAATAAACATGCTTCAGTTTGTGTTTAAAATGAGGTCATGCTGGACAATTGTATACGTGTGCTTTTTTCGAGGCTGGTCGTAAAACCACGCCCACATGCGCTTGTTTTTGCGTAATGCTAGTAGAATGACATGAACCTATCGTTAACCATATATATTTTGTTTTAATCTCAGCAACGCATGACTCTGTATAAACATGCTTTGGATTACTCATGTACACAAACCCATAAAATATATGGGTTTGTTTGGCTAAGCATACACTCTCCTCTTTGTGAGTTACATTTCTGTTTTCTCGGAGCCCAGAGAAACATTTGGTCCAAATGATAAGGAAGGGCTGACTCCCCCGAATGATAACGGTGGGAGGGACTCTCGCCAGTCGCTTTGTTCTCTCGGAGATTTTCTGATAATCGTATTCGTATATAAGTGAATGAGAATCAATGCGTTTTCAGGAAGGCTTGACTTGGCATGTTCTTGCTGTAGCTTGCTGTAGACGTCGGTCTCCTCCGGATCTGTATAAGTTGGCTTTAATAAAAAACTGCGTCATTTTCAGGCTATTTGTGGACTTCTTCACCAAACGAAGAGCTGATTCTTCACAAATGGTACCAGGAGTGGGGTGTCAACAGACGCGGAAGACGGGAAGCGGAACCCGGGCGACGGAAGGAAGGCTGCTCGAGGCCGGGACGCTGGCACTCTAATTTGATTAAGGTGAGCAATTGTCTTATACCAGAGGGCTATCTTTCCAAATTTGTACCTTGCTTCTTCGAACGGGTTCAGTCCGCTTCCCTGTCATCCGCGCTGTCTGCACTCGAACAGAAATTGTAAGTAAAGGCTCATTTAGGCCTCAGAATGACGTGGTTTTGTTAAAGCCAGGATAAACAAGTAAGGATAAACAAGTAAGGACTTAACAGTAAGCTTAAAGTTACAGTTAGCACCAGGAGGGGAAAGTGAGGTCGGACAGCCGTAAAGGTTGAGCCAGGCCAAGAACTTTCCAGGAAGGATCAGCCCAGAGCAATAAGATGGGAAGCAAGCTAATGAAAGAAGGGGACCCCTTAAGGGAACCCCGGCATCTTTCATGTTTAAGAGGCATCATTTTGCCGCGGTAAGACCATTAAAGGACTGGGCGGTGTTAACTAAAGATTTAAATAATCCCTGGCCAGAGGACAAGTAAGTAAGCAGTTAAACAAGTAAATCAGCGAGTGATGCCGCTGGACCAAATGCCAGACCAAGACCCCCCACCCCCCCAAGCCCTGAGCCCTGTCCCCGGGCTACAGGCGCCACCTCTCCCACCCCCGCCCCTGTTCCCCCAGGGGTTAGACCCCCAGAAAACTAGACCAGCCGCCCCTCAGGTTCACCTTAGCCCGGGCAATCCTTTTAGAGGACAAGAAATTAATGGGGCGGACAGCGGGTTCGCGGCCCCAGAAGGGCTAGGAGTATTGTATTGTACCCCTCAGTGGAAGGGCTCACGGAATCGGAGAACTCACAGCCTACAATCGAGATGTGTCCCTTTAAAAAAAAAACCATTTGAAAGAACCAGATTTGGCGGCTATGCAGGAGCGGGTGAGAACCTTGCTGGCTGAACAGCCCGGTCACGTACCGGAACTTATGCGTTTGTGGATACAAAATACAGGCGCAGATTGGCGGGACGTCTGCCACATGGGAGAGGCTGTATTGCCAGCGCGGGTGTGGGACCAGGCCAAAGTACACGCACGCTGGCCGAATGTAGCACCAACCCCGGCCCAGACCCTCGACGATTGGGGGGCCCTGGTCGACCTGTTGTTGGCCGGGGTACACATCGCACTAAGGCTAACCGACCAATTAGATGAAGCGGCCGAGCAGTGGGACATGGGCGACGATAAGAAGGCCGATGTAAAGGACGACATGTTGCAAATGATTGCCCAGGAATCCATAAGGGCCCCCTCCCCAAAATTTGGAACCCACAAGGGCCCCCTCCCCAAAATTGGAACCCACAAGGGCCCCCTCCCCAAAATTGGAACCCACAAGGGCCCCCTCCCCAAAATTGGAACCCACAAGGGCCCCCTCCCCAAAACTGGAACATGCAGGGGCCCCCTCCACCGCCGCAGAGCTGGGCCATGCAACCACCCCCTCCACAGACCTGGGCAGTACAAACGCCCCCTCCCCAGAACGGGTATCCACAGGGACCCCCTCCCCAAATCGATGGGCCTCCCCCAAGTTATTGGACCCCAAGCGGAGCAAACGGGAATGGGCCGCCACAATGGGGACAGCGGAACCAACAGCCTGCGAGGCGTCCGACGCAACAGGGTCAGCGCAACAGTAACAGGCATCCCGCATCCACCGCTCCACAAGGGGCGTGCTTCCGTTGCGGACAGATGGGACATTGGAAACGTGATTGCCGGGGGCCCCGCCAGGGATACCCGCCACAGAGAAATCAAGTAGCCTATTGACGGGACGCCGGCGGGCCGCCCGTAGAATGCCCCCTCTTGACTATGACACCAACCGAGGAGCCGACCTGGACACTAGACGTGGATGGGCAACCGGTAGATTTTCTCGTAGATACGGGCGCGACTCACAGTACTATTAACGAAGGGCAGCTACCATCTTTGCGCCCCACTGATAGAGATGTTCAGATAGTGGGAGTTTCAGGCTTGCCCCAAGCGCTTCCCATTTCAGAAGAGGTAAGAGTGGTGTGCGGCCCATTAGAGGCTAGACACGCTTTCTTGATGACTACCACCGCCCCGACTAACTTGTTGGGACGGGATTTACTTTGCCGTTTAGGCTGCCAAATTTCATGTACGGAGCAGGGAGTTTTTGTAGACGTCGCGGAATCCAAACGCGATCTGTTAATGACGGCATTGTCTCGGCCCGGCCCCACCGCATACTGGTGGAGCCTGGAAAAGGGGGCTTTGGCCTCTTGGGCACACGTCCTAGACACAGTATGCTCCCAGAGTGACGGGTTGCGAGATTGGCTGCACGTACACCAAATTACAACAGACATAAAGGACAACCCTCCCCATTGCACGGCCTACTACGATGCTAGGGGCGATGACGACGAGTACCGAGGAAAGATAAAGGGGTCAATAGGTAAGAATTCGGACCTAATATTGTCAAATATATGGGTTGGACGGGAGGGAATAGGCGTCGAGGTAACCCTAACCGCGGAACAGCGGGCGTTGTCTTAGTACCCCGCAGGGGTGGACGCCCATGTTACCCTCACCACCGCCAAAGGATGGCCGGCGGAAAGTATAGGATGGATGATGGGGCGTTTGCGAGAAATTCCGTGCAGCGCCATTTATGAAGTGGACCACTGGACAGTGACGATGCTCGACAATGACGAAGGGTATTTGATCACCCTTGAGGAGCAGAGTATAGAAGGAAAATTTGAAGAGACAGACCTGCCCCCAAAGGGCAACCACGTTGTACGAACGGTGTCTCAGGGCCCGGGCGAGTCCGATGACCTCTTGGAGGAGGTTCCGGCCGATTTGTGGTCCCAACACGACAACGATGTCGGGCGAATTCGCGATGCCAAGCCTCTGGTAATACCGGTCCAACCAGGAATGTCCCTCCCAAACGTGAGACAATATAAATTGCGGCACGAGGCCGATGCGGGCATAGAGCCAGTGATTCAATCTTTGGTGAAACAGAAAATAATTGTAGAAACTAACAGCCAATGCAACACACCAATTTTGCCCGTAAAGAAACCAATGCAGGATAAATGGAGGTTCGTGCAGGATTTGAGGGAAGTGAATAAGGTCATACAAGGCATACACCCAGTGGTACCGAACGCGGAAGGCCTTATGACATCTATTCCACCGGACGCAACACATTTTACCGTCATTGACTTATGCTCGGCCTTTTTCTCCGTACCCATCGCACCCGAGTCACAATACTTGTTCGCCTTCACCTTTAGGGGGCGCCAGTTCACCTGGACGGTGTTACCCCAAGGGTTCTCCGACAGCCCCACCCTGTTCTCCCGAGCGTTGCACCGCGATTTGGCAGACGTGGAACTAAAAGGGGGTTCGGTGTTGTTGCAATACATTGACGACTTGTTGATTTGTTCCCCTTCCAAGGAAGCCTGTGAAGTGGACTCCATGGCCCTGCTAAGAGCCTTGGCGGCCAAGGGCCACAAGGTGGGACGGAGAAAGCTCCAATTTGTACGGAAGGTAGTAACCTATTTGGGTCATGCCATTTCACACGGGAAGCGGGAACTGCATGTTGGACGGGTGACCGCCATCATGGAATCGCCACGGCCAAGTACGCAACGACAGATGTTGCGCTTCCTAGGTATGACGGGTTACTGCCGCTCTTGGATAATTGACTACGCGCTACTTGCTAAACCGCTGTACGAAGCCACTAGAGTAGGAGAACCAAACTACTTGGTTTGGACGGACGAATTGATGCGCTGTTTCGAGGGGCTGAAAAAGGCATTGGTAACGGCACCGACTTTAGGACTCCCCGATTATGCGAAACCATTCACCCTTTACACTCATGCAATAAGGGGTTTTGCTCAGTCCGTTTTGACACAGACTCATGGAGATAAGGAACGACCGGTAGCCTACTTTAGTAAAAAGCTGGAACCGGTCGAGCAAGGGTTTCCGGTGTGCCTGCAAGCCGTGGCAGCGGCTAGGTACGCTGTGGAAAGGACAGCGGACATTGTGATGGGGCACCCGGTAACGCTACAGGTACTGCACTGCGTCACTTCACTGTTACTACAGCGGACAACACAACATTTGTCGACCACTAGATTAATGCATTACGAAACAGCACTGATTACGGCCGCCAACGTCACCATTAAACGTTGCACTACACTCAACCCGGCCTCACTGATGCCCACCCCAGAGGAGGGCGAACCCCACGTATGTGTCGATGTAGTACAGCAAGTCTCCACGGTACGTCCGGACCTGAAGGACGTTCCCCTCAACGACCCCGATCGTGTGTACTACGTCGATGGGTCGGCTAAACGCGGATGGGACGGCTCTTTGCTATCTGGATACGCGGTGTGTTCAGATAGCGAGACGGTAGAAAGTGGGCGCCTTCCGCCCACATTTTCCGCCCAGCAGGCGGAGCTGTGCGCCTTGACTAGAGCATGCAGCTTGGCGGCGGACCTGGCCGTCAACATTTATACAGATTCAGCATACGCGCACGGGGTAGTTCACGACAAAGGGGCAATCTGGAAGATGCGAGGCTTTCTCACATCCGCGGGTTCGGTCATAAAGAACGGCGAACTGGTTGAAGGGCTACTCCAAAGCATCTTGCTTCCCCGCGCTATCGCGGTAATTAAATGTCGCGGCCACCAAAGGACAGACTCTGACGTCGCCCGAGGCAACGCCAGAGCAGACGCAGCGGCAGGAAAAGCGGCCAACCAACAAATAGGACAGAACATGCCGATGGTAACGCGAGCAAAGGGGGCACACACGCAAACTGCCAACGTACCGACCTCAGGACCTACCCCCTCCCCGCAAATTGGGTGCACCATCATCACCGCCTCACCAACTAATGAGGACGTTATAAAACTTCAAAACGCAGCAACAGCAGCCGAACACAATGACTGGGTAAAAAGAGGGGCCACACGCCCCGGACCAAATGCGATGTGGACCCTTCACGGAAAACCGATAGCACCCAAGGAACTACTGCCTTGGCTGGCACGTATGGGACATCAAAATGGCCATGTGTGCCAGAGGGGGGTGATGGAACAGATAAACTATACCTGGGCGGCACCGGGACTGTCGCGAATCGCATCAGAGGTGTGCCGGTCATGCGCGGTTTGCCAACAACACAACAGGGGGGCACCCCCTAGGCACCCACATAATGCGGGCCATCCTCGGCCAATCGGGCCCTTCTGTCATGTCCAGTTCGATTTTATTAACATGGAACCAAGTATGTCGTTCCGATATGTCCTGGTAATCGTGGACATGTTCACAAAATGGGTCGAGGCCTATCCATGCGTCAAGTCAGACGCCCCGACAGTAGCCAAGCGCCTCGTGCGGGATTTCATGTGCAGATTCGGCATCCCTCAGAAAATTTCGTCAGACAAAGGGGGCCACTTCACGGGAGAGGTGATTAAGGGTATCCTAAAGGCACTGGGCGTGAAACAATCTTTCCATTGCGCTTATCACCCACAATCAGCGGGACTTGTGGAACGCACCAATGGGACGCTGAAACTCAAGGTAGCCAAGATCTGTGCAGACACAGGTTTGAAGTGGCCGGAAGCACTCCCGCTGGCGTTAATGAGTATCCGGTCCACCCCGGGCTGCACCACGGGCCTTTCCCCCCACGAGATATTAATGGGACGACCTATGAGTTTGCCTGTTTCGGCACCGATGGACATGTCCAAACTTGACTTGCCTGTGATGGATGACATGCTTTTAAAGTTTTGCAGAGGATTGTCCAACGTGGCACGCAGAATTCACGCCCGGGTACGAGAGGCGTTGCCTGAACCAACAAGCCACGCCATCCACGACTTCCAGACCGGCGATTACGTGCTCGTAAAACACTTCACCCGCAAGAACGCCTTGGAACCAAGGTGGAAGGGACCAGTCCAGGTGTTGCTGACTACACCAACGGCAGTCTTTTGCGAGGGCAAGACTTCGTGGATCCACGCCACGCACTGTAAGTTGGCCATACAAGCACCAGACACTACACCACAGCAACCACAGTAAGGATGGGCCTAATCATAGGTACAATACTATTGATAGCGACAGCAGCTAGGGGAAACTCCGATTCCAATAGATGCGAAAACGAAACCCGACACCTCACCGTAACATGGGGACAAAGAGTATCACTACCATGTTTCGAACAGAAAACCCTGCACACAAATTGGGTGAACATAAATTGGCTAGCACTGTCGGCAGGGCCTGGACGCGTTGGCATGGTACTACAAAAGCAACGAGAGTTCCGGGAAGACGGGCAAGCTAGCATTAAGACCTTGGCCCAACCAGGATACCAATGGGGAACCCCTGATTTTAAGCTACAAACACGCACACGCCTAGGGAAAGACATGACCATGCAGGTCCGGTGCAGCGTCTGGACCCCTGGCGCGGCCGGTGGCGAAAGGAACTACATACCATGCATCGAATACATACTCACGCCACAACCCCAGAATAAGGCCCCAAAGAAGGGTGAAAACACATATTGGAAAGTGGCCAGGGAGGTGGCAACAATTCAAAATAGGACACACTGCTGGTCGTGCATGCGCTTTCCCCAAGCAGGCACCACAGGAATACACATGATAGTGCTACCTCTGTCCCTCAATGACCTCTGCTCACAACCTATCGATTCCCCATGTTTAGTCACCACGCTGGAAAGAGAAGGGGTTGACAACGGCAAGAGTTGCAATCGACAATTTAATTATCGCCCGTCAATGATTGCCCATGTGGCCGAGAGGCCTGCCCCCGTCTGGGTCAAACCACAGAAAGGGAAGGTCTGCCTCCAGGGTTCCGGCCACTTGCGTATGGGAGAATCAGAATGCGCCTACACTCTCCCCGGGAAGCTGGGACAAGGGAGCTCGGGGATTACATTACGAATAGTACTGCAAGATAAACACAACCACAACATAACGGCTATAACATTCTCTAGGGGGGTTAGTAGGATTAATGGGGTGGTAAAGGGACTCCAGTGCTTATCCACCCACCTGGTCCCACCCCATGGGACAATGTTTATATGCGGCGACAAGGCTTACCCCTATTTACCAAATAATTGGGGGGGCACATGTTATCTGGGTTCAGTCCTTCCTGACGTTGAGATACTGGATGAGCTAGACCCAAAGTCCTTGGACAGGCGTTATAAGAGGTCAGTCATGAACGAAGATGGAACCACTAAACTACACGGGAGTCTATGGGAAAAGGTGTTTGGTTTCTTCTTCCCAGGAGCGGGCACAGTCATGGATAGTTTCCGAATAGACAAATTGGCTTTGACCCTAGAAAAGGTGGCAAACGACACCGCTGCGGCTCATGACATACTATTGGACACGGTAATTCACATGCGTACAATGGTGATGCAGAATCGGGTGGCTTTGGACATGCTCCTGGCAGAGAAAGGAGGGGTATGCGGAATTATAGAGGGAAAATGTTGCACTTACATACCCGATCCATCTGAAGGAGTGTCAGCCGCAATAGTGAGACTAAGGGAAACTAGCCACGCCCTGACGATCGATCGGATCGCGCGCGAAAATTCTTATACATTTAGCTGGCTCACTGACTGGTTCCAGGGATGGACGGGCACCATAGTGAAGTGGTTATTGACCGCACTGGCTGTGATAATCGGGGTAGTAATTTGGGGGGCACTAATGAAATCTCTAGTCCTCCTCTGTATGAGAAAGTATTTTACAGGATGGAAAGTGAAAAAGCCGCCGACAACGACTATGGCTCTGACCACTGAGGCCGTCGACCTGAACGGGTCCTTCAACAAGGCAGTTGCGACCGGCGCTCCAGAAAATTGCATTGAATTTTGTAATGACTGTGATACTTGTGCGGATCCCATGTGGGAACTGGCTGCTGCCTGTAACGGTGTATGTGATGACTGTGATACTTGTGCTATAAACCCCTTGCGTGTACTGGCTAACGCTGCTTATGTATTACAAGCTGACAGCTGCACGCCCCCTTCCGACCCAACTATGGATCTGATTGCGACACTGGGTCTGGCGGTCGAGGGACCCGACGCGGATGTCCTAGACCCGCAAGCCGACCAGGCGCCCATGGGAGACTTTGACATAAAGGAAGTTCCTCTCTTTGCTTCATATGTATTAAGTTCAAATGCTTCAAGTGAATCGGATTTTTACGCTCTGTACCCTGACCAGGAAATTGAGACACAAGATACTGACAATACTATGTATTCCCCAGAACAGCAGCACGTGAGGGACCTCATGGGCATGATCGTTGATTAACTTCGAAGATCTGCAAGGACTGAGTCTGCAAAGGGTGGGGGGAGCAAGTTCCGCAGGGGAGGTGACGGGCCCTCTGGCGGAGCAGAACCTCATCTGGACCAGACACCTTCGTTGTGGATCCGAAACGTTAATGGACTTTCATGTTCTGAGCCCTCAGGTTCCAAGCACGCACCGCACGACACGCTCGCCAAATCGCCAGGCGAAGCGCTTTGGGCGCACGATATGCCCTTGGGAGATACCCGCATTACAATTATTTTTTCAATACCCGCATTACACAATTATTTTTCAATAAAGCCCGATGTGGCACGTTGTCTCTTAAGATACTTTGTCTCGACGAGACAAGAGGAAGGAATGTCAAGTCGTAGATTCTTTATTGACAATTCTCTGTTATGACAGCCGACTGCATGTCCCAAGTGAGGTAAACCCCGCCGGGAACGCGAATAGAGCGGCGTGCAGGGAGTGTTGAGATTCGTGCGGAGGCACGAGGGTGCGCGCCAAGACGGGGGGGGGGGGCGGCGTGGCGTCATCGCGTTAAGATGGTTGTGCCAGGTCGATCGGCGATCTCTGAATTTAAATCGGATTTTTGTCATGTGTGTTGTGAAATTAAACGTCTATCCGAGAATCCTGGCAATGTTCGTTTTATTAAAATGTGGTACAAACCTGCGTTTCCGCCGTGCGGCTCCGTGGAAGTTAGAGTAGAGTTATTGTGTTTTTAGGCAAAAGCCGAGCGAGCCGCGAGTCACGGGTGTGCTGTATGAGGTTGCTCGGAGGATGTGTGCCCAAATGCATTGTGGGTCATTGCGACTTTGCTGAATATCGGACGCTGGATGTCGGACGTTCATGCGCGCGTGGAATGTGTAGTTTCAAGCGGAGTGCTCGAATTGCAGATATAAACTTGAAAAACATTAATTATATAATCATAGCGGCGCCTGAATTTTAATAAACATGCTTCAGTTTGTGTTTAAAATGAGGTCATGCTGGACAATTGTATACGTGTGCTTTTTTCGAGGCTGGTCGTAAAACCACGCCCACATGCGCTTGTTTTTGCGTAATGCTAGTAGAATGACATGAACCTATCGTTAACCATATATATTTTGTTTTAATCTCAGCAACGCATGACTCTGTATAAACATGCTTTGGATTACTCATGTACACAAACCCATAAAATATATGGGTTTGTTTGGCTAAGCATACACTCTCCTCTTTGTGAGTTACATTTCTGTTTTCTCGGAGCCCAGAGAAACATTTGGTCCAAATGATAAGGAAGGGCTGACTCCCCCGAATGATAACGGTGGGAGGGACTCTCGCCAGTCGCTTTGTTCTCTCGGAGATTTTCTGATAATCGTATTCGTATATAAGTGAATGAGAATCAATGCGTTTTCAGGAAGGCTTGACTTGGCATGTTCTTGCTGTAGCTTGCTGTAGACGTCGGTCTCCTCCGGATCTGTATAAGTTGGCTTTAATAAAAAACTGCGTCATTTTCAGGCTATTTGTGGACTTCTTCACCAAACGAAGAGCTGATTCTTCACATATATATATATATATATATATATATATATATATATATATACATACATACATACATACATATATATATATATATATATATATATATATATATATATATATACATACATACATACATATATATATATATATATATATATATATATGTATGTATGTATATATATATATATATATATATATATATATATATATATATATATATAAAACACATTAAAATATATTTATATAACAGATGAAGATGGGTTTATATAAAATGGTGAGTTTAGGTGATGCTGGTTTGGGTTTATATAAAATGGTGAGTTGAGGCGATGCTGGGTTGGGTTTATATAAAATGGTGAGTTGAGGTGATGCTGGTTTGGGTTTATATAAAACTAGCAGAAGTACCCGGGAGAATATAAATAAATAAATTTACTCTTCACTATATACACATACATACATACATAGTCACACATACAGACACAGGATCATTAGCATTAGGCATAGGAGAAAGCACTGGTTTACAAAGAGGGGATAACATTACACATAAAGGAGGGAATGGTATTATTTTTATGCCTCCGCCCCCGAAGGTGGCCAGAGGCATTATGTTTTTGGGTTGTCCGTCCGTCTGTCCGCACGGGCTAAACCTCGTTTTTCTCAGAAACCACATGTCTGATTGAGATAAAACTTTCAGGGTGGGAGTGACACCCATGCAGAATGTTTTTTTTCATAATTGTGACGTCATATGTCATGTGGTATGGCAGCCATCTTGGAATAAACGCAAATAATTAAAAAGTTACTTCTCGGAAACCAGTCAATGGAAAATTTTGAAACTTGGCACATTGTCATGTACTCCCAATGGCAAACAACAGCATGATAATGATGACATCATAGGTGAAATGGTACACCAGCTACAAATGTTTTAATCGAATTCCTTATCCTAAAAATCTGAAATTGCATGCACATCATTTATGACCCATTTGTGTTGAAATAGCAAATTTATGACATCACAAGTCACATGGTTTGGTAGCCATATTGGATTTAACCTAAAACCTTCAAAAAACATCTTCTCCCAAACCACCAAATAAATTAACTCGAAACTTTACGTGTGTCATCGACTAGGCATGGTGATTAAAAGATTAGCACGAAACATTATTGGTCACACAGTGCTGCAGCCATATTGGATTGAAGGAAAATATTAAATAATTATATCTCTGAAACTGCTTACCCTATCGATGGGAAATTTTACAAATACCATCCAACAGCACTGTTGCATATGGTTTGAAAATGATGACATCATAGGTCATGTGATTTGGCAGTCATCTTGGATAGAAAAATAAACCTTATCTGATCAACACGAAACTTCACAAACATGATCCCTGACCGATACATATGCAGAGCGTACATTTTTAAAGGTCATATGTCATGTGGTATGGCAGCCATATTAGCTTGAAACCCGATCATTGAAAAAAAATCCCTTCTCTGAAACCGCTTCACTGATCGACATGAAACCTGTCATGGCTGGTGATAATGTGATACGTGAAAACAGCTGAAGGGATTTCAATCAAACTTGTTTATTTTTAGGATAGTGAACAAGGGCATCTAGCCGTTGTCAGACGATGCGGAGGCATATTGGCGACACAGTCGCAATTGCTCTAGTTTAATTTTCATTTTTTACATATTATATACACAAATATCACACACACACACACACACACACACACACGAAGAACAAAATGATCCACAGCATGGATAGACTAGACAACAAAAAAGTTTTTGATAGTGTCCCACTTTCATGGATGATACAAAATGCATGCAATTAAACAAGATCAACCCCCAAATAATCAAACTGTTAGAGAAAGCAATGGAGCTTTGGAATACCACATTGATATGACAGTATTCGGAAGGAAAGATCGAAATACAAAGAGTGAAGATACGTCAAGGAATCTCCACTGAGACAGCCTTTCACCCTTCCTGTTTTGCCTGGCCCTGGACCCACTGAGCATTAATGAGCAAGGACATGGATACACACTGACACTAAACAAGAGAATGTCCAAAGAGAGAAAAATGTGACACATTTACTTTACATGGATGATTTAAAACTCTTTGCACCAAACGACGAAAAATTGGCAGAGCCCCAGATGATCGTTGTGCTGAGGAGCAGGCGACAATAGTAGATGATCCTGGGGGCAAGGTGGAGAGGAGGGAGGTGTGCCTGAGGCAGTAGGGCATTGTTGACCCTTCAATCGCGATGTCAAGCTGCCTGCAAGGTTATCCCTGAGATGAGAGACCAGTGCCGACACACCAAGGAAGAGCGGGGGAGGGGACGGGACATTGAAGAATGAAAATTGTGTTGAAAATAATAGAGAATGAAACTAATTATGGAACACAGACTGTGTCCCATAATTAGTTTCATTTGTTGTTGTAGTTGTATAGCCCGCGACAGTTCTCTTGAACAAGCCCGCCGCACGAAGACAGCCAATTGATCTCCCAGGAGCGATCCAGAGATCCCCCACATCTAGGATGAGAGAGACAGAGAGACAGAGAGACAGAGAGACAGAGAGACAGAGAGACAGAGAGAGAGAGAGAGAGAGAGAGAGAGAGAGAGAGAGAGAGAGAGAGAGAGAGAGAGAGAGAGAGAGACAAAGAGGGAAAGGGCCGGTCCATGGTGACCAATCAGCACTCTCACCATGACCGCCCTGCCCTGACGAATCCAGGCAGCAGGGAAGAATGGGAAGATTTGGCTCCCGACTTGCATTAGGGGTTACAACCACCACGAAAAGGCACCCTCGATAGTTGTCATTTATTCTTGCTGGTGTTTTTGTTGTTCTAGTTGGGGTTGTTGTTGGGAGTAGATTTTTGAAATGTGCGCCCATTGGCCGGACATCTGCTGGACTACACCCACATGTGTCACTTGACTCTACCTATGGTAGCACCAAGAAGAAAAGATATGGCCGCCATTGTGGTTTTCTGATGGACCTAACACATTCAGCCTGTAGGCCTCTGCTGATTATACACTGACTGGGTTTGTTGCATAAAATTTCCAATGGCTTTGTTTGGGTCGAGTGTTATTCACGATGAGGGACCCTGAAAAATAGTAAGGTTTACTATTATTGGCTAATGGCTACTATCTCCTCACGTGGGTGGGGTTCAGTCGATGTGTTACGGATTTATGTGAATTACTATTCAGGTCATTGCTTATTAATGTTTATTTGATTAAAGGTTGTTGTGATTAAAGGGTCAGGAGCCCTTCTGGGGAAAAGGAGACCGGAAACGGAAGAAGAAAAGACACGAGGTCCGGGAGAAGCGGCGATCTTCTTCCTCTTCCTCGCCGAGCTCCGACGCGAGCGGGATCGATATTGAGCAGCGTGGGGGACGCTGCGTTTGAAAGCCCGTCTGGCAGAAGGAGTTACCTGCGCGGGGTAATTACCCATTTACACGTCAAGTCGCCATGGGTTCGTGCACGGAACCAAGCGTCCGGCACAGTTCGCATCACCGTCTACAAGGACGCGTACGGGTCGCACCTTGGGCCTCGCGCGCGTTGCAAGCCGCGCTTGGTTTTGCCCCGTTGCTTGGCAAGGAGGTGTGCACTGCAGCAGCTGTCCCCGGTACGTGATGTGCACGTTTGGAGCACATCCGCCCGGGGTTCGTTCCACCGCCCGTGTGCGGAGAAGCCGACCTTCACCTCGGTCTGGAGGGGCCCAGAGACATTGTGAGGGACAGTGACCCAAGGGGTCGTGAGTGGGGAACAAAGAGGGACACATATGTAAGGGACACATTTGGGACACATTTGGACACACAGGGACACACAGGGACACATCACGGGGCACACACAGGGACACATTTGCCTTTCGTAACGCAAAAGGACACATATGTAAGATGGCCATCTTAGTAATATTGATTGTTGATTGTTGATGGTTGTTGATTGCTCGGGGAATATATTATTGATTATTCCGGATCCTTGGTGTGGGGTTTCTTATTGACCGGAATTCATATTGATTGCGTTACGAAAGCGTACAAACTATATATCTTTCTGGCGGGGTCCTCCCACGGTCCGGGGGTCACCCAGACCAGGTAGTTACCGGGAGGACCACGTAACAGTTGGAACAGAGACCTACCAAGTCTCAGATTATCCACGTGTGTGTTTGTTTGTTTGTGTGCGTGCATGCGTGTGTGTCATTCTTTACTGATTCAGACATGTTATGTCCATTCTAGTATACAATGGCAGAACCATCGTATATTGTGTAATGTTATATCCTTGTCGTTTAACAGTCGTTTGGTGTAGTGAGATTCTCTCAAGAGATACACATAGAAAGCGACCGGTACGACCCAGGGCTGGTTATGGCAGCAACTTGCAATTTGGCCAGGTTGCGGGTCCACTTTGCGAAAGTCATCATGAGATATTTAACATCCGGCAGCAACCAATGCTGGTAGAAGGGTCCCTAGCTGAACGACCCATTCAACAGAAGGCACATTCGATGATGCAATTCCACGCCTGCAAAGCACAGTCGAGATAACTCAAAGGTAAGTGCACGATATGATAGCGATCCCGCCAACCCCAGGTCTGTAGGTAACCCACGAATGTAAAGCGATGGGCAATGGCACATGAACAAAAGTACGTGTACTCAACACTGTTTATTGGAAAAATGCGGGAGTCCCATGTGGGGCCAACACGCATGTACAAAACTGGGCAGGGGGTATACAGAAGTAATAGCACTTGGCTCGGCACACTCGATCGTTTGAACCCCAACACTTGCCCACATGGGTGTCACTCGGTATGGCGAGGCCATTGGGCAATCATCGTGCATTGAGTCATTAATCTTTTGTTCATTAATATTATCATTAATCTTTTGTCACTGATGTGAAACAGTGGCACATTCATTTCCGGAAAAGCAGCCATGTTGTAAATTCCAAGTCTGTTGGAAAATGGTGCGAAACCCAATTCTATCCTCATTATATTTCAACCCTCGGTACATAATTTTTCATGGATAACCTTCCGGAAACTTCCAACAAGGCTCCGTGTTACTGTATTTGGGAATTGTTCACAAAACATTTCTCGTCAAGTCCCATTGCATATTATTTACTCATAGAGCAGCAACAAAACTGATATATCTATCAAGTCAACCCTACTTGATGCGTCTAACACGCATGGTGCCGAGCCCTCCTGCATAACCCAGGCGAAGATCCTCATCGAGGGGGGACAAGAGTAAGAGGGAAAAAACTGGCAATTTTATGGAAAAATACGGACTAAGATCCTTACAGAGGTGGGACAAGAGGAAGAGAAAGATTAATCTGGCAATTTCATGAAAAAACACAGGCTAAGATCCTTACAGAGGTGGGACAAGAGGAAGAGAAAAATAAATCTGGCAATTTCATGAAAAAACACAGGCTAAGATCCTTACAGAGGTGGGACAAGAGGAAGAGAAAAATAAATCTGGCAATTTCATGAAAAAACACAGGCTAAGATCCTTACAGAGGGGGGGGGGGCAAGAGTAAGAGAGAAAAAACTGTCAATTTTATGGAAAAATACGGACTAAGATCCTTACAGAGGGGGGACAAGAGGAAGAGAGAAAAAACTGTCAATTTAATGAAAAAACACAGGCTAAGATCCTTACAGGCGAAGCTAAGAAAGACAGGTGAAGAAGGGGGACAAGAGGAAGAGAAAAAGAAATCTGGCAATTTTATGAAAAAACACAGGCGAAGATCCTTACAGAGGGGGGACAAAAGTAAGAGAAAAAACTGTCAATTTTATGAAAAAATACAGGCTAAGATCCTTATCGAGGGAGGACAAGAGGAAGAGAAAAAAAATCTGTCAATTTTATGGAAAAACACAGGCGAAGATCCTTATAGAGGGGGGTCAAGAGGAAGAGAAAAACATCTGTCAATTTAAAAAAAACACAGGCTAAGAAAGATCCTTACCGGGGGAGGACAAGAGGAACAGAAAAAAAATCTTTCAATTTTATGGAAAAACACAGACTAAGATCCTTACAGAGGGAGGACAAGAGGAACAGAAAAAAATCTGTCAATTTTATGGAAAAACAGAGACTATTATAACGGCCCTCAGTAGAGAGCAAACCTCCGCCTGGTTGGCCATGTCACTCAATGGTGAAGAATCACTTTTAAAATTCTTCAAGCTGGATCCGGATCCGGATATTCATCAAAATGTAATGGATTCTTCCTTGTCACACACACAACCTGTCCAAAAAGTTTCATCCAAATCCATCCATAACGTTTTGAGATATCCTGCTATGTATAGTTTTTGGCCCTATCTCCCAATGGTGAAGAATCGCTTAAAAATTAAATAATTCTCATATCCGAATCCATATTCAGATCTTCACCAACATCGAATCGAATCGACCTTGTCAGATACCCAACCGGTCCACCAAGTTTCGCCCAAATCCATCCAT
Source organism: Myxine glutinosa (assembly GCF_964187855.1). Taxonomy (NCBI): domain Eukaryota; kingdom Metazoa; phylum Chordata; class Myxini; order Myxiniformes; family Myxinidae; genus Myxine; species Myxine glutinosa. The sequence goes on along the minus strand of NC_136261.1, from coordinate 9,778,972 downwards.
ATATTTTTGAGATATCCTGCTATGTATGGTTTTTGGCCCTATCTTCCAATGGTGAAGAATCACTTAAAATATTATAGTAGCCGGATCCGAATCCGGATCTTCACCAAAATCGAATCAGGTCGTCCTTGTCACATACTATACATCGCTACCAAATTTCGTCCGAATCTGTCCATAACTTTTTGAGATATCTTGTTCACAAACAAAGAAAAGGTGAGACAGGGGTGAAAACATAACTTCCATCCACCTTTGGTGGCGGAGGTAACAAACAAACAGAAAGACAAACAAACGGACAGACAGGGGTGAAAACATAACCTCCATCCACCTTTGGTGGCGGAGGTAACAAACATACAGAAAGACAAACAAACGGACAGACAGGGGTGAAAACATAACCTCCATCCACCTTTGGTGGCGGAGGTAACAAACATACAGAAAGACAAACAAACGGACAGACAGGGGTGAAAACATAACTTCCATCCACCTTTGGTGGCGGAGGTAACAAACATACAGAAAGACAAACAAACGGACAGACAGGGGTGAAAACATAACCTCCATCCACCTTTGGTGGCGGAGGTAACAAACATACAGAAAGACAAACAAACGGACAGACAGGGGTGAAAACATAACTTCCATCCACCTTTGGTGGCGGAGGTAACAAACATACAGAAAGACAAACAAACGGACAGACAGGGGTGAAAACATAACCTCCATCCACCTTTGGTGGCAGAGGTAAAGATCCTTATAGAGGTGGGGACAAGAGGAAGAGAAAAAAATCTGGCAATTTTATGGCATTTATCTTCGATCTGTGCATTTGACTCATGGAAGTTACAACTCTCTCAGAGTCGAAGCTGTAAGTTAAAGTTATACATTTGAAGTTGTCCACAGCAAAAGGTTTGTGAGCAATAAGTGAAGAGTAGTGCGTTTGTCGAGTCGGTAAAATGACAGGTGTACCCAGTGGAATGGCCACGCATCGACATGGGAGATAATTCAAAAGCAACAGCAAAGGTGCATCGACTTACATTCCAACTTGTTTTGGAAATAAGACCGTTTGACGCGCTTGTTGGAGAATGGCAAAGTGAAGATTGATGGGCGGCCATACTCTATGGACAGGTGCACCGTGGTCGCGCAAGTGTTGGGATTTTGACATTCGGTGGCCGGCCAGGTGCACAAACAAAAAGCGCATGACATTCCAGAGTCGATTTCTAAACATTATAATGCCTCGAGCAAATGTGTCACTTGGCTTCTTTTCAAACAATCGGTACATCAATGTCTAATGGCAAATGGCAGCCTGACCACTGGAGGTAAAGGCTAAGTTCTGGGAATTAGGGAAGGAAATGCAATATAAAATAGTGGACAAATGGTAAGCTACCGACATGATGACAAGAGAGAGTATAAGAGGGGAAGGAAGAGACGAAAGAGGAAAATAGGTGGAAAGAAGGGAGCATCACGGGGCACGCAATGTAGAAAGGAAATGGTGCAAAAGGGACATAACAGAAAAAGACAAAACACGACACAGGTAGCAATGGCCAAGACGTGATACCTTTAGGGTAGCTTTGTAAAACCTCGGTGCAGGTAAAGTACATTTGTACATACTTGATACAGAGTGAGAATCTTGATACAATGTGTTTGTATGCATATGCAAAACACACCGATCACGTGGAATAGATGGAGGCAATTGCAGTTAAATAATCTGCGAAAAATAACAAACACACACACACACACACACACACACACACACACACACACACACACACACACACACACACAGTTAGAGACAATATTTCATTTACAAGCAACAATTATACTCTGAAGTTAAATTTTAAAAATGCTATAATTGCATCAATAACTAGATATAAAAATAATGACAATTAAACTCGGTTACACCCTCAACTATACAGGTTGCAAATGATACCAGAAATTATCTGAAAAGGCAGTTTGTATTCAGACATCTTCTTCTTCTTCCAATACTCCAAATAAAGAAAACAGTTTCAAAAGAATACAAAAAAAAAAAGTATGATTTTACTCAATCTTGACCTTTGAGCTTTATATCTATAAAAAAAAAATCAGCTTCTAGCTTTTGATTAATGAACCAATTCTTTGATCCAATATGCAAATCTATCTATAATTCCAGTAATCTCTGTGTGTATGTGTGTTTGTCTGTGTGTGTGTGTGTGTGTCTGTGTGTGTGTGTGTGTTTGTCTGTGACCGCTGTTTCTCGACAACTACCGGTCCGATATACTTGAAACTTGCCAGGTATATTGCTGGGGACCCGAGGATGTGCCTTTTCAAGGTTTCATATTAATCGGAGAAGTAGTTACCGAGCTATGGCGATTTCTTTACCAAACTCCGCAAGCCGTTCGCTTTGGACCAAACCATTTCATGTAAATAGAGGGGGGGGATTGTCACCGTACTCGTAAGCCGTTCGCTTTGGACCAAACCATTTCATGTAAATAGAGGGGGGGGGGGGGGATTGTCACCGTACTCGCAAGCCGTTCGCTTTGGCTTTGCGAATGGACCAATCCATTTCATGTAAATAGAGGGGGGGGGGATTGCCATCGTACTCGCAAGCCGTTCGCTTTGGCTTTGCGAATGGACCAAACCATTTCATGTAAATAGAGGGGGGGGGGGATATAATTTTAGATATATATATAGTACGGGCATGCCCTAGTCTATCTATAATTCCAGTAATCTCTGTGTGTGTGTCTGTGTGTGTGTGTGTGTGTGTTTGTCTGCGACCGCTGTTTCTCGACAACTACCGGTCCGATATACTTGAAACTTGCCAGGTATATTGCTGGGGACCCGAGGATGTGCTTTTTCAAGGTTTGAAATTAATCGGACAAGTGGTTCCCAAGGTATGGTCACCGTACTCGCAAGCCGTTCGCTTTGGCTTTGCGAATGGACCAAACCATTTCATGTAAATAGAGGGGGGGGGGGTTCTACCGTACTCGCAAGCCGTTCGCTTTGGCTTTGCGAATGGACCAAACCATTTCATGTAAATAGAGGGGGGGGTTCTGTGGTCGTTACTGCCACGTGGTTTAAAAGTTTTTTGTTGTTGTTGTTGTTTGCACGCATGTTTTTTTGCACCCACGTACGGGCACGCCCTAGTTCTTAAAATTTCAGGTCAATTGGATGAAAATTGACGATTTTATGCAACCTTGACCTTTGACCTTTTGATCGAAAAAAACCAATCGTCTCCTACCTTTTGATTTGTGAACTAATTCAGTGACCTGATATGTAAAAAAAAAAAAATTCAGGTCAATCAGGTGAAAATTGGTAATTTTACACAACCTTGACCTTTGACCTTTTGATATAAAAAACAACCACCTTCTAGCTTTTGATTGGTGAACCAATTCATTAACCCAATAGACAAATTCTTAAAATTTCAGGTCAGTCGGATGAAAATTGACGATTTTATGCAACCTCGACCTTTGACCTTTTGAGTTTTTGACCAAATTATTAATTTGCCTTCTCCATATTCTCATAATAAAGCTTTGTTGAAAATTTGATGGCAAAACTCAAATGCTAAATTTAAATTTCAGATCAATGGATGATGACGATTAAATTTCAGAAAGCGATAAACGCTGCAGGTATGACACTCCAATTGGTGATTACAATCTGACCGAAACACAGTACCATCTTCGCAAAGCTACGGCAGCCATTTTCTACGAGAGTGTAAAACCAAGTTGTACAAGAGTGTCGCCTCAGTGCTCTTTTGTGGTGTATTAACTTTTAAATCCGATTAATTGTTTTTTATTCTTCGTTATGGTACAGGTGTAATTCCCAAGAGAGAATGTCACCTCCTTCCATTGGAATCATTGTAATTGCTTCATCCGTTATTGTGTGAGGCTAGGCACTCTGTGATTGGCTCCTGGCAAGGGTCAACACATCCTCAATGTACCCGTTTCCCTGTTCTAATATTTCACAAATAAGCAATAATAACCGCACTGTGGTCACAACCTGCGACAAAATCAATTAACGGGCCGATTGGGAAAAACACATTTAATGCGCTATTAAAAATGAATTTGACACCTCACCATGTGTTCTGATTTACCATGTGTTTTGATGTACCATGTGTTCTGACAGGCTTGATTAAACTTTATTATTGTTCGACATATTATAATTTTTTTTCTTTATATTTACGGTCAGTGTATAATAATTGCAACAAACCCGGGCAGTGTATAATCAGCGGAGGTGTGTAGGCCTGATGTGTTGGGCCCACCAGAAAACCAAGATGGCGGCCATATCATTTCGTCACGGTACTCAATGGGTGGGTTCATCAATGGGTGCACATTTCAAAAATTGACCCAAAACAAGAACCCCAAACCAAGCAGCAACACAATGTTACTTGTAGACCTGTGATATGTCGCAGGTAAAAATGTACCCACGAACAAGGTAACAAAAAGTGCGCTTGGGGCTTCCTACTTATAACATACTTTTTTGATCTATAGTCGGGATACCAATGAAATCGTTCTCCAACCTGAGCCGAATGCCATGACGTCACCGCCAGAGCTCACATACTGTCTGCGGCACCCAAGAGGGATCTATCTTGCAGCACTATAATTATCAAGATGTTAATTCAGGTGTTGTCACAAGTGCACGAAAGCTGCAGCTACCTCGACCGACCGGTTTCGCTGTCATTAGAACATCGTCAGGGCAACATAGCAACTTCCCTGCACTTGTGACTCTGAAAACCTCTATTACATAGCGGATATTATGTGACTCCAAACAGTGAGTATCCAAAAATACAGCACTTGCTGCCCAGAACCTGGAGCGATAAGTGCTGCCTGCCACACATATCATTATATCTGGCTTCACCAAACACAATCTGGAGTGGCGGGTGGCTAAATATTAACTATTAACATTGCAGGATGTTCCATAAAGACCTGGACAAATTTGGTTGTTAATATATTTAGCACCAGAAATGATACAATGATACTCTTTGTTTTATATGACACAGAAACCCAAAGTTTTCTTTGTTTTCAGGTGTGGTGGTTTACTGCAAAATAAAATGGCGACTCCACAGGAAGAAAGTTTGGTGCGTTGAATGTTTCGGCAAGACGAGATCCGACACGCAAGTTCAGCATAATTTCCGTACAAGGTATGGAAGGAATCCGCCACCGCTGACTTGTATCAGAGAGTGGTACAAGAGGTTGAAGGAGACTGGAAGTTGTCAGAAAGAGAAAAGTATCGGTCGACCAGGCACACATGCTGCAGACGTGGAATGAGTGTGTGAATCATTTCAACAAAGTCCCAGAAAATGGAACTACCAACCACCACTGTACACAGGATTTTGTATTGAGAGAACAGGGACTACCAACCACCATTATACACTGAATTTTGTATCCAGAGAACTTGGACTATCAACCACCACTGTACACAAGATTTTGCATCCAGATAACTGCATCCACCAACCACCACTGCGCACAGGATTTTGCATCCAGAAAACTGGGACTACCAACCACCACTGTACACAGGATTTTGCATCCAGAAAACTGGGACTACCAACCACCACTGTACACAAGATTTTGCATCCAGATAATGCATCTACCAACCACCACTGCACACAGGATTTTGCATCCAGAAAACTGGGACGACCAACCACCACTGTTCACAGGATTTGCATCCTGAGAACTGGGACTACCAACCACTATTGTACACAGGATTTTGCATCCAGAGAACTGGGACTACCAACCACCACTGTACACAGGATTTGCATGCAGAAAACTGGGACTACCAACCACCACTGTGCACAGGATTTGCATCCTGAGAAATGGGACTACCAACCACTATTGTACACAGGATTTTGCATCCAGAGAACTGGGACTAACAACCACCACTGTACACAGGATTTGCATCCAGAGAACTGGGACTACCAACCACCACTGTACACAGGATTTGCATCCAGAGAACTGGGACTACCAACCACCACTGTACACAAGATTTTGCATCCAGAGAACTGGGACTACCAACCACCACTGTACACAGGATTTTGGAATTAAATTAATTTATACACACATTTTCAGGAAAGTTAAAAGTATTATAGTTTCATCGCACCTGACTCGGGCCTTTGTCCATGGAGTCCACTCTTTCCCGCAGCTCCCGGAGCATCTCACCGTGTCTTTGACGTGTTCGCATTACACGCTGAGGGCATCAAAATCAGCAACAGAAATAATCATCACAATGGTACGTAAACATTTCTGTACAAGAACATCAGATACAAAATGTCTTAAAACATTACAAGCTAAGCCTTTTATCAATACGAATCCCTGTGATGGTTCCACATGACTGATTTAACAATATTGCCAGCTGTAGACATCAATCAGACTATCACCCACAACATATCTAATAGAGCATCGATAAAATATTTACAAAACTGCAATTACATAAATATTTTAAGAAAATGACAAACACACCAACAGGAATACAATAAATTATTTAAAACTTTACCTGCACATCAAGCTCAGAGTATTTAATTTTCCTCACCTGCAGAGAAACACATAAATTATGTAGGTTTACAAATGCACAAGCAGACAATCTATATATTATGTACACAAACATGGCGGACTTCTTGGGACCGCTCCCCCTCAAGCTAAATGATGCCGGAAACTATATAACAGGGTAAAGTTTTCCTTGTCATATGTGTTGCTCACGTCCAAGGGGGCCGTGGAAGGCAGAGTGTCGCTGTCCCCAAGTTGTAGTGGGCTGTGGCCATCGAATTGCCCTGCCTGGGCCTGGGACTGGCTCTGAGGCTGACCCGGGTTGAATGGAAACCCGTCCAGGTCTAGTCCCAGCCACGGCTGGCTACCGCCATCATTGTCTGTCAGGAACGTTTCTACGATGGGTCTTGTGGATCTCCGGCTTCCCGGTCGGCTGTGTCCATCGAGGCGGGTCACTACTCCGCAATCGGTGGCTTCGAGACCACTTCCCGGTAGCATATCCCGGGCGGTGCCTCTTTCCTTAGAACTGTTGTGGCGTGCCAGGCTTCCCATCACTGCAATACAAATGTTTTTATCTGCAAGAAATAATTCTAAAGAAATGAAAAAGGTGTGACATATGAAGAGAATGGAGTAGAAGTAAGGATAGGCTAAAGGATTTCGGAATCAAACAACAACTTTTCTTATGTACCATATTCTACATGACATCGACAACATGGTTGTGGAGCACAAAAACATGTGTTTTATATGTTCACTTTAAGTCAGTACAAAACCTACAGAAAAGATGTTTCCACTGGAAGAAGAACAAAAAATGTCGAGATTAGTGTGTTCATTAGCAGAAACGAAGAACAGGTAAACAGACAGGTAAATATGGGATTTGATGCTTTACCAGACTGACAAGTAAATATGGGATTTGATGCTTTACCAGACTGACAAGTAAATATGGGATTTGATGCTTTACCAGACTGACAAGTAAATATGGGATTTGATGCTTTACCAGACTGACAAGTAAATATGGGATTTGATGCTTTACCAGACTGACAAGTAAATATGGGATTTGATGCTTTACCAGACTGACAAGTAAATATGGGATTTGATGCTTTACCAGACTGACAAGTAAATATGGGATTTGATGCTTTACCAGACTGACAAGTAAATATGGGATTTGATGCTTTACCAGACTGACAAGTAAATATGGGATTCGTTGCTTTACCAGACTGACAAGTAAATATGGGATTTGATGCTTTACCAGACTGACAAGTAAATATGGGATTCGTTGCTTTACCAGACTGACAAGTAAATATGGGATTTGATGCATTACCAGACTGACAAGTAAATATGGGATTTGATGCTTTACCAGACTGACAAGTAAATATGGGATTTGATGCTTTACCAGACTGACAAGTAAATATGGGATTTGATGCATTACCAGACTGACAAGTAAATATGGGATTTGATGCTTTACCAGACTGACAAGTAAATATGGGATTTGATGCATTACCAGACTGACAAGTAAATATGGGATTTGATGCATTACCAGACTGACAAGTAAATATGGGATTTGATGCATTACCAGACTGACAAGTAAATATGGGATTTGATGCTTTACCAGACTGACAAGTAAATATGGGATTTCATGCTTTACCAGACTGACAAGTAAATATGGGATTTGATGCTTTACCAGACTGACAAGTAAATATGGGATTTCATGCTTTACCAGACTGACAAGTAAATATGGGATTTGATGCTTTACCAGACTGACAAGTAAATATGGGATTTGATGCTTTACCAGACTGACAAGTAAATATGGGATTTGATGCATTACCAGACTGACAAGTAAATATGGGATTTCATGCTTTACCAGACTGACAAGTAAATATGGGATTTGATGCATTACCAGACTGACAAGTAAATATGGGATTTGATGCATTACCAGACTGACAAGTAAATATGGGATTTGATGCTTTACCAGACTGACAAGTAAATATGGGATTTGATGCATTACCAGACTGACAAGTAAATATGGGATTTGATGCATTACCAGACTGACAAGTAAATATGGGATTTGATGCTTTACCAGACTGACAAGTAAATATGGGATTTCATGCTTTACCAGACTGACAAGTAAATATGGGATTTGATGCTTTACCAGACTGACAAGTAAATATGGGATTTGATGCTTTACCAGACTGACAAGTAAATATGGGATTTGATGCTTTACCAAACTGACAAGTAAATATGGGATGTGATGCTTTACCAGACAGACAAGGAAATATGGGATTTGATGCTTTACCAAACTGACAAGTAAATATGGGATTTGATGCTTTACCAGACTGACAAGTAAATATGGGATTTGATGCATTACCAGACTGACAAGTAAATATGGGATTTGATGCTTTACCAGACTGACAAGGAAATATGGGATTTGATGCATTACCAGACTGACAAGTAAATATGGGATTTGATGCTTTACCAAACTGACAAGGAAATATGGGATTTGATGCTTTACCAAATTGACAAGTAAATATGGGATTTGATGCATTACCAGAATGACAAGGAAATATGGGATTTGATGCTTTACCAAACTGACAAGTAAATATGGGATGTGATGCTTTACCAGACAGACAAGGAAATATGGGATTTGATGCTTTACCAAACTGACAAGTAAATATGGGATTTGATGCTTTACCAGACTGACAAGGAAATATGGGATTTGATGCTTTACCAAATTGACAAGTAAATATGGGATTTGATGCATTACCAGAATGACAAGGAAATATGGGATTTGATGCTTTACCAAACTGACAAGTAAATATGGGATGTGATGCTTTACCAGACAGACAAGGAAATATGGGATTTGATGCTTTACCAAACTGACAAGTAAATATGGGATTTGATGCTTTACCAAATTGACAAGTAAATATGGGATTTGATGCATTACCAGAATGACAAGGAAATATGGGATTTGATGCTTTACCAAACTGACAAGTAAATATGGGATGTGATGCTTTACCAAACTGACAAGTAAATATGGGATGTGATGCTTTACCAGACAGACAAGGAAATATGGGATTTGATGCTTTACCAAACTGACAAGGAAATATGGGATTTGATGCTTTACCAAATTGACAAGTAAATATGGGATGTGATGCTTTACCAGACAGACAAGTAAATATGGGATTTGATGCTTTACCAAACAGACAAGGAAATATGGGATTTGATGCTTTACCAAATTGACAAGTAAATATGGGATTTGATGCTTTACCAGACAGACAAGGAAATATGGGATTTGATGCTTTACCAGACAGACAAGTAAATATGGGATTCGTTGCTTTACCAGACTGACAAGTAAATATGGGATTTGATGCTTACCAGACTGACAAGTATATATGGGATTTGATGCTTTACCAGACTGATAAGTAAATATGAGATTTGATGCTTTACCAGACTGACAAGAAAATATGGGATTTGATGCTTTACCAGACTGACAAGCCAAGTCCACGTCCTTCTCGAACTCGGCCTGCAACAAAATTACACAAACTCTTCTTACAATGTCTTCAAAATATCTTCATCGTTACTATAATTCACGGACCGGTATGTGTGTGTGTTTGTCTCGCTACTCCTCCTACAGTTCCGGCCCAATTCCATCCATTCCAGATTACATAGGAACATCATGGCCCTAGTTAATGTATCGGTGTGTTTTTATCTTTGCTGGTGTTCTTCTGGGGGGTGTGACGAGGAACGCAAATTCTCTATGTAAATGTGTATCATGTAGCGCCACCTCGAGGTGGTAGAGGGTATTACAAATCCCTACCCTTTACAGTACAGTTTAGTTGTCCCCATGTTTTCCAGTGCAGTGACGTGTTTTGAATTATAAGCCGTACGCATGTTTTTGTTTCATGCACGTAACCAGGGAATTTCTTTTTATTTCCGAGAGCGATTGAGGGAGCTGTCAGTTGCCCATACACCACCCAAGTAAAGGTATTTGTCAGAGGAACGTGTTACATGTTTACAACAATATCACCTGTAGGACAGGTACTCTGCTAGTAATCAGTATTAACTTACAATACTTTTAAATGAGACAATATTTACTCAAAAACTCAACTCAAACACATTTGGCTCGTGTTTAATTGTGACTTAAGAGCTAGAACCTTCGAACTTCACTGTTCACTCGCACTTGGTTTGGAACCACTCATTGCAACAATGCTAACTACAGTGTTAAACATTAACAATTTCCTTATATTATGTCTCTGTGTCCTCAGTTACCCACCATTATCTGGACTTGTCCATTCTGAAAGAAGTCACCAGACATGAGCTGTCCAGACGTCCCAAAGCAAAGAGCATCCCGAACCTGCACGTCAGATCATTCTGTTGTAATCAATGTCGATTTTCATTCTGAACTAATTTTTGGCATCACAGCATCCAGAAAGTACGGCACATGAAATTTATATCTACGATAAATGGAAGAGGTGTGTGTGTGTGTGTGTGAGAGACATGTTTTTGTGGAGTTTCCCTGGAACTTTCTGATGTGGAATGTGATACACTGGAAGGATCGTTATGATCTTCTGAGTTGATGAGGATAATTAACTACAAAGAATCCAGAAGAATTCCCATGTTTTAAACACACGGCATGTTAAGGTGAAAAGAGCAGCTTAACTGGTCCTTCCACAGCATGTCATTCAAATTACAAAATAAACAAGAAAGAGCAATCAGAGATTTCACACCCTCACAAGGATGTGTTTTCAATGGTTTTTAAGGCTTTTAATGTAAAAAGAAATATGGCGGCCGAACCACGTGACCGATGATGTCATGATTTTTTTTTTCTCCACCAATTTATCCCTATATTACGCTCAATAAATTTTATCTTGATCGGATAATCTTCTGTACTTGTCGAATTATGACGTCATAATTGAGGCACTTTCACATCATCATTAACAGATGTAATTCCACATGGAGAGTTCTTTACAATGAGCCATGTTTCAATTTTTTCTATGCAGTGCTTTCGGAGATATGAGGTGCAATTTTTTCGTTTTTTCCAAGATGGCGGCCGAACCACATGACGGATGACATCATCATTTATATTTTTCTCCACCAGTTTATGCCGACATGACGCTCAAGAAATTTCATCTCGATTGGATGAAGTTTTGTACTTGTCGAATTATCGAATTATGACATCATAATGAAGGCTTTGGGCCCAGAGAGTTAAAAATTGGGCACAGTCTATTCCAGGGCAAGGCAAATAAGTGTGTCATCCACTCATCCCAAGTTTGTTAACTTAAGTTGCTTACTTTGCTGTTTTGCTTGGTTCTTAGATTTTTCCCTTCTCCCACGAACATATACTCTTTGCCCACCGTTTTAAACCCCCCCCCAAAAAACCCCAAAACAAACAAACAAAAAACATTTATTTCCTTTTCTCCACGTGTCCTGTTTCGTGTGCTTCTGTCCACGTGCGCTGTCTCGCCCCGCCCCCATTATCTCCTTGCCTTCCACCTTTTGCCCGGTTCACGTGACTTGTGGTTGTCCCTCCAGGCCCTCTCCCCATTGGTATTTTGTGAATATAAGATTGTTCTTCACGGTTCTGTTTAAATATTATTTAAATATGGTTAAACTTTCCCCTGAATTGTTTTATTCAGTGGTATATTACAACATGCTGTTTTTCTTCCTATTTAAAAGGCTCTTTTCAATTTCCTCTTCAACTCATTCCACTTCAAAAAAAATTCAATCTCTTACAATTCCTCCTCCCTACATGCTCTAAATTCTCCTTCATTCCACCCCTCCTCCATCGTTCTTAAACGGATCTCTGACTTGAAAATCACAATGAACCCAATTTGTTATAAATGTTAGTCTTTCATGAATCATCCACGTTCTAAAATCCCCCCTCGCCCCTCCAATCCAAATCTCCCCCCTTGCCCATCCCCTCCGAAACTGCCCCCTTGCTCCTCCCCTCCTAAACTCCCTCCCTCACCCCTCCCCTTAAAAACTCCTCCCCAACCTCTCCCCTCCAAAACTCCCACCAACCACTCCCCTTCAAAGCTACCCCCCCCCTACCATCACTCTCCAATTCTCCCCCCTCACCCCTCCTCCTCAAAGCTGCCTCCTCCCCACTTCGTCTCCTTTCTATCTCATACCTCCACCTCCCCCAACCTTCTCCTTTCCTCTGCCCCCTCAAACAACCCCTCACTGTGCCTCATCCCATCAACATAAAACCTTTTGTCCTTTCGTCCTCCTCATCATCCTTCCCTTTCTTGTAACTCTTCTGTAATCTCTGACACACTATCAAACTGCTCTCCCTACCTCCCCCTCTCATCCTTCATCTGACCCTACCCCTCCCCTCTCCTGTCCTGCACCCGATGCTCCCCCTCCGTCTTCATTAACGGTATGGACCTCAAACATCCGGGGCCTTCGCTCAAACCTGATTGATCTCTCCATTCAGGTTGCTTCTGACAATCCAGACTTGATCTGCTTAACAGAAACTTTCCTCCTTCAAGATGTCTCTGATTCCTTAATATCTCTTCCTGGTTACTTCCTCCTCCGGTATGATAGACCTGAGCCTCGTCATGGTGGTGGTGTTGCTATCTTTATCAAAAACTCTCTTCCTCTCTCTCCTTGCACTGCCCTCTCTCCACCTCACCCCCAGGAGTACCTCTGGCTATGGCTTCCTCTCAGCTCCCACCTTTTGTTCATATGTGTTCTGTACCATCCTCCAAACAGTGATGACTTCATTTACATTTCGCTGTCTGACAACATGGACCAACTTCTATCCACCCATCCCAACTCTCTCTTCCTCATATGTGATGACTTCAACTGTCATCATGCCAGCTGGCTGGGTGTGCGTTCCTTTCTCACCAGCCATGGCATCTCAGCAAAGGACTTCTGCGACTCATTGGGACTGACACAATCTGTCAATTTCCTGACCCGGATCTCAGTCAATGGAGTATCTTCTCTTCTCGACTTGGTTATGACAAACTTCCCTGCAAATGTCTGCTGCTCTTCTATTGCTCTAATCGGTTCTTCTGATCATGTGCTTGTTAAAGTGGACATCTCTCTGGCCATTCTCAGAGAGCCTCCTCAGCGTCGGCGAGTCTGGCATTTCACTCAGGTCGACTGGCACGGTCTTCAAGCAGCCATCAATCATCTGGACTGGTCTCCCATCTCTACTGCCTCTGACATCAATTCTTCCTGGGAATTCTTCCAAAGCAAACTGCTCTCTCTCATGCACAGATTTATCCCATCTTGTCTTCAGTTGTCTTACCCTTCCTCCCGTCCATTGTACACTGAATGTTGTGGCGAGGCAGTTGCCCTGAAACAACTTGCCTTTGCCTCTTGGAAGGCTAATCCAACTGAAGGCAATCTCAGTTCCTTTCACCATGCTCGGAACAAGTGTGTGTCTACCCTCAGGAGTGCCAGGAAGCACTATCTCTCCACACTCAAGAATGAACTCTCAAACCTGTCTCCTTCCTACAAATCCTGGTGGTGTCTGGTCAAATCAGTTTCTGGTGATTGTTCCTCCTCCATCCCCTCCCTTACCTCAAATGGCTACACAGTTGACACCGCACGTGACAAAGCCGAATGCCTCAGCTCTGTGTTTGCCTCAAAATCTTGTGTCCCAAACCCATCTCTCTCTGTTCCCACCTTACTCAGTTGAACCAAACTTCTCCTGGACTATGTGTCCTTCTGTCCTGACAAGGTGGAGAAGTTTGTGACAAACATCGACTCTGATTCTGCAACTGGACCAGATGGCATGAGCCCACAGATCCTAAAATCCTGCTCTTCCACTCTAACTCACCCTCTCTCTGTTCTTTTCACCCTCTCTTTTGCTCCAGGTCATCTGCCAGCATCTTGGAAATCAGCAAACATTACCGCTTTACACAAAAAGGTGCAAAAACAGATTCTTGCAACGACAGACCAATCAGCCTGCTCCCAATTATCAGCAAAGTCATGGAATCCATCATTGCTTTGGATATCAAATCCTTCCTCTTCTCCAATGGCTTGATCTCCGATCATCAATTTTGATTCAGACCAGGTCATTCTACTCTGGACATGCTGCTTCTGCTGTCTCAACAATGGATGGAGGTCCTCAATGCCAAACAGGAAATCAGAGCTGTCTCGCTTGACATATCACATGCCTTCGATACGGTCTGGCACCCAGCTCTGCTCACCAAACTCTACTCCTATGGTATCCATGGAAATCCCTACGCATGTGTTGCGGACTTCCTCTCTGGTCGTAGTCAACGTGTGGCACTGAATGGATTTTTCTGATCTCCCCTTCCTGTTCAGGCTGGAGTTTCCCAAGGCAGTGTTCTGGGCCCTGTGCTTTTTGTGGTCTTCATCAATAATGTCTCCGACTCTCTGGAAAATCCTCTATATCTCTTTGCTGATGACTCCACTCTCTGCCGCGCCATTCCTCATCCCTCAGATCGGCAGTCTGCAGCCTCCTCACTCTCTGCAGACCTGGACAAAATCACAGACTGGTCAAACAAGTGGAACATGTCTTTCAATCCTGACAAATCTCACACTCTTGCTATATCTCTCCGAAAAGACCGACTGGACAACACTCCCATCTACTTTCTCAGCAATCTTCTCCAAGAAGTTCTGTCGCTCAAGCTTTTGGGTCTCACTATCTGCCATGATCTTTCCTGTTAAAGCCACATTTCCAAGCTGGCCTCCAAAGCCAGTCGCCGACTGGGCATCCTCCGTCGTGCGAAGTCCTTCCTTGGCACACCTGAGCTCCTCACCACATACAAGGCTTTCATCCGCAGCTCAATGGAATACTGTTCTCCCCTCTGGGCCGGTGCTCCTGCCTCACGCCTAACTCGGCTTCACGCTGTTGAAACCAAAGCTTTCAGAATCATTGGAATGTCCCGCGATGAAGCTAACTCCGAGGGCCTTTCACTCACTCACCACAGGCAGGTTGGTGGTCTTTCTGTCTTCTACCGAATCCTCTCCGGCCTTGCTCCCCCAGCTCTCTCTGTGCTCAGTCCTCCAAATATTCCTACAGGTCGCACAACCTCTGCCAGCAACCCTCTTAATGGTGAAACTGCCAAAAATCAAGACTCTCTGCTCACGTTCACTCTTTAATTCCTCTTTTCTCCCGCCTCTGGAACAAACTCCCCACTCCCTTCAATCCCACTCCTCCCTCCAGGTCTTTAAAACAGCTATTCACCACCATCTCTTATCTTCCCCCATCCAAAACCTTGATCATTTCTACCCCCGCTAATTCACCCCAGATCCACTTTTTTGAAATTCCAACTTCTTTCCTGGAAGTCCTTGCAGTGTCCACATGTTTTGTACCTCTCCCACCTCCCCCAAAGCCCTCTCCCTCCTACAGATCTCTCGATGTCCTTGCTCTCTAATGTTGTGTTTGTGTCCTTCCCCCTCTATCCCCATCTTGTCTACCGCTCCCCTTATTATATGTTTTATGTGTCGGTTTGACTTTTTGTGTGATTAATGTTAGCTCTTTCACGAGCCTCGGCCTTGTACACACACACAAAAAAAAATAACAATAGTAATAATAATTATCATTAGAAAATTCTGCTAGTGGAGTTGCAACTATGGTGAAAATTTACTGTCAATCGGACGAACGGTTGCAGAGAAAATCATATTTATTCTATGTGGACAACAAACACACAAACAAACAAACAGATAGACAAACAAACAAACAAACAAATGAAAAATCACTTATAGAGCGACACTTGGCAAAAGAGAACAAAGTAGAATGGCACTCAGTAGAGCATACTTTTGACCTCACAAATAATTGGTGGTTGAATTCAGTTAGCTGATATGAAAATCCAATTCAAATTTCAAGTGAATCGGATGAAAATTGAGGATTTTAGAAATTTGAAATTGTGGTTGACCTTTGGCATATGTTGCTCTTTTGGCCTATGCTTATCTCAAAAATTTGTTGGTGGTTGAATTCAGTTAGCCGATATGAAAATCACATTCAAATTCGAAGTCAATCGGATGAAAATTGAGGATTTTAGAAATTTGAAATTGATATTGACCTTTGGCCTATGTTGACTTTTGGCCTATGCTTATCTCAAAATAGTTTGTGGTTGAATTCATTTAGCTGATGTGTAAAGCCTCTTCAAATTCCAAGTCAAATGGATGAAAATTGAGCATTTTAGAAATTCAAAAAAAAAGGTTGATCTTTGGCCTATGTTGACCTTTTGGCTTATGCTAATCTCAAAAATAGTCGGCGGTTGGTGTATGTTTGTACGTGTGATGTACGTGTGTATGTGTGGTGTACGTGTGTATGTGTGGTGTACGTGTGGTGTACGTGTATACGTGTGGTGTACGTTTATACGTGTGGTGTACGTGTGTACATGTGGTACGTGTGTATGTGTGGTGTATGTGCGTATGTGTGGTGTATGTGTGTACGTGTGGTGTATGTGTGTGCGTGTGGTGTATGGGTGTACGTGTGGTGTATGTGTGTATGTGTGGTGTATGTGTGTACATGTGGTGTATGTGTGTACGTGTGTTGTATGTGTGTATGTGTGGTGTATGTGTGGTGTATGTGTGTATGTGTGGTGTATGTGTGTATGTGTGGTGTATGTGTGGTGTATGTGTGGTGTATGGGTGTACGTGTTGTGTATGTGTACATGTGTGGTGTATGTGTGTGTGTGTGGCGTATGTGTGTATGTGTGTACGTGTGGTGTATGTGTGTACGTGTGGCGTATTTGTGTACGTGTGGTGTATGTGTGTACATGTGGTGTATGTGTGTACGTGTGGTATATGTGTGTATGTGTGTATGTGTGGTGTATGGGTGTACGTGTTGGGCATGTGTGCACGTGTGGGGTACGTGTGGTGTATGTGTGTACGTGTGGCGTATGTGTGGTGTATGTGTGTACGTGTGGCGTACGTGTGGTGTATGTGTGTACGTGTGGCGTATGTGTGTACGTGTGGTGTATGTGTGTATGTGTGGGGCATGTGTGTACGCGTGGGGCATGTGTGTACGTGTGGTGTATGTGTGTACATGTGGCGTATGTGTGTACATGTTGCGTATGTGTGTACGTGTGGTGTATGTGTGTAAGTATGGTATATGTGTGTACGTGTGGTGTATGTGCGTGTCTGCATTTTTTTAAATTCATTTTCTCGGCAATGGTGTGTGTTTGTGTGGATTTTAGGTCTGATATATGGCCTTCTGGGAAGGTCTGATACAAGAAAATTTTACCATAGGAACGCCTCTGACTGTAGAATTTTTATATTCATAATTATGACGTCATAGGTCATGTGGCACAGACCATCTTGGAAAAACGTTACACCTCTATCTCCGAAACCGCTCAATGGAAAACAATGAAACAAGGCTCATTGTCAAGTACTCCCCATGGGGAATAAGGTATGTTGATGACGTCATTGGGACTTTAATTATGACGTCATAATTAGACAGGTATAACACTTCATCCAATCAGTATGAATATTTTTTCTCTGCAACTGTTGGTCTGATGGACACGATTTTTTTTTTTACCATAACAGCGCCTCCTCCTGTAGAATATGATAATGATAATGATGACGTCATAGGTCACCTGGTCCAGGTGCCATATTGGAAAAACCAAAATTTGCACCTCTATATATCCGAAAGTGCGCCATGGAAAAAATTGATCCATGGCTCATTGTAAAGAACTCTGCATGGGGAATAAATGTAGTTAACGATGACGTCAATGGTGCCTTAATTATGACGTTGTGGTGCTGTGCACACACGACTCGATTGCCAGAGAGGTAGGCCACAACGCGTGGATACAACAAGAGTCTTTACTCTTTATTAAGAGCTTGCACTTCAGCACTGGGCGGGCTCGAGCTTAGAGCCCGCATATATGTCCCGAGGCCACGCCTTCCCCCGGGCGTGGCTGATCGGTCGAAAGGCGGGGCATGCATTTCAGTTCCCGCCTGGACGCTCGCACCACCCACTGGTGCGCGGAATTATTGTCCCTTGTGCCCGCCACACGCGCCCCCCACAGAATTCCCACGCACCTGAAGGGTGAGCTTGCAGGGAAGCCGGATGACCCGGCCGAAACACCCCCTGGCGATGCGTGCAGGGCTGGGGGGTAGCGGGACGGCGGGGCTGGGGGGTGCCAGGGGTCTGACCGCCGGGGGGCGGCTTCGACGCGGAGGCAGAGCTGCTTGCAGGGGGTGGTCCAGATCGAGGTGGGCCGGCTTGAGGCGGTCCACGGAGATACGATCCGGGGCACCGCCGATGTCGACGGTGAAATATTTGTCCCTGGTCTCCAGCACGTGGAAGGGCCCATCGTACGGGGGCCGTAGCGGTGCCCGGTGGGCGTCGTGCCGGATGAAGACGTACTCCGCCGTGCGAAGCTCCGGGACGACGTGGGAGGACGGGCAACCGTGGTGTGCCGTCGGCACCGGGGCGAACCTCCGGGCGGTCTCCTGCAGGGTGGAGCGATGTTGCGCCGTGGACCAAGGAGCCGTGGAGTCGGGGATAAATTCGCCCGGTACCCGCAGTGGTTGCCCGAAGACCAGCTCCGCCGAGGACGCGCGCAGGTCGTCCTTGGGCGCCTTCCTGAGGCCCAGCAGGACCCAGGGGAGCCTGTCGGCCCAGCTGCCATCGCGGAGGCTGGCCCGGAGCGCGGCCTTCATCGAGCGATGAAAGCGCTCGCACAGGCCATTGGCCTGGGGGTGGTAGGCCGTGGTGAGGTGCAGTTTGACGCCTAGCCCTTGTGCCACCGCGCCCCAGAGCTCCGAGGTGAACTGGGGGCCGCGGTCGGACGAGATGTCCGAGGGGGCACCGAACCGGGCAACCCAAGTGGCGACGAAGGCTTGCGCCACATCAGCCGCAGACGTCGCCGCCAATGGTACGGCCTCCGGCCACCATGTGGTGCGGTCCACCATGGTGAGGAGGTGGGTGAACCCCCGCGAGGGGGGCAGAGGTCTCACCAAGTCTACGTGGACGTGGTCGAACCGACGCTCGGGCACCGTAAACGGGGTCAACGGGGCCTGGGTGTGGGGGTGGACCATTGCGCGCTGGCACGCGAGGCACGTCCTGGCCCAGTCGCGGACATCCTTCCTGAGGCCATGCCAGACGAACTTCGCCGCGACGAGCTTCTGGGAGGCCTTCATGCCAGGGTGGGACAGGCCGTGGATGGCATCGAAAACCGGGCGCTGCCAGCCAGCGGGCACGATGGGGCGAGGCCGGCCGAGGGAGACGTCGCACAGGAGGGCTGCGCCCGCGACGTCGAACGGCACCTCGGTGACGCGGAGGCCCGTGATGGCGGTCCGCAAGGCCTGGACGCCGGGGTCGGCGGTCTGGTCCTCCGCCATCCGGGCATGGTCGATCCCGAGGTGGACCGCGTGCGCGACGGACCGGGAAAGGCAATCCGCCACCGGGTTGTCTTTACCCGTGACGTGACGGATGTCCGTCGTGTACTCGGACACAGCAGAGAGGTGACGCTGCTGCCGTGCCGACCATGGCTCAGCGACCTTGGCCATCGCGAACACAAGGGGCTTGTGGTCGACGAAAGCCGTGAACGGGCGGCCCTCGAGCAGATGGCGGAAGTGTCGGACCGCCAGGTGGAGCCCGAGCAGCTCGCAGTCGAAGGTGCTGTAGCGGCGTTCGTGCGGGCGAAGCTGCCGGCTAAAAAAACACCAGTGGCTGCCAAGCACCACACACCCACTGCTCGTGCACCGCACCCACCGCGTAGTCCGACGCGTCAGTGGTGAGGGCGATCGGTGCATCGGGCGCCGGGTACGCCAGCATGGTGGCGTTGGCCAGGGCCAGCTTTGCGCCCGCAAATGCCGCGGCCATCGGCTCTGACCAGGCGATGTCACCTTTGCCCGGCGTGCCCCAGAGGGCCTCGTGCAGGGGGCGGAGGAGCTGGGCGACGTGGGGCACGAAGCGGTGGTAAAAATTTACGATGCCCAGGAACTCCTGGAGCCCCTTGATCGTGGGGGGGCGTGGGAAATCCCTGACCGCCTCCACCTTGGCCGGTAAAGGGACGGCCCCGTGCCTGGTGATGTGGTGCCCCAAGAAGTCGATGGCGGCGACGCCAAAACGGCACTTTGTGGGGTTGATGATCAGGCCATGCTGGCCCAGGCGTTCGAAAAGCGTGCGGAGGTGGAGCAGGTGCTCCTCCCGGGACGCGCTCACGACTAGGATGTCATCCAGGTAGACATAGATGAAAGGTAAGTCGCGTAAGACGCCTTCCATGAACCGTTGGAATGCCTGGGCCGCATTCTTCAACCCAAAAGGCATTCGCAGGAACTCAAAGAGGCCGAAAGGGGTGATGACGGCCGTCTTTGGGACATCGTCCGGTTGTTCGGGGACCTGGTGGTAGCTCCGGATGAGGTCCACCTTGGAGAACACGGTCGTGTTTGCCAACCGGGCGGAAAAGTCCTGGATATGCGGGACCGGGTAGCGGTCGGGGGTGGTGGCATCATTGAGCCGGCGTAGTCACCGCACGGCCGCCATCCTCTGCCGGGCTTCGGCACAATGTGCAGAGGAGAGGCCCAAGCGCTGTTGGAGCGCAGTACGATACCCAGCCGTTCCAGCATGGCGAACTCCGCTTTCGCCACGGCGAGCTTCGTGGGGTCGAGTCGGCGTGCCCGGGCGTAGACCGGCGGCCCGACCATGGGGATATGGTGCTCCACCCCGTGTTTGACGGCCACCGCTGAGAAGGTGGGCCGCGTGAGGGCCGGGAAACTGGCGAGGAGGCGGGTAAACTCATCCGCTGCCGGAAGCCTGCAGACTAACCTCTCCGGGACGGAACCTTTCAGCAAGCCGCTCGGTGAGCCGCTCAGCGAGCTGCTCAACGAGCCGCTCAGCGAACAAGCGAGCGAGCTGAAGGTTTTGGCCTGGACGAGACATCTGCGCTTAACGTCGACCAACAGCCCATGCGCACATAGGAAGTCCGCGCCGAGCAGGGCCATTGGCACGCTGGCGGTGATGAACGAACATTGAAAGCGCTGCCCTCCGAATCGCAGTGAGAGGCAACGCTTCCCGAATGTGTGGATGGGTGTACCGTTGGCGGCAAGCAAAGTGGGACCCCGGCCGGCGGCTTGCTCGTCGGACGCGGAGGCAGGGAGGACATTTACCTGCGCTCCCATGTCGCAAAGAAAACGGCGCCCGGACAAGGTGTCCGTGATGAACAGGAGGCTGCCGGAGTGGCCGACGCTCAGGGCCGCAAGTGAGCGCTGGCCCGGTCATTTCCCGACCCGTCAAAAGAACACGGCGGGCGGCACGTTTGAGCCTTGCGGCCGAACCTGGCATGGTAGTAGCACCAGGTTTGCGGTGGTGGCGGCTGCGTCGGCCGTGCCGGCGGCGGTGGTGGTGGCGGCGGCGGTAGTGGGCGGGGCGCAGCAGCAGCCACAAGGGAAGCCGAGGGCGCTGTAGCCTCTGCACTGGGATCCACTATGGCAGCACCTTAAACCGACCGCGTGTCGCAGGCCGCGAAAAACTTGTCGGCCTCTCCGGCCAGGGTGCGGGGTTCCGTGATGTTGGAACCGGCCAGCGCGAGGCGCACCTGTATCGGTAGCTGGCAGAGGAAAAGTGCGCGGAATAAGAAATCCGGGTGTTGGTCCCCAAGCAGAGACAGCATGAAATCCATCCGGATGGATGGTCGTGTGTCGCCGAGGGCGGGAAGTTCCAGGAGGCGGTCGGCACGTTCGACCTCTGTGAGCCCGAACGTGGCGAGGAGGAAACGTTTGAGCGCCTTGTACTTGTGGTCGCCCGGCGGGCACTGAAGGATGGACACGACGCGGGCGGCCGTGCCGGGCCCGAGGGCGGCGACCACGTGGTAGTACCGGGTCTCATCCACCGTGATGCCCTGGAGTTGGAATTGAGCTTCGGCTTGCACAAACCAAACGTCGGCTTGCGCTTCCCAAAACTCCGGGAGTTTGATTGCGATGGCGTTGGTAGCCATGGCGCGTTCTGGGGTCAGCAACGGCTGAACCAATCTGGGTCACCAGTGTGGTGCTGTGCACACACGACTCAATTGCCGGAGAGGTAGGCCAAAACGCGTGGATACAACAAGAGTCTTTATTAAGAGCTCGCACTTCAGCACTGGGCGGGCTCGAGCTTAGAGCCCGCATATATGTCCCGAGGCCATGCCTTGCCCCCGGGCGTTGGCGATCGGTCGAAAGGTGGGGCATGCATTTCAATTCCCTGCCTGGACGCTCGCGCCACCCACTGGTGCGCGGAATTATTGTCCCTTGTGCCCGCCACAACATCATAATTTGACAGGGATAATGCTTCGTATGATCAATTTGAAATTTATTGAGCGTGATTTACGCAACAATTATATTAGAGAATATAAATATATAATGTCATTGCTTCCGTGGTCTAGCAGCCATATTGGATCAAAGAAAAAAAACCCTTTAAAAACAGAAGAGGTGGCTCGTCGCAGTTGACTGCGCGGTGTAAGTATTCCATGAATACCATCCAGTTAATATATAGGGATGATGTAATGACGAGTTTGTACCTCATCCTCTATCTCACATCTTGATTATTCACAAATAAATTATCAATGTGCTCACCCAGATATCAGGTGCACAGTGATTTATAAATATCCGTTGCACATCCTTTGAGGGACCCACAAAGACAAGGCATGGTGGCCTTCACCGAAATTATTAGGAAATGTGATGAAGTTGCATTTACTGCCTAATGGTGAAGTTTCTGTATGAAAATGCAAAGAGGGAAATGCAGTGATGATCAAGGTCATTCATTTGCTGTTTGTGAAGTTGGAGTTTAGTTTGCCCTTAAATATTTAAATGGACGAAATAAGAGGACCTCTCGGCACAAGAGACAGTGGAAGACGAAGGTGAGAGAAGCAAGCAGGCAGCTCGTGGTGCAGAAAGTGAGTGGGAAGAGGGTCGAAGCCGTGTCAGAGATTGTGAGCAGAGCAGATGTCCAGGAGAGCGAAAGCAGTGGAAGAACGACCCAGCAGCTCCATAAGGAGAGCCTGGAAAGGGCATGGACACGCTCCTTGTAACGTCTACTATGACATTAACATTTAACATATGTGAGGTTAACCCGTGATGATCCACTGTGACATTAACATATGTGAGGTTAACCCGAGATGGGATACTATAACATTAACATATGTGAGGTTAACCCAGGATGGTCACCTATGACATTAACATGCACTACATGACCAAAAGTATGTGGACATGCAAACATCACACATCTCATTCCAAAATCATGGGCATTAATATAGAGTTGGTTCCACTTTTGCTGCGAGAACAGCCTTCACTCTTCTGGGAAGGCTTTCCACTAGATGTTGGAACATTGCTGTGGGGGATTTACTTCGATTCAGCCACAAGAGCATGAGTGAGGTCGGGCACAGATGTTGGGCAATTAGGCCTGGCTCGCAGTCAGCGTTCCAATTCATCCAAAAAGGTGTTCGATGGGGTTGAGGTCATGGCTCTGTGCAGGTCAGTCAAGTTATTCACACCGATCTCGAAAACCTTCTGCATGGACCTCGCTTTGTGCACGGGGCCATTGTCATGCTGAAACAGGAAAGTGCCTTCCCCAAACAGTTGCCACAAAGTTAGAAGCACACAATCGTCTAGAATGTCATTGTATGCTGTAGTATTAAGATTTCCCTTCACTGGAACTAAGTGGCCAAGCCCAAAACATGAAAAAAAGCCACAGACCATTATTCCTCCTCCACAAAACTTTACTGTTGGCGCTATGCATTCGGGCAGGTAGCGTTCTCCTGGCATCCGCCAAACCCAGATTAGTCCATCAGACTGCCAGATGGTGAAGCATGATTCATCACTCCAGAGAACGCATTTCCACTGCTCCAGAGTCCAATGGCGGCGAGCTTTGCACCACTCCAGCTGACGCCCGGCATTGCACATGGTGATCTTCGGCTTGTGTGAGGCTTCTCAGCCATGGAAACCCATTTCATGAAGTGCTCGAAGAACAGTTGTTGTGCTGATTTTGCTTCCAGAGGCAGTTTGGAACTCGATAGTGAGTGTTGCAACTGAGGACAGATGATTTTTATGAGTTACGCGCTTCAACACTCGGCGGTCCCGTTCTGTGAGCTTATGTGGCCTACCACTTCACGGCTGAGCTGTTGTTGCTCATAGACGTTTCCACTTCACAATAGCAGCACTTACAGTTGACCAGGGCAGCTCTACGAGGGCAGAAATTTGACGAACTGACTTGTTGGAAAGGTGGCATCCTATGACGGTGACACGTTGAAAGTCACTGAGCTCTTCAGTACGGCCCTTTCTACTGCCAATGTTTGTCTATGGAGATTTCATGGGTGTGTGCTCGATTATATGTCAGCAATGGGTGTTGCTGAAACAGCCGAATCCACTAATATTACACGGGGTGTCCGCATACTTTTGGTCATGTAGTGTATGTGAGGTTAGCCCATCATTTAAAAGCCAATTTTTTTGGTTTCAACCGCATTTTAAAACTATATTTTCGATTGAGCCCTCACATCACTTCATGAGCTATATTGTAGGTTTACCCCATGGTTTAAGAAACTGGATCATAAGTTTAATCGTTGGTTGAAAAACTGTATTGTAGGTTTAATCATGCTACTCCAGGTATGTGCCCCTCCAACTGTGTGATTGTGGGTTAACATACAATCATGATTATGATTGTGGGTTAACATACATTCATGTCTATGATTGTGAATTAACATACACTCGTGACTGTGATTGTGGGTTAACATACACTTGTGGCTAGAATTGTGGGTTAACATACACTCATTGTTGTGATTATGGGTTCACTTACGCTCATTTCTGGGATTGTGGGTTAACATACAGTGCATTCAGAAAGTATTCAGACCCCTTCACTTTTTTCACATTTTGTTATGTTGCAGCCTTATGCTGAAATCGTTTAAATTCATTTTTTCCCTCATCAATCTACACTCAATACCCCATAATGACATAGAGAAAACAGGATTTTAGGAAGTTTTGCAAATTTATTAAAAATAAAAAAACTGAAATATCACATTTACATAAGTATTCAGACCCTTTGCTTTGACACTTGAAATTTAGTTCAGGTGCCTCCCATTTCTCTTGATCATCTTTGAGATGTTTCTACACCTTGATTGGAGTCCAACTGTGGTAAATTCAATTGATTGGACATGATTTGGAAAGGCACACACCTGTCTATATATGGTCTCACAGCTGACAATGCATATCAGAGAAAAAACCAAGCCATGAGGTCGAAGGCACTGCATGCAGAGCTCAGAGACAGGATTGT
Source organism: Myxine glutinosa (assembly GCF_964187855.1). Taxonomy (NCBI): domain Eukaryota; kingdom Metazoa; phylum Chordata; class Myxini; order Myxiniformes; family Myxinidae; genus Myxine; species Myxine glutinosa. The sequence goes on along the minus strand of NC_136261.1, from coordinate 9,753,370 downwards.
GTCGAGGCACAGATCTGGGGAAGCCTACAAAAAAAAATTCTGCTGCATTGAAGGTTCTCAAGAGCACAGTGGCCTCCATAATTCTTAAATGGAAGAAGTTTGGAACAACCAGGACTCTTTCTAGAGCTGGCCGCCCGGCCAAACTAAGCAATCGGGGGAGAAGGGCCTTGGGAAGAGAGGTGACCAAGAACCCGATGGTCACTCTGGCTGAGCTCCAGAGATCCTGTGTGGAGATGGGAGAATCTTCCAGAAGGACAACCATCACTGCAACACTCCACCGATCTGGGCTTTATGGCAGAGTGGCCAGACGGAAGCCTCTCCTCAGTGAAAGACACATGAAAGCCTGCTTGGAGTTTGCAAAAAACCACCTAAAGGACTCTCAGAATGTGAGAAACAAGTTTCTGTGGTTTGATGAAATCAAGATTGAACTGTTTGGCTTCCATCTGGCCACTCTGTCATAAAGCCCAGATCGGTGGAGTGTTGCAGTGATGGTTGTCCTTCTGGAAGTTTCTCCCATCTCCACACAGGATCTCTGGAGCTCAGCCAGAGTGACCATCGGGTTCTTGGTCATCTCTATTACCAAGGCCCTTCTCCCCCGATTGCTCGTTTGACCGGGCGGCCAGCTCTAGGAAGAGTCCTCGTTGTTCCAAACTTCTTCCATTTAAGAATTATGGAGGCCACTGTGCTCTTGGGAACCTTCAATGCAGCAGGAAATTTTTTTTGTAGGCTTCCCCAGATCTGTGCCTCGACACAATCCTGTCTCTGAGCTCTGCAGGCAGTTCCTTCGACCTCATGGCTTGGTTTTTTCTCTGAAATGCAATGTCAGCTGTGAGACCTTATATAGACAGGTGTGTGCCTTTCCAAATAATGTCCAATCAATTGAATCTACCACAGGTGGACTCCAATAAAGGTGTAGAAACGTCTCAAAGATGATCAAGAGAAATGGGAGGCACCTGAGCTAAATTTCAAGTGTCATAGCAAAGGGTCTGAATACTTATGTAAATGTGATATTTCAGTTTTTTCTTTTTAATAAATTTGCAAAACTTTCTAAAACCCTGTTTTCTCTTTGTCATTATGGGGTATTGAGTGTAGATTGATGAGGGAAAAAATGAATTTAAACGATTTCAGCATAAGGCTGCAACATAACAAAATGTGAAAAAAGTGAAGGGGTCTGAATACTTTCTGAATGCACTGTACACTCATTGCTGGGATTGTGGGTTAACATACACTCATTGCTGGGATTGTGGGTTAACATACACTCTTGGCTATGCTTGTGGGTTAACATACACTCATGACTGTGATTATGGGTTAACATGCACTTGTGGCTGTGCTTGTGAGTTAACACACACTCATAGCTGTGATTGTGGGTTAACATACACTTATGGCTGTGATTGTGGGTTAACATACACTTATGTCTGTATTCCATGTACTCTTACCATTTAATAAACTTGCTTTGTGGATTTGCTACCATTTTCCAAAAGGTCACAATTGTGAGCCATCTAGGTTTTCTCTGACATGCCAAGAGCACCATTGTGATTCTCCTGAATGTGTGTTATCGCTCCTCACCTTATCCGCTCCATCACATCCTTCTCTAGTACGTCGTCCTTGGAGACAAGCTTGTGTAGAAGAAAAAGTCCCAGACCAATGTTTATCTGGATGGAAATGAAGAAATTTATTGAGGTATTATTCCATTACAAACGTAATCGGATATTTCCCCCTTTTGTAACTGCTTGTGTATGTAAACAAATCCTACAACTCCCATTACAAGGTACAACAATCCCATATTTGCTAATGCCTTGAGGTAGTTACCGTGGCGACAGTGGCAGCTGGACCAATGAATGCATAGACAAGACCTTGGTCATGGGACAACCAACAGCTTGAAGAGTGTGGAGTGGGTAGTGGAGGATCGGAAAAACAAAAACAACAACAACAACAACAGATAAGGATCCATATAATTTCACATGAACAGGTTGCACCAAGGTATCCATAAGGGCGATGGTTATTAACTGTCTGTTTGGGTTTGCAAATTGAACGGTTAAAATTGAACTTCATACTCCATCTACAATAGTATGTCGGCATAATCCAAAATTCCATAATAATTGTGCACTTCGTGATAAAAGTACCAAACTTTGCACATACATAGACGAATACCAAAGAATCATTTTTAGCCGCGTCGCAGACGCTGCTAATAGAGTGCCCTCTGCTGTTGTTGTTGTTCTTCTTGTTCTTCTTCTTCTTGTTCTTGCAGAGAAGACAAAACCTCAAAGCTCGACCCATTCTGGGAACCATAGCTCCACCCATTTAGGGAAAGGCTTCCTATAAACAAATATCCACCATTTTATTAACTCGCATAGCTTTGAGGCCTGTTTTGTAGGCCCGTGGTGTCTTCCTCTCTCACACAGTTTTATTTCAAATCAAATTCGATATATCATTTCATTTTTCACAGTCGCTAACATAGTTTTAGACTCGGTTGAAAAAAAACGGGAAGAAAATCCGATGAAAGTTGCCCTTTATAGAACGAAATGAATTCTCAAAGGCCTGTAACTTCAAGTCCATTGAGATTTATTTTTTTTAAATCGCGGCATGGTCAGTCATACACCGCCCGAAATAAGAGACGGGAAAATGCCGAGATATATATATTTTGTTTAAATCGCGGCATGGTCAGTCATACACCGCCCGAAATAACAGACGGGAAAATGCCGAGCTATATTAAAAATTCGTCCATTTGATGACAATCGTCACGATGAAATATTTAATTTATACGTCGTCACAATAATGTGGAGAGAGGAGCATAGCTTCGTTCACGTGTCGCCACACACGGGAAATTGCCGAGATATATATATATATTTAAATCGCGGCATGGTCAGTCATACACCGCCTGAAATAACAGACGGGAAAATGCCGAGATATATTAAAAATTCGTCGCCACACACGGGAAATTGCCGAGATATATTTTCACTTTGCACAAAAATAACATCAAGTTATCGAATCAATAGGAATGTCCTGTGCCTATAACATCGACGTTATAGGCACAGCTGCATCTAGGCATTGTGTAACATCGACGCGGCTTTTGTTTTAATTAAAACTTTTTGTACTTGTTATATATTGGAGGACTTGAAATGAGCCCTCTTTGCGCATGCGTAGTGATGTTTAATTTCACACGTCCAGTTTGGTATAAAAATCGATGTTAGGGACAAAACCATCAGGTCATTTTATGTTGACATTGTTCTAAACTATAGGTACAGGTATGTTATATGTTATATGGGCATGTTAGATTATTTTGGAGCGAAATATGTTGTTTATTTATAAATAATAATACATTGTTATACGGAAACTGAATATTCAGAATTTCGTTGTAACGTGACGTATAAATTAGGGAACCAAGTCGTTATACGTCCTGTTAAATTCCCTGTTACAGAATGGTTCAGTCCATTTCTTCTCTCTAAAATCTAAATCTTGGCTTGTTTTGGTTCAGTCCATTGGCTTGTTAAAATTATGTTAAATTCTTTTTATCAAAACATTATCTAATTTCTATAAAATATGTGCTTAAAAAAACGGTTTGCTGAATCCTTTAGGTTGTTTTTATTATTAATCCCTTGGTGCCAAAATGAAATCCGTAGGAAGACTTTTCCAATTAGATAATGGAAATCAAGATGGGCGCAAGGATAAGCACATTCCGTGATGTTATGGTGGGAGCGTCCACTCCGAGTCTGGGAGGTCTGTGGTTTAAACCCCCAGCCAAGTCATAACCAAAGAGTTAACGAATGGTACGTGCTGCTTCCTTGCTTAATGTTAAGAGAACTGACAATCCCCGTAGGTTGGTATCCATGGGGAGGAGGAAAGTAAGAAATGCCCCGCTGAGTGCAGTGAGAAAGCAGTCACCATTGTAGTGACGTCACTGGTACCCAGAACGCCTGGGAAGTGATGGGACTTTCCCAAAACTCAGTGGTTGTTTGTCTCGTGACTTTGTCCATCCATGTGTGTGTGAGGTGTGTGAGTGGCGACTCCATTACGAACCTCAGACCTTGTATTAAAAAAAAAAAAGTTAAAATATGATCAATGTATGGAATTTCACTTTATGTACAACATTTCAAGAACGTATGAGACCCACTACCCCATGTGTGTGTGTAACCCACCCCCACGTGTGTGTGTGTGTGACCCACCCCCACGTGTGTGTGTGTGACCCACCCCCACGTGTGTGTGTGACCCACCCCCACATGAGTGTGTGACCCACCCCCACGTGAGTGTGTGACCCACCCCCACATGTGTGTGACCCACCCCCACGTGTGTGTGACCCACCCCCGCGTGTGTGTGTGACCCAACCCCACGTGTGTGTGTGACCCACTCAACCATGTGTCTGTGACCCACTCCACCGTGTGTGTGTGACCCACTCCCCCGTGTGTCTGTGACCCACTCCCCCGTGTGTCTGTGACCCACTCCCTCATGTGTCTTTGACCCACTCCCCTGTGTGTGTGTGTGTGTGTGACCCACTCCCCTGTGTGTGTGTGTGTGTGACACACTCCCCTGTGTGTGTCTGTGACCCACTCCCCTGTGTGTGTCTGTGACCCACTCCCCTGTGTGTGTCTGTGACCCACTCCCCTGTGTGGGTGTGGGTGTGACCCACTCCCCCATGTGTCTGTGACCCACTCCCCCATGTGTCTGTGACCCACTCCCCTGTGTGTGTGTGTGTGTGACCCACTCCCCTGTGTGTGTGTGTGTGTGTGTGTGTGACGCACTCCCCTATGTGTGTGTGTGACCCACTCCCCTGTGTTTGTGTGTGTGTGTGTGTGTGTGTGTGTGACCCACTCCCCTTTGTGTGTGTGTGTGTGTGTGTGTGTGTGACGCACTCCCCTGTGTGTGTGTGTGTGACCCACTCTCCTGTGTGTGTGTGCATGTGTGTGAGACCCACTCCCCTGTGGGTGATCCACTCCCCGGTGCAGTGTGTGTGATGTGGGAGGTATAAAAAGGGGGGGTTGGGGGGGGGGAGGATTTGCGTGCTTGAAGTCACGTTTTACATGAGATGTAATAACACATTTCAAACTGTATTTCCTATGTGCACGCACATGCATTCACATGTTATCAGAAGTAAATAAATTGTGTAGATTACATAATTTGTGGATCTGATAAATTGCCAATTAACATTTTGTAAAACTGAATGTGCAGCAACTAAATGAAGATGTCCAAATGTCACACATGTCCTTGCCCGTGGGATTCCCATGGGCGACCCCACTAGTGTATATACAGTATACTCTGTAAATCGAGAGAGGGTGCATCTATTTTCTTGCAGAGTTTGTCTGGTGGTGGCTGCTAGATAGTAGAATACAAGAGGAACACTGAATCTCTGGTGGTGGCAAGACATTTAACCACGTCCAAACATTCTGGGTCATAGACAGTTCAGCACCTAAAACATCACAACAATTAGCTCAGACAAACTGAGAGCTGTGTGTCATTCGCCAAGAAAAGACAACAGAGCCTCTAACAAGTCCGGTCCTGTCAAAAAAGAGACAATGGCACAGGCTACAAGTCACTCGCTGAAAATGAATTAGGGAAACTAACAAAAACACTCCGGTTGAACTGAGTAGATGAAGGTGAAGGTGTTGCAATGACTCCAGTTACCAATCAGGTCAAGTGGCATCAAAAATGCAGACCTCAGTATAATACATGATTGCCTTGGAAGCCATGTATCGCAGCAAGTGCTTGCGGAGGATTGCACGATCATACAAATCGTGCAAGAAGGGTCAAAGTACAGACAGGGACAGCATTATATCCAGAATTGTTTTTGCAGAACTAGTGATTTATAGTGAAGAGACATCAGGAAGAAGGTACACAAGGTATATTTAAACTATCCAATATTTTTCACCTCAACATGTCAAGGATGGAAAATTTTGAAGTCGAGTCTGACATGAAAGTGCGCAGCAAGCATCTGAAGCAAGTGTTACTGGCTCAGTTTCCACATCTGTGGGCTCACAGCAAGGGTCGAGATGTTGTGTTGGCGTTTGATGACAGTATCGGTGCTGCTTTCGCCAAAGCCTCTGAACTGGACAGTGATGGTGATGCCGTGTGCACAGATTGTACAACACACGTTTCAAGATCCCAAACCTTTCATGGGTCGTTCCAGGAATGGCTGCCAAGATAACTCGGTGTCCATACTGTTACATGTTCTAGTTAACATGGTGCTAACAAGGCCCCAGCATCAAAGACCAACAGTCATGAACCTGCTGCACCAGCCGCACTTGCCATTGGCCACCCACTGAAATTCAACTGTGTCAAACACATTGAAGATTAACCTTGTTGCAGTAATTGTCAATGGGGGGTAATCATCAATTAGGGCTAAACGTGTAAATGGGGGCTAATAATCAATGGGGGCTATAATCATCAATGGGGGCTAATCGTCAATGGGAGCTATAATCATCAATGTGGGCTATAATCATCAATGGGGGCTATAATCATCAATGGGGGCTATAATCATCAATGGGGGCTAATCGTCAATGGGATCTATAATCATCAATGGGGGCTATAATCATCAATGGGGGATATAATCATCAATGGGGGCTATAATAATCATCAATGGGAGCTATAATCAGCAATGGGGGATATAATCCTTCATGGGGGCTATAATCATCAATGGGGGCTATAATCATCAATGGGGGCTAATCGTCAATGGGGGCTAACCGTAAATGGGGGCTAATCGTCAATGGGAGCTTATAGTCAATGGGGGCTAATCGTCAATGGGAGCTTATAGTCAATGGGGGCTAATCATCAATGGGGGCTAATCATCAATGGGGGCTGAACATCAATGGGGGCTAATAGTCAATGGGAGCTATAATAATCAATGGGGACTATCATCATCAATGGGGGGTAATCGTCAATGGGGGCTAATCGTCAATGGGAGCTTATAGTCAATGGGGGCAAATCGTCAATGGGGGCTAATCATCAATGGGGGCTAATCATCAATGGGGGCTAATCATCAATGGGGGATGATCATCAATGGGGGATGATCATCAATGGGGGCTAATAGTCAATGGGAGGTATAATCATCAATGGGGACTATCATCATCAATGGGGGCTAATCATCAATGGGGGCTAATCGTCAATGGGAGCTCATCGTCAATGAGCGCTAATCGTCAATGGGGGCTAATCGTCAATGGGAGCTAATCGTCAATTGGAGCTAATCGTCAATGGGAGCTAATCGTCAATGGGAGCTAATCGTCAATGGGAGCTCATCATCAATGGGAGATAATAGCCAATGCACAGCTCTGAGCTCTTGTGAGAGAGAACTTTTCATCAATTAAGTTTGATGTCATTGTAGTGAAATTGTGCCTAATGTTGAACCCAGGTGTCATGCGGCTTCTGTCCACTGCACGGCAGTTATAAGAACTCAGACAGACAGCGATACGATCATTCCTGTGACATTTATTGTGTGTAATATTGTGCATAATTAGATGGTGCATATCATTCCTTTGTTCCAGGCTTGCTTGTGCTAGTTTGCAAATCCATTACTGATTCCTATGAATGCTGAATATTGAAATGTTGCTTGTTGGGTTTCTTACAGGTATTGCTAGAGATCGATTCAGAATTAAACTCACAATCTGTGACAATGTTGTAACTCTTGTTTTTACAACAATTATTTCTGAATCCTCTCTTGTCTTGAATGGGAATGCCATGACTCATAAGCTGATACATGTCCCGATCTTCAGAGCGGATCCACAGGCGCTGGATGCGCCAGCCCAGCTCCAGCATTGGCTAAGTCTGCTGGCAAGCTACCTGGGTGCCCAGGAGGGTCTCATGGATGCAACCAGGCTCACGGTGCTGAACTCCCGCGTGTCTCATATAGTTTTCACGTACATATCCCAGTGCGGCATGCACGCCGCCACTGAGGCAGAATTACGATGGATCTACATCCATACTCGGAGCGTTGTCTGCACTCGATATCAGCTTGCGTCACGGCGACAAGACCCATCGGAGACCATCGATCACTTTGTCCAGGAACTTCGCCGATTAGCGAAGGACTGTGCGATGGAAGTACGGACACACGAATAAGTATGTGACGATTTGATGAGAGATTCATTTGTTTTGGGGATCCACTCGCCTATAATATGACAGAGATTGCTTGAAGAAACGGATCTGACACTGGAAAAAGCTCATAAATTATCGCTCGTGTACCAAGAAGCACAGACACAATCGGAAGCGTATGATCGTCCGTACGTCACTGCAGGTTTAACCGGCGCGACACGACTGGAGAGAGCTACTATCGCGGAGCAAATGGATGTTGAACCTCCGCCGGAATCGGGGACAACGGACACTCTCGAAGATCCCGGCTCGAGCATGACAGCCGCTGCCGCTGCCGCTCCATCAGCCGGAAGTAACGCTAAGTGCTTCTTCTGCGGGAACCGGAATCATTTAAGGTCAGTTTGTCTGGCCCGAGAAGCGACGTGTCACTCGTGCTCTCGGAAAGGACATTTTGCAAAGGTTTGTCACTCGTCACGGGGCCGGCGAACTCGCTCGACTTTGTCTGTGATTCTCTTGACTGGGATGCTTTCATCGCCTGGGGCTTGTTCGGCTTCACGATCGACGCTGGCTGGCGTCGGGCCCACGCGCGAGGCTCGAGCGTCCCCTTTGGATGACTCAACGACTACCGGGCCACCTGAACTGTCCAACGCTGTTATTCCAATTATGATTTAGGGGCAGATCGCAAACGCCTTAATCGACATGGGTTCTACTGATAGTTATGTCGATTTACGACTCATTCTGAAGCATGGCTGGCCGATTCTCGGGGCAACACGCCAAATTTTTATGGCTTCCCAAGGGCTTTGGCTACGCACTCGAGGGGAATGCCGGCTGAAGCTTGTGATTAATGGCCGAATGTTTCCAGATGTGCACTTAATGGTCTTACCAGAGTTATGTGCGGAAGTGTTGTTAGGGCATGATTTTATCCGTCGGCATGGTCGTTCAGAAATGGAGTTTGGTGGTGATGACACTCTTGCTGTGTGTGCTCAGGCAGGGATGGAAATTGAACCACTGTCGCTGTTTCCCAATGTGACTCCTGACTGTACACCGGTTGCCGTTAAATCGCGACGCTCTTCACGGGCTGACACGCAATTCATTGCTGAGGAGACTGGGCGGCTACTAAAGGAGGGCATAATCGAACCTAGTCGATCACCTTGGAGAGCCCAAGTTTTGGTAGTTCAGACCGAAACTCACCGCAAACGCATGGTAATCGACTATTCGTAGACGATTAATCGGTTTACGCAATTGGATGCCTACCCACTCCTGGGATTGGATTCTCTGGTTCGCCAGGTAGCACAGTACTCAATATATAGTACTTTAGATCTCCGCAGCGTGTGTCATCAGATTCCAATCTCTGAGGCAGATCGCATCTACACCGGGTTTGAATCCGGACAGAGGTTGTACCAGTTCACCGGTCTGCCTTTTGGGGGCACAAATGGGGTTTTCCTGCTTCCAAAGGGCCATGGATGACATCATTGCTAAAGAGAGCTTAACTGATGTCTTTGTTTACCTGGATAATCTCACGGTTTGTGGGTATGATCAAGCTCATCATGATGCTAATCTGAAGCGCTTCCTCGAGGTTGCGTGCAAGTACCGCCTGGCTATGAACAAGGCTAAATGTCGCTATTCCACTTGAACGATAGATCTCCTGGGGTACACCTGGGGTACAACTGGGTCCTGGGGTACTCCTGGGGTCGTGGGGACCCACGGCACTATCACCCCCAGACAAGGAACGACTGCGACCCTTGCTCGACATGGCCCCGCCACATGATTGTGCTTCTTTGCAGCGTGCTCTCGGGCTTTTTGCTCATTATTCAAAGTGGGTTCAATTTTTTTCTGAGAAGCTCCGTCCATTTGTGGATTGCAAAGAGTTCCCCATGTGTCACGCCGCTAAGGCCGCTTTCCATGGCCTGAAGTCAGACATAGCTGGCGCCGCTGTGTCGTCTAATGATGAAAACAAGTCCTTTGTTTTGGAAAGTGATGCGTCGGACCACGCGATAGCTGCCACACTCTCTCAAGGGGGGCGACCTGTGGCCTTCTTTTCAAGGACTCTCTCCTCTGCAGAACAAAGACATTCATCTGGTGAAAAGGAGGCATACGCCATTGTTAAGTCTATCAGGTGCTGGTGGCCATATTTGCTTGGCAAATGTTTTGAGATCATTACTGATCAACAAAGTGTCGCTTTTATGTACGACAGGCGCCATGCTCAGTGCATCAATAATGAGAAAATCACTCGCTGGAGGATTGAATTAGCCGATTATTGCTACACTATCAGGTATCTCCCAGGGCAGGATAATCTCGCAGCGGATGCATTATCACGGCCAGCGGTGTGTGCAAGTCTCACCTCCTTTGAGGACCTGTGCGTTCTTCTTGACTCATTGTGCCATCCCGGCATGACGCGTTTAGCTCATTATGTGCGCAGTCGCAATTTGCCCTACTCTATTGAGGACATTCGTCAGCTATGTCACACTTGTTCCGTTTGTGCTGAACTCAAACCTCGCTTCGACAACCCTCGGATGGGTACGCTGGTGCAGGCTACACGGCCATAGGAGAGATTGGCAATGGACTTCAAAGGGCCCCTGCTGACTTCGTGTCGACCACCATGGCCGGGTATACCGGCTTCGGGTAGTTCTCGTTATCTTCTTACGATAGTTGATGAGTTGTCCAGATTTCCTTTTGCTTTCCTGTGCAGCGATATGTCCGCTGCAACGGTTATCCGGTGTCTGCAGTACTTGTTTTCTATGTTTGGGAATCCGGCCTACGTGCACACCGATCGAGGAGCGGTGTTTTTGTCCTAGGATGTGAGAACCTTCTTGCTCCAGCGTAACATCGCTTCTAGCTATACTACTCCGTGTAGGCCACAGGCGAACGGACAGGTGGAACGATTTATTGGCATTATATGGAAGGCCATTACTCTGGGCCTTAAGTCCCGTGGACTAGGACTGGACCGATGGGCCTGGGTGGTAACCGGGGCGCTAAGCTCGATCAGGACTTTATTGTGCACTGCTACTAATCAAACTCCCCATGACCGTATGTTTCGTTACTCGCGTCGTTCTGGAGGTATCCCTCCTTTGCCGGGCTGGCTTGCTGAGCCCAGACCGGCTTTCCTCAAACGCACGGTTCGTTCAAGTAAATATGACCCGCTCATTAACAAGGTTCATATCCTCCAAGCCAACCCCGAGCATGCTCGAGTGCTGCTGCCAAATGGATGTGAGTATACAGTCTCGGTGCGTCATCTTGCCCCATGCGGGGATGCTGTTGGGCCGGACGTCGGCAGGGTTAATCCGTCGATGGGGAATCCACCGTCAACGCCACCACCACACGTGCCCGATCCGGATGGCCTTGTGGAGCCACCGCCGTCACCCGAGTTAGGCGGTTATTCCGACGTGGGGGAATTTGGCCTCGTGGTTGAAGCTCCTGACGCCTATCGGACGCGCGCCGGAAGAGAAATTTGCCGCCCCGATCGCTATGGCTGGGACTGACATGGACTGCTGCCAACTGATGTTTCTAGGCTGCTATAGCTTGCTAACTTGGTTTCCACCACTAGGGGTAGTGTAGTTTTAACGCCGGGGAGAATGTAGTGAAATTGTGCCGATGTTTGAAACCAGGTGTCATGCGGCTTCTGTCCACTGCGCGGCAGTTATAAGAACTCAGACAGACAGCGCTACGATCATTCCTGTGACATTTATTGTGTGTAATGTTGTGCATAATTAGATAGTGCGTATCATTCCTTTGTTCCAGGCTTGCTTGTGCTAGTTTGCAAATCCATTACTGATTCCTATGAATGCTGAATATTGAAATGTTGCTTGTTGGGTTTCTTACAGGTATTGCTAGAGATCGATTCAGAATTAAACTCACAATCTGTGACAATGTTGTAACTCTTGTTTTTACAACAATTATTTCTGAATCCTCTCTTGTCTTGAATGGGAATGCCATGACTCATAAGCTGATACATGTCCCGATCTTCAGAGCGGATCCACAGGCGCTGGATGCGCCAGCCCAGCTCCAGCATTGGCTAAGTCTGCTGGCAAGCTACCTGGGTGCCCAGGAGGGTCTCATGGATGCAACCAGGCTCACGGTGCTGAACTCCCGCGTGTCTCATATAGTTTTCACGTACATATCCCAGTGCGGCATGCACGCCGCCACTGAGGCAGAATTACGATGGATCTACATCCATACTCGGAGCGTTGTCTGCACTCGATATCAGCTTGCGTCACGGCGACAAGACCCATCGGAGACCATCGATCACTTTGTCCAGGAACTTCGCCGATTAGCGAAGGACTGTGTGATGGAAGTACGGACACACGAATAAGTATGTGACGATTTGATGAGAGATTCATTTGTTTTGGGGATCCACTCGCCTATAATATGACAGAGATTGCTTGAAGAAACGGATCTGACACTGGAAAAAGCTCATAAATTATCGCTCGTGTACCAAGAAGCACAGACACAATTGGAAGCGTATGATCGTCCGTACGTCACTGCAGGTTTAACCGGCGCGACACGACTGGAGAGAGCTACTATCGCGGAGCAAATGGATGTTGAACCTCCGCCGGAATCGGGGACAACGGACACTCTCGAAGATCCCGGCTCGAGCATGACAGCCGCTGCCGCTGCCGCTCCATCAGCCGGAAGTAACGCTAAGTGCTTCTTCTGCGGGAACCGGAATCATTTAAGGTCAGTTTGTCTGGCCCGAGAAGCGACGTGTCACTCGTGCTCTCGGAAAGGACATTTTGCAAAGGTTTGTCACTCGTCACGGGGCCGGCGAACTCGCTCGACTTTGTCTGTGATTCTCTTGACTGGGATGCTTTCATCGCCTGGGGCTTGTTCGGCTTCACGATCGACGCTGGCTGGCGTCGGGCCCACGCGCGAGGCTCGAGCGTCCCCTTTGGATGACTCAACGACTACCGGGCCACCTGAACTGTCCAACGCTGTTATTCCAATTATGATTTAGGGGCAGATCGCAAACGCCTTAATCGACATGGGTTCTACTGATAGTTATGTCGATTTACGACTCATTCTGAAGCATGGCTGGCCGATTCTCGGGGCAACACGCCAAATTTTTATGGCTTCCCAAGGGCTTTGGCTACGCACTCGAGGGGAATGCCGGCTGAAGCTTGTGATTAATGGCCGAATGTTTCCAGATGTGCACTTAATGGTCTTACCAGAGTTATGTGCGGAAGTGTTGTTAGGGCATGATTTTATCCGTCGGCATGGTCGTTCAGAAATGGAGTTTGGTGGTGATGACACTCTTGCTGTGTGTGCTCAGGCAGGGATGGAAATTGAACCACTGTCGCTGTTTCCCAATGTGACTCCTGACTGTACACCGGTTGCCGTTAAATCGCGACGCTCTTCACGGGCTGACACGCAATTCATTGCTGAGGAGACTGGGCGGCTACTAAAGGAGGGCATAATCGAACCTAGTCGATCACCTTGGAGAGCCCAAGTTTTGGTAGTTCAGACCGAAACTCACCGCAAACGCATGGTAATCGACTATTCGTAGACGATTAATCGGTTTACGCAATTGGATGCCTACCCACTCCTGGGATTGGATTCTCTGGTTCGCCAGGTAGCACAGTACTCAATATATAGTACTTTAGATCTCCGCAGCGTGTGTCATCAGATTCCAATCTCTGAGGCAGATCGCATCTACACCGGGTTTGAATCCGGACAGAGGTTGTACCAGTTCACCGGTCTGCCTTTTGGGGGCACAAATGGGGTTTTCCTGCTTCCAAAGGGCCATGGATGACATCATTGCTAAAGAGAGCTTAACTGATGTCTTTGTTTACCTGGATAATCTCACGGTTTGTGGGTATGATCAAGCTCATCATGATGCTAATCTGAAGCGCTTCCTCGAGGTTGCGTGCAAGTACCGCCTGGCTATGAACAAGGCTAAATGTCGCTATTCCACTTGAACGATAGATCTCCTGGGGTACACCTGGGGTACAACTGGGTCCTGGGGTACTCCTGGGGTCGTGGGGACCCACGGCACTATCACCCCCAGACAAGGAACGACTGCGACCCTTGCTCGACATGGCCCCGCCACATGATTGTGCTTCTTTGCAGCGTGCTCTCGGGCTTTTTGCTCATTATTCAAAGTGGGTTCAATTTTTTTCTGAGAAGCTCCGTCCATTTGTGGATTGCAAAGAGTTCCCCATGTGTCACGCCGCTAAGGCCGCTTTCCATGGCCTGAAGTCAGACATAGCTGGCGCCGCTGTGTCGTCTAATGATGAAAACAAGTCCTTTGTTTTGGAAAGTGATGCGTCGGACCACGCGATAGCTGCCACACTCTCTCAAGGGGGGCGACCTGTGGCCTTCTTTTCAAGGACTCTCTCCTCTGCAGAACAAAGACATTCGTCTGGTGAAAAGGAGGCATACGCCATTGTTAAGTCTATCAGGTGCTGGTGGCCATATTTGCTTGGCAAATGTTTTGAGATCATTACTGATCAACAAAGTGTCGCTTTTATGTACGACAGGCGCCATGCTCAGTGCATCAATAATGAGAAAATCACTCGCTGGAGGATTGAATTAGCCGATTATTGCTACACTATCAGGTATCTCCCAGGGCAGGATAATCTCGCAGCGGATGCATTATCACGGCCAGCGGTGTGTGCAAGTCTCACCTCCTTTGAGGACCTGTGCGTTCTTCTTGACTCATTGTGCCATCCCGGCATGACGCGTTTAGCTCATTATGTGCGCAGTCGCAATTTGCCCTACTCTATTGAGGACATTCGTCAGCTATGTCACACTTGTTCCGTTTGTGCTGAACTCAAACCTCGCTTCGACAACCCTCGGATGGGTACGCTGGTGCAGGCTACACGGCCATAGGAGAGATTGGCAATGGACTTCAAAGGGCCCCTGCTGACTTCGTGTCGACCACCATGGCCGGGTATACCGGCTTCGGGTAGTTCTCGTTATCTTCTTACGATAGTTGATGAGTTGTCCAGATTTCCTTTTGCTTTCCTGTGCAGCGATATGTCCGCTGCAACGGTTATCCGGTGTCTGCAGTACTTGTTTTCTATGTTTGGGAATCCGGCCTACGTGCACACCGATCGAGGAGCGGTGTTTTTGTCCTAGGATGTGAGAACCTTCTTGCTCCAGCGTAACATCGCTTCTAGCTATACTACTCCGTGTAGGCCACAGGCGAACGGACAGGTGGAACGATTTATTGGCATTATATGGAAGGCCATTACTCTGGGCCTTAAGTCCCGTGGACTAGGACTGGACCGATGGGCCTGGGTGGTAACCGGGGCGCTAAGCTCGATCAGGACTTTATTGTGCACTGCTACTAATCAAACTCCCCATGACCGTATGTTTCGTTACTCGCGTCGTTCTGGAGGTATCCCTCCTTTGCCGGGCTGGCTTGCTGAGCCCAGACCGGCTTTCCTCAAACGCACGGTTCGTTCAAGTAAATATGACCCGCTCATTAACAAGGTTCATATCCTCCAAGCCAACCCCGAGCATGCTCGAGTGCTGCTGCCAAATGGATGTGAGTATACAGTCTCGGTGCGTCATCTTGCCCCATGCGGGGATGCTGTTGGGCCGGACGTCGGCAGGGTTAATCCGTCGATGGGGAATCCACCGTCAACGCCACCACCACACGTGCCCGATCCGGATGGCCTTGTGGAGCCACCGCCGTCACCCGAGTTAGGCGGTTATTCCGACGTGGGGGAATTTGGCCTCGTGGTTGAAGCTCCTGACGCCTATCGGACGCGCGCCGGAAGAGAAATTTGCCGCCCCGATCGCTAAGGCTGGGACTGACATGGACTGCTGCCAACTGATGTTTCTAGGCTGCTATAGCTTGCTAACTTGGTTTCCACCACTAGGGGTAGTGTAGTTTTAACGCCGGGGAGAATGTAGTGAAATTGTGCCGATGTTTGAAACCAGGTGTCATGCGGCTTCTGTCCACTGCGCGGCAGTTATAAGAACTCAGACAGACAGCGCTACGATCATTCCTGTGACATTTATTGTGTGTAATGTTGTGCATAATTAGATAGTGCGTATCATTCCTTTGTTCCAGGCTTGCTTGTGCTAGTTTGCAAATCCATTACTGATTCCTATGAATGCTGAATATTGATATGTTGCTGGCTGGTTTTCTTACAGGTATTGCTAGAGATCGATTCAGAATTAAACTCACAATCTGAGACAATGTTGTAACTCTGGTTTTTACAACAGCCATTCAACATTTTTGTTCAGCATCGATGTTCGTGTAATAAAATCACTTTTTGAACTATGTCATGCTCATGTATACTGTACTAGGATCAGATATACCAAGCCTAAGTGTGTTATACCAAACTCAAACAGACACATTATTTAAATTGGCTGAGCATGCGCACACAAGTGTGTTATGTCAAAAATGTGTAAAAAAGATAATTATATAATTATTTACAGATTTACGTGTGTTTTTAATTACACTATGAACTGTGCTCCTGCCATCTTGTTTGATATTTGTCACCGTGTGTTATACCAAACTCAGAGAGATGCATTATTAGTCCCCAACCGGTGTACACCAGAGGGGACTGTAGGTTTGCACTCCGTCCCTCCGTCTGTCCGTCTGTCCGTCCGTCCGTCAGTCCGTCAGTCCGTCAGTCCGTCAGTCCGTCAGGCAGTTTTCCGGACTTTTTTTTTCTAAACTCTAAATGCTAATGATTTCAAACTTGGTACATGGTTTCCTCATGATAACTTACAGATCAAGTTCGAACTTCACGACGTTTCGATCATTTTTGACAAAGTTATGGCACTTTGAACTTTGGTAATTCTGATAATTCTGATGCTCCTTAACTCAGTGGCATTTTAAGTTTTAATTTCCTTTAAAAAAGATTTTCTCTGCAATAAAAGGACCGATTGAGATCAAATTTTCACTTTAGGAGGGACTCGGCCTGTAGAATATTTTAATGGTAATTAGGACGTCACAGGTCACGTGGTTCGGCCGCCATATTGTTTTTCGTGAAAACACGAAAACCCCTTTTGCTCTGCAACGGCTGAACAGATCAAGGCCAATCTTTGCAGGCAAAATCGCATACCCATGACGAACAAAAAAGTCAGCGAGCATGACGTCATGCGTCACATTGTTTCAGAGTTAAGACGTTTTAAAGCATGAACCCTTAAAACCGAGCTCCTCCCTCATTTTTGATCCAATCGAGGGGAAACTTCACAGATCTGTTCAGCATGTCAGTCTACTAAAATGTCCTTTTGGAATTTGCAATAGGGCACGTGGTTTGGCAGATATCGTTAATTAAACGAAAATATTTTAAAAATGGATATCTCTTGAATCGCTAGTACCTCAGACCGTGAGTTGGTAATTGTATAATTCACACAGTGCAATACGTGCAGACTGCTCCACGGAGCGACCTTGCAGGCTTATCAACGAGGCGAGGCGTGACACACATGTGTCTCAGCATACCTCAGATCAAGTTTGAAAACCAGCATCAACCATGCATAAATTTGCATATTCGATCATTTTTGACAAAGTTATGGCACTTTGAACTTTGGTAGGGGACATGTAATGCAGCGCAATACTCAGAATGCTTGTTTAAATTGGCTGAGCATGCATACACACATATCATGTCAAAAATGTGTAAAAAGGATAATTATATAATTATTTACAGATTTACGTGCGTTTTTAATTACACTCTGAACTGTGCTCCTGCCATCTTGTTTGATATATGTCACCCTGTGTTATATCAAACTCAGGGAGATGCATTATTTAAATTGGCTGAGCATGTGCACACACGTATCATGTCAAAAATGTCTAAAAAGGATAATTATATAATTATTTGCAGATTTACGTGTGCTCCTGCCATCTTGCTTGATATATGTCACCGTGTGTTATATCAAACTCAGAGAGACGCATTATTTAAATTGGCTGGGCATGCGCACACACGTATCATGTCAAAAATGTCTAAAAAGGATAATTATATAATTATTTACAGATTTAAGTGTTTTTAATTACGTTATTAATTAATTGTTTTAATTACCCGAGGTATGTGTATGATGCTTCGTTTTCTAACTGTTGTATTGTTGTTTCAAGGTAAATTTTTATGTTGTCTGTTTTTGTTGGTTTACCTTGAACAAATGTGCACTTTGTGCACCTGTCTAGTCGAAATTCCATTTGAATGTCCTCGGAAAACCGTTTTACTAGTTTTAGTTGTTCTGTCAATTTTTTGTCATTTGGTGAGAAGAGCTTTAAATGATCCATGTATAGTAGGTGTGTCACCTTTCCGATTTATTTGGATGTCCTTCTATTGGTTGTTAAGGTGTATTCGTGTCCTTGTTCATTGATGAGGTTACTTAGTGGGTCCAGAGCCAGACAAAACAGAAGACTGTCTCCTTCAGAAAGTGGAACATAGCCCTACCAGTTCTCAAAGTATCCACATTCATTAGGGTGTGTGTGTGTCATTGGTTGTTATCTCCATTTGCGGGTTTCAGGAGGTGGAACAAAGTCCTCCCAGGACCCCAAGTATCGACCTTTGCTTTGGTAAGGGATCGCAGTTCATGGACCAAGCTCTTTGACACCTTTTGTTGTTCTCAGAGTTTTGTTCCAGAGTTTTGCTCCAGTAGTAGATCATTTGTGGTAATATTCCTGGGGTGTTTCTTAAAATTTCAGTGAGGTTCTTCTTCATCATTCCTGTTGCTCCAATGATCACTGGTACAATTGCGATGCTCTTCAACTTCCAATATCTCTTGATATCATGGTTGAGTTCCTTGTATTTGGTCATTTTCTTGATTTCTGCGTTGTTTAGGCCAAAATCCCTGAGTACTGATATCTCAATCATCAATACTGTCTTTCCCTTTTTGTTCCTGAGTACAATGTCCAGACGCAATGCTTTGTTTTCTATATTCACGCTCAATGGAATCATCAGGTAGTACGTGAGCGTGACGTCCTCATTTTCAATGATTGACCTTGGTTCATGTTTCCATGAGTTTTCTGGTACTGGGACATTGAGAATTGTGCCAGTGGATTACTCGACATACTTTGTTGTGCCTTTGGGTGTACAGCTGCTCTGACATGAGTTTTTTTTACATCCTGATAGGAGGTGCTTCATACTTTCTTTATCTACCTTGCAGAACCTACACTTGTCCGATTGACTCAGTTCGAACATTTTCTTAAAGCCGTTGCTGTAGTGTTTTTGGTCTTGGTCATTTATAATGATTTTTCTCCATCCCATATGAGCTGATCTCTTAGCCATTCAAATGAGCATTCTTTGTCTGTGCCCAATCTGTCCAGACCTTTTTCGAATTTTCCTGCTCTTTTATCATTCTCGTCATATATCTGTGGATATAACATTTTTCAAGTATATTGGTTGGTCTTGTGCGTTAATCTGTCTCTGTCTGTCTGTCTGTCTGTTTGTCTGTTTGTTTGTCTGTTTGTTTGTATGGCACTCGCCTACAGGTCACAATTTTAAAAACATCTTCATGAAACTTCATCAAATGGTAGAGTTTGTCACAAGGAAGAAGCCTATTAATTTTAAGGTCAAAAGGTGAACATAGGCCAAAGGTCAACAACTTTGTCAAATTTCTAAAGTCCGCAATTTTCATCCGATTGACTATATATTTGAAGAGGATTTACATATCAGGTTACTGAAGTTAACCACCAATTATTTTAATGCCAAACTTTGTCAAAAGGTCAACATAGGCCAAAGGTCACAACCTTAGGTGGAATTTCTATAATCCTCAATTTTCATCTGATTGACTTGAAATTTGAAGAGGATTTGCATACTTGACCATTGAATTCAACCATCAATATTTTCTAGGTCAACATATGCCAAAAGGTCAACTTAGGACAAAGGTCAACAACATATTTTTGGAATTTCACAAGTATCGTGCATGGCATATTTCTTGCATTTTTTTTTTGTATACAAGATCGAGGCTCGTGAAAGAGCCACCATTAATCACACAGAAAGACAAACCGACACATAAAACATATAGCATGGGGAGCGGTAGACAAGATGGGGAGAGAGGGGGAAGGACACAAACACAACATTTGAGAGCAGGGACATCGGGAGAAATGTGGGAGAGGGAGGGCTTGGGGGGAGGTGAAAGAGGTATAAAACATATGGACACTGCCAGGACTTCCAGAAAAGAAGTTGGAATTTCAAACAAGGTGGTTCTGGGGTGAATTAGCGGGGGTAGAAAAGATCAAGGTTTTGGATGGGGGAAGATAAGAGATGGTGGTGAACAGCTGTTTTAAACAGGTGAACAGCTGTTCTTTCTTCTTATTTGCAATTATTACCCT
>NC_136261.1:8048128-8338128 GCF_964187855.1 Myxine glutinosa | reverse complement strand
TCATGCCTGGGGTCATGTCTGCTGATGGCTAGGCATGTTTGGAGTCATGTCTGGTGATGGCTGGTCATGTTTGGGGTCATGTCTGGTGATGGCTGGTCATGTTTGGGGTCATTTCTGGTGATGGCTGGTCATGTTTGGGGTCATGTCTGGTGATGGCTAGTCATGTTTGGGGTCATGTCTGGTGATGGCTGGTCATGTTTGGGGTCATGTCTGCTGATGGCTGCTCATGTTTGGGGTCATGTCTGGTGATGGCTGGTCATGTTTGGGGTCATGTCTGGTGATGGCTGGTCATGTTTGGGGTTATGTCTGGTGATGGCTGGTCATGTCTGACTTACTGCTGATGACATGTGGTTTCACTACCAGGGCCCTGAGACGAAAACTGGATCAATGAAGTGCAAGCACCGGGAATCTCCAGGAAGCACTGGGGCCATGTCTCCAAGTCATGTCTCAGTAAGCACAAGGAACCTCCACTGGACCCAGTCCTCAGCCTCCAGGATTATGGCCAACATCTTCCGGGATTCGCAGCTGACTGTTGAGCCAATAACGTGTTGAAATCCTCGACCGGTTACAAGAAGCCATCTGCGAAAACAGCCAGAGGATGGATGCCCACACGATAATGGGTGCCCACGCGATAATGGATGCCCACACGATAATGGGTGCCCACACGATAATGGGTGCCCACGCGATAATGGGTGCCCACACGATAATGTGTGCCCACACGATAATGGGTGCCCACACGATAATGTGTGCCCACACGATAATGTGTGCCCACACGATAATGGGTGCCCACACGATAATGGGTGCCCACACGATAATGGGTGCCCACACGATAATGTGTGCCCACACGATAATGGGTGCCCACACGATAATGTGTGCCCACACGATAATGGGTGCCCACACGATAATGGGTGCCCACACGAAAATGGGTGCCCACACGATAATGGGTGCCCACACGATAATGGGTGCCCACACGATAATGGAAGCCCATACGACAAGGAGTGTTCACATGACAGTGGGTCCACACATGACAATGTGCCAGTTCACAAAGGCTTGCCCAGGTCCTCATTCACCAGGCTCAATTCAAATGGTTGAATCCTTCACCCATCAGCACAAACTTGGCCCCAGTGACTATTATTTCTTCTGACATGGAAGTCTGAGCCGCGTGGTAAACGGTTTCAAGATGATGAATCCTTGAAGTCCACCATTGACAAGTGGCTAAAGGAGGAGGCAGAAGATTTCTATTCTTAGGATCGCCCATCTTGCTTAGATTGAGGAATGAATGAGAAAAATGCATCGAGATGAAGTGTAGTTGAAAACCTATTATCTTGCTTCTGTATATATGACGAAAAGGGCACACTGACCCATGGCACTGACGTCATGCACATAAATGATGCAGATTTTTAAAAATTCATCAACTAATGCGATGACGTAAAATGCGATGAGTTCCCCCCAGCCAGAAATTCCAGCTATTTGCATTGTAATCCCACATGGAATGGAGCACAGACCTCAAGCCATCATCGTATTATAGAAAGGGCATTATGAGATACAGAACATAGAGGATGGCAGATTCACGGAGTGACATCATATAATCTCCTCCACCCCCGTTGTTCCACATAATAACCACGTTACCTGCACACGGGGCCCGAATTACACCTGAGGCCCATCCGATATTCCCCGATAAGGCCTCGTCCCACCTGGAAGCAGTCTCAAACCCCCCGTGTATGGTTACCGGTCTCCCCTCTCTGCGACCGCTTTCTACCAACCACTGTTTTCCGGAATCCAGCATCCCAACTTTCCTGCCTGGATCCTAATCCCTTGCACTCCCTTGTCACCAACGCAGGGAGGACAGCTCGAGGATGCGAAGAAACATCGACAGCGTGTGTGCAAAATTACGGTGCTGTATCTCGCGAGTACTCATCTTCTGCCTCATCATTCATATATATATAGATAGTATATACATACATATACTGCATATATAATTTAATAAAAGGGAATAAATTCCATTGAATCCGCTCCATAATCCATGTCTCTTATAATGGTTTTCACACACACACACACACACACACACACACACACACACACACACACACACACACACACACACACACACACAAACATACACACAAGCACACACACACACACACACAAGCACACACACAAACATACACACAAGCACACAAGCACACACACATACACACAAACTCACACACACAAACATACACACACACACACACACACACACACACAAACATACACACAAGCACACAAGCACACACACATACACACAAACTCACACACACAAACATACACACACACACACACACACAAACATACACACACACACACACACACAATGTAAAAACATTCATACATGTATGTATACATTAAACCAAGACTATAGATTCATACATGTATGTAGACATTAAACCAAGACTATACATTCATACATGTATGTATACATTAATCAAAGACTATAGATTCATTTATGTATGCATACATTGATCCAAGACTATAGATTCATACATGTATGTATATATTAAACCAAGACTATAGATTCATATATGTATGTATATTGTATACATTAATCCAAGACTATAGATTCATACATGTATGTATATATTAATCCAAGACTATAGATTCATATATATATATATATATATATATATGTTTCCATTAATCCAAGACTATAGATTCATATATGTGTGTATCGATTAATCCACGACTATAGATTCATATATGTATGTTTCCATTAATCCAAGACTATAGATTCATATATGTGTGTATCGATTAATCCACGACTATAGATTCATATATGTGTGTTTCCATTAATCCACGACTATAGATTCATATATGTGTGTATCGATTAATCCAAGACTATAGATTCATACATGTATGTATATATTAATCCAAGACTATAGATTAATATATATATATATATATATATATATATATACGTATATATATATATGTTTCCATTAATCCAAGACTATAGATTCATACATGTGTGTATCGATTAATCCACGACTATAGATTCATATATGTATGTTTCCATTAATCCACGACTATAGATTCATATATGTGTGTATCGATTAATCCACGACTATAGATTCATATATATATATGTTTCCATTAATCCAAGACTATAGATTCATATATGTGTGTATCGATTAATCCAAGACTATAGATTCATACATGTATGCATACATCAATCCAAGACTATAGATTCAGACATGTATGTATATATTAATCCAAGACTATAGATTCATACATGTATGTATACATTAAACCAAGACTATAGATTCATACATGTATGTATATATTAAACCAAGACTATAGATTCATATATGTATGTATACATTAATCCAAGACTATAGATTCATACATGTATGTATACATTAATCAAAGACTATAGATTCATACATGTATGTATACATTAATCCAAGACTATAGATTCATACATGTATGTATACATTAATCAAAGACTATAGATTCATTTATGTATGCATACATTGATCCAAGACTATAGATTCATACATGTATGTTTCCATTAATCCAAGACTATAGATTCATGTCTGTATGAGTATATGAAGTCGATCTCATTTTCGTGGTCTCGGTGTGTAATATATCGGACAAGGTGTACACAGATGTACAAGCAATCACGTACAACTCGTGTTTGTGTATGAGTTATTCTCGTACACGAATGATCATATAATAACCAGGTTGCTCTTTCCAGCCTATCCACCTGGGTGCCAATGTACATTTGAAGATGTTGGTGACGTATTCGCTCCACCGGGATTCTCTGGAAGGTGTACGAGGGGGATCCGAGTATTGAACGAGCGAAGCAGCCGAGATGGAAAATGTACGAGTGGGAGGGAAGTTGGAATCGTTCGCCATTCAAGGACATCGAGCGCAGCACTGTGTGTAACGGGGAAGGTCCTGGCTTTACCTGCCGTACGTCCAATGTCACGAAACACCTGCACTCACCCCGTTTGGGCCTTTCATTGCTGGTAATGGCAGGTTCAGATATGACCAAGGGTTAAAGGATCCAAGACTACAAGCAAGCAAGCAAAGTTGGACAGGGACAGTGAGAAGCAAGATGAAGATTGTCATTTGGACCACCATGGCTGTACTACACCCACACCTTGTGCGTGCGTGTTTCATAAATCGGATCCGGCTTCAGTGAAGGACTAACCATGACCAGACTGCTCAGAGGTGAACACACCTGTAAACGAACCACACTGCCATCCCTCCGCTTGATAAGAGCGTCTTCCATGATGGAGGTCATCTCCTATCCAAGTTCCGTCATAACCCTCTCCCCCACCTTCCTCTTCCCCAGAAACTCATTACATCTAAAGTGGTCTCCCTCGTTTCCCTCTCACCTGCAACCACCCATTCCCCCAACCACCAAACCCCCTCCACCCTAGCACTAATGACCAGGGAGGCCCAGGAAGCTGCGTTTATATGTGGGATGTTATTAATTTTTAATCCGTGTTGGCCTATTTATCAGAGATGATGGAATTTGAGCAGCCATTGAAAACCTGGCCATCCATTAACACACGATCCCTCCTCTCCCTCTCTCTTTTCATCAGTGATTTCTTTAGTTTGTCTTCCTTCCCTAATTTGATCCTTGTGTTCTCATTTAATGACGTCTCGGCTGTGTTCCGGAGGAGGAGTTCGGTCAGGTTACATGAAAGCCGAGACCATTTGCTGATCTCTGTTGAACCTTGTGGAGTAACTGTACTCGGACATGAAACCCAAGTTCATCCAAGGCCAAGGCTCGAATCTCCACAAGGCCAAAAAT
Source organism: Myxine glutinosa (assembly GCF_964187855.1). NCBI lineage: Eukaryota > Metazoa > Chordata > Myxini > Myxiniformes > Myxinidae > Myxine > Myxine glutinosa. The sequence continues at coordinate 8,333,327 of NC_136261.1, read as the reverse complement.
GGCTGATACGAGAGACACTTGGCCATGGAGGGCCATACCAGGATATTCACCTGGGAGTTCTCCGTTACGCAAGTGTTCAACAAGCGTCTTATCGTGGACTTTAAGAGTCACCTCGTCAGCAACCGAGTGGAAACTACACTCGGATTTACTCTCCTGTGGGATGAAACCGGCCCGGGTTCTGGTGGAATCAACAAGACCGTTAAATCTTTATGGCGTAGGTAGCAGGGATTGGATCTGCTGCTGTCCTCCTGTCATGTGACCAGGTCTTCAGCTCTGATTGGTAGACATTTGTGAGGGACATACATACATAAACCAGACCGGCACACAAACGCTGTTCCAAACGGCATTGCCCGCCAGGCGACACCGTGAAGATATAGCTACCGAACCACGTGACCAATTATATATATGTATATATATATATATATACATATATATATATGTATATATATATATATATATATATATACATATATATATGTATATATAAACCGAAAGGTTGGGAGTTACTAAGTTACCTAGTCGCATAGTGACTGATATAAAAACCGAAAGGGTCACAGAGTTACAAGTGTATGGAAAGCCTCACTGCGTTGCCCTGATGAAGCCCCAACAAGGGCGAAACCAGGTCGGTAACTGAGTTTTGCATGCACTTGTGACAGTATCTGTATTTATAATCCGTAATGACGCACTGCTAGATGGTTCCTCTGGAGCTTTGCAGGCAATGCGGACATGCATGGCGATGACGTCATGTTGTCCGCTCATTAGGTTGGAGAACCATATTACAGATACCAATATATATATATATATATATATATATATATATATATATATATATATATATATAAATGATATTTATTTAACAATACATCACCAATTTGTCAATAGATAAACCCCCCCCCCCCCTCCCCATCTCTCCCCTCCCCCCTCCCCATCCCACGCCTCCTGCCCCAAGCCCTCTCCCTCCCACACTTCTCCCTGCTCTCAAATGTTGTGGTTGTGTGCTTCCCCTTCTCTCCCCATCTTGTCTTCCGCTCCCTCTTTTTGTATATTTTGTTTGTCTGGTTGATTTGTTTGTGAAATAAATGTTAGCTCTTTCACGAGCCTCGATTCAGTATACAAAAAAAAAAAAATAGATCACGCTCAAGAAATTTCATACTGATCGGATCAAGCGTTGTAATTGTCAAATTATGACGTCATAATAAAAGCACCGATGACATCATCATTAACACATGTTATTCCCCATGGGGCCACTTTTGAATTTTTTCCATGGAGCGGTTTTGGAGAAATGGAGGTGAAAGTGTTTTGGTTTTCAAAAATGGCGCCCTACCACATGACCTATGACGTCATAATTATAATTTTTTAAAAATCTACAGGAGGAGGCGCTCCCTCCTATGGTGAAGATTTCGTGTCAATCGGACCAAGAGTTGCAGAGAAAAAAAAATCATACTGATCGGATGAAGCATTATACTTGTCGAATTATGATGTCATAATTAAGGTACCGATGACATCATTATTAACATATCTTATTGCCCATGGGTAGTGTTTGCCAATGAGCCATGTTTCAACTTTTTCCATGGAACTGTTTCGGAGAAATGGAGGTGAAAGTGTTTTGGTTTTCAAAGATGGCGCCCTACCACGTGACCTATGACGTCATAATTATAATTTTTTTTAAATCTACAGGAGGAGGCGCTCCTATGGTGAAGATTTCGCAAACTTAGCTACGCCATTAAAACTGGAGAGGGTAAGCTCCAAATGACCTTTAAGTTCCAAATTAAAAAAATAAATTCAGATTCAGATTCAGAAAAAATTCAGATTTAAAAAAAAAGATTTTTTTAAAAAGTCAACGAACAACGAAGGTCCATTACCTGTAAGGTGGGCTGGACGCCTAACCAAGCCCGCCACTATTGGCAGGGAAAAAGCAGATCTTTTTGAAATTCCATCAAAGTTGATAAAACAGCGCAGAAGTTTTCAGAGCAAACGGAAAAATCATGAAGGAGATATGAAGGAACACGCGGGTTTCATTCGGTGCAAAGGTACACCTTTCATGACAGTTTCCCATCGGTACATGCAGGTAATCAGTGTTACACGGTGTCATTCACCCTCGGAACGTTTGACTCAAAGAAACCGTGTTAATGAAGGATTCCTGAGGAATGAGCAATCGATGTGACGGTCGTGAAGGATGATCACTCATTAAAATTCACCGGTCGTTCGCACTCGAGGCCCGAGTGTGAGGGAACCGCACAGAATGCACGATCGACATTGAAATTACCTGTCCAGGTGTGCGAGATACTGGCATTTCGTGTTCGCGTTTTGACGGCAGAGCGTCGTCAACGATACTCATCACTTTCAAACGGAGACCAAGTGCGACGCGCGGAGACTGCGCGCAATCCAGGTATACGATGTGGATGGAATTTGAGGTCAATACTATAGGTTAAAGTTCTGAACAAAAGTCAGCTTTACCTATTGTTCACCTGTTTATTGGTCCAAATGACTTATGCGCGAGGCTACTTTGTGTTATCTGAACAACAATAATCACGAAAACACAACTCGAAATAACAATACACTAACAACAAATACAACAACATGAAACTGAAAGGGGTTAGCGACAACAAATACACAAGAAGGATGCACACAACTAGAGTGATTACCATCCATCAAACAACAATAACAATCTAGAGTGCTTACCATCCATCAAACAACAATCACAATCTAGAGTGATTACCATCCATCAAACAACAATAACAATCTAGAGTGCTTACCATCCATCAAACAACAATCACAATCTAGAGTGATTACCATCCATGAAACAACAATCACAATCTACAGTGATTACCATTCATCAAACAACAATCACAATCTAGAGTGATTACCATCCATGAAACAACAATCACAATCTAGAGTGATTACCATTCATCAAACAACAATCACAATCTAGAGTGATTACCATCCATGAAACAACAATCACAATCGAGAGTGATTACCATCCATGAAACAACAATCACAATCTAGAGTGATTACCATTCATCAAACAACACAACAATCACAATCTAGAGTGATTCCCATTCATCAAACAACACAACAATCATAATCTAGAGTGATTACCATTCATCAAACAACACAATCACAATCTAGAGTGATTCCCATTCATCAAACAACACAACAATCACAATCTAGAGTGATTACCATCCATGAAACAACAATCACAATCAAGAGTGATTACCATCCATGAAACAACAATCACAATCGAGAGTGATTCCCATTCATCAAACAACAATCACAATCTAGAGTGATTACGATTCATCAAACAACACAACAATCATAATTTAGAGTGATTCCCATTCATCAAAAAACACAACAATCATAATCTAGAGTGATTACCATTCATCAAACAACACAACAATCATAATCTAGAGTGATTCCCATTCATCAAACAACAATCACAATCTAGAGTGATTACCATTCATCAAACAACACAACAATCATAATCTAGAGTGATTACCATTCATCAAACAACACAACAATCACAATCTAGAGTGATTCCCATTCATCAAACAACACAACAATCACAATCTAGAGTGATTCCCATTCATCAAACAACAATCACAATCTAGAGTGATTACCATTCATCAAACACAAGAATCACAATCTAGAGTGATTACCATTCATCAAACAACACAACAATCATAATCTAGAGTGATTCCCATTCATCAAACAACACAACAATCATAATCTAGAGTGATTCCCATTCATCAAACAACAATCACAATCTAGAGTGATTACCATTCATCAAACACAAGAATCACAATCTAGAGTGATTACCATTCATCAAACAACACAACAATCACAATCTAGAGTGATTCCCATTCATCAAACAACACAACAATCATAATCTAGAGTGATTACCATTCATCAAACAACACAATCACAATCTAGAGTGATTACCATTCATCAAACAACACAACAATCATAATCTAGAGTGATTCCCATTCATCAAACAACAATCACAATCTAGAGTGATTACCATCCATCAAACAACACAATCACAATCTAGAGTGATTACCATTCATCAAACAACACAACAATCACAATGTAGAGTGATTCCCATTCATCAAACAACACAACAATCATAATCTAGAGTGATTACCATTCATCAAACAACACAACAATCACAATCTAGAGTGATTCCCATTCATCAAACAACACAACAATCATAATCTAGAGTGATTACCATTCATCAAACAACACAACAATCACAATCTAGAGTGATTACCATTCATCAAACAACACAACAATCATAATCTAGAGTGATTCCCATTCATCAAACAACAATCACAATCTAGAGTGATTACCATCCATCAAACAACACAATCACAATCTAGAGTGATTACCATTCATCAAACAACACAACAATCACAATGTAGAGTGATTCCCATTCATCAAACAACACAACAATCATAATCTAGAGTGATTACCATTCATCAAACAACACAACAATCACAATCTAGAGTGATTCCCATTCATCAAACAACACAACAATCACAATCTAGAGTGATTCCCATTCATCAAACAACAATCACAATCTAGAGTGATTACCATTCATCAAACACAAGAATCACAATCTAGAGTGATTACCATTCATCAAACAACACAACAATCATAATCTAGAGTGATTCCCATTCATCAAACAACACAACAATCATAATCTAGAGTGATTCCCATTCATCAAACAACAATCACAATCTAGAGTGATTACCATTCATCAAACACAAGAATCACAATCTAGAGTGATTACCATTCATCAAACAACACAACAATCACAATCTAGAGTGATTCCCATTCATCAAACAACACAACAATCATAATCTAGAGTGATTACCATTCATCAAACAACACAATCACAATCTAGAGTGATTACCATTCATCAAACAACACAACAATCATAATCTAGAGTGATTCCCATTCATCAAACAACAATCACAATCTAGAGTGATTACCATCCATCAAACAACACAATCACAATCTAGAGTGATTACCATTCATCAAACAACACAACAATCACAATCTAGAGTGATTCCCATTCATCAAACAACACAACAATCATAATCTAGAGTGATTACCATTCATCAAACAACACAATCACAATCTAGAGTGATTACCATTCATCAAACAACACAACAATCATAATCTAGAGTGATTCCCATTCATCAAACAACAATCACAATCTAGAGTGATTACCATCCATCAAACAACACAATCACAATCTAGAGTGATTACCATTCATCAAACAACACAACAATCATAATCTAGAGTGATTCCCATTCATCAAACAACAATCACAATCTAGAGTGATTACCATTCATCAAACAACACAATCACAATCTAGAGTGATTACCATTCATCAAACAACACAACAATCATAATCTAGAGTGATTCCCATTCATCAAACAACAATCACAATCTAGAGTGATTACCATTCATCAAACACAAGAATCACAATCTAGAGTGATTACCATTCATCAAACAACACAACAATCACAATCTAGAGTGATTCCCATTCATCAAACAACACAACAATCATAATCTAGAGTGATTACCATTCATCAAACAACACAATCACAATCTAGAGTGATTACCATTCATCAAACAACACAACAATCATAATCTAGAGTGATTACCATTCATCAAACAACACAACAATCACAATCTAGAGTGATTACCATTCATCAAACAACACAACAATCACAATCTAGAGTGATTCCCATTCATCAAACAACAATCACAATCTAGAGTGATTACCATTCATCAAACACAAGAATCACAATCTAGAGTGATTACCATTCATCAAACAACACAACAATCATAATCTAGAGTGATTCCCATTCATCAAACAACACAACAATCATAATCTAGAGTGATTCCCATTCATCAAACAACAATCACAATCTAGAGTGATTACCATTCATCAAACACAAGAATCACAATCTAGAGTGATTACCATTCATCAAACAACACAACAATCACAATCTAGAGTGATTCCCATTCATCAAACAACACAACAATCATAATCTAGAGTGATTACCATTCATCAAACAACACAATCACAATCTAGAGTGATTACCATTCATCAAACAACACAACAATCATAATCTAGAGTGATTCCCATTCATCAAACAACAATCACAATCTAGAGTGATTACCATTCATCAAACAACACAACAATCATAATCTAGAGTGATTACCATTCATCAAACAACACAACAATCACAATCTAGAGTGATTACCATTCATCAAACAACAATCACAATCTAGAGTGATTACCATTCATCAAACACAAGAATCACAATCTAGAGTGATTCCCATTCATCAAACAACAATCACAATCTAGAGTGATTACCATTCATCAAACAACACAATCACAATCTAGAGTGATTACCATCCATCAAACAACAATCACAATCTAGAGTGATTACCATTCATCAAACACAAGAATCACAATCTAGAGTGATTACCATTCATCAGAACAACACAACAATCACAATCTAGAGTGATTACCATTCATCAAACACAAGAATCACAATCTAGAGTGATTACCATTCATCAAACACAAGAATCACAATCTAGAGTGATTACCATTCATCAGAACAACACAACAATCATAATCTAGAGTGATTACCGTTCATCAAACACAAGAATCATAATCTAGAGTGATTACCATTCATCAAACAACAATCACAATCTAGAGTGATTACCATTCATCAAACACCACGACAATCACAATGTAGAGCGATTACCATTAAACAATCACACAACAAGTAAACACACAAACTAGAGTGATTATCATAAACAATCACACATCAAGTAAACACACAACCGAGAGAGATTATCATAAACAATCACACAACAAGTAAACACACAAACTAGAGTGATTATCATAAACAATCACACATCAAGTAAACACACAACCGAGAGAGATTATCATAAACAATCACACAACAAGTAAACACACAAACTAGAGTGATTATCATAAACAATCACACATCAAGTAAACACACAACCGAGAGTGATTACCATTAAACAATCACACAACAAGTAAACACACAAACTAGAGTGATTATCATAAACAATCACACATCAAGTAAACACACAACCGAGAGAGATTATCATAAACAATCACACAACAAGTAAACACACAACCGAGAGTGATTATCATAAACAATCACACAACAAGTAAACACACAACCTAGAGTGATTACCATTAAACAATCACACAACAAGTAAACACACAAACTAGAGTGATTACCATTAAACAATCACACAACAAGTAAACACACAACCTAGAGTGATTACCATTAAACAATCACACACCAAGTAAACACACAACCTAGAGTGATTACCATTAAACAATCACACAACAAGCAAACACACAACCTAGAGTGATTATCACAAACAATCACACAACAAGTAAACACACAACCGAGAGTGATTATCATAAACAATCACACAACAAGTAAACACACAACCGAGAGTGATTATCATAAACAATCACACAACAAGTAAACACACAACCTAGAGTGATTATCACAAACAATCACACAACAAGTAAACACACAAACTAGAGTGATTATCACAAACAATCACACAACAAGTAAACACACAACCGAGAGTGATTATCATAAACAATCACACAACAAGTAAACACACAACCTAGAGTGATTACCATTAAACAATCACACAAGTAAACACACAACCTAGAGTGATTATCACAAACAATCACACAACAAGTAAACACACAAACTAGAGTGATTATCACAAACAATCACACAACAAGTAAACACACAACCTAGAGTGATTATCACAAACAATCACACAACAAGTAAACACACAAACTAGAGTGATTATCCTAAACAATCACATAACAAGTAAACACACAAACTAGAGTGATTATAACAAACAATCACACAACAAGTAAACACACAACCGAGAGTGATTACCATTAAACAATCACACAACAAGTAAATACACAACCGAGAGTGATTATCATAAACAATCACATAACAAGTAAACACACAAACTAGAGTGATTATCACAAACAATCACACAACAAGTAAACACACAACCGAGAGTGATTACCATTAAACAATCACACAACAAGTAAATACACAACCGAGAGTGATTACCATTAAACAATCACACAACAAGTAAATACACAACCTAGAGTGATTATCACAAACAATCACACAACAAGTAAACACACAAACTAGACTGATTATCATAAACAATCACATAACAAGTAAACACACAAACTAGAGTGATTATCACAAACAATTACACAACAAGTAAACACACAACCGAGAGTGATTACCATTAAACAATCACACAACAAGTAAATACACAACCGAGAGTGATTATCATAAACAATCACACAACAAGTAAACACACAACCTAGAGTGATTATCACAAACAATCACACAACAAGTAAACACACAAACTAGAGTGATTATCACAAACAATCACACAACAAGTAAACACACACCGAGAGTGATTACCATTAAACAATCACACAAGTAAACACACAAACTAGAGTGATTACCATTAAACAATCACACAACAAGTAAACACACAACCTAGAGTGATTACCATTAAACAATCACACAACAAGTAAACACACAACCTAGAGTGATTACCATTAAACAATCACACAACAAGTAAACACACAACCTACAGTGATTATCACAAACAATCACACAACAAGTAAACACACAACCTAGAGTGATTACCATTAAACAATCACACAACAAGTAAACACCAACCGAGAGTGATTATCATAAACAATCACACAAGTAAACACACAAACTAGAGTGATTACCATTAAACAATCACAGAACAAGTAAACACCAACCGAGAGTGATTACCATTAAACAATCACACAAGTAAACACACAAACTAGAGTGATTATCACAAACAATCACACAACAAGTAAACACACAAACTAGAGTGATTATCACAAACAATCACACAACAAGTAAACACACAACCGAGAGTGATTACCATTAAACAATCACACAAGTAAACACACAAACTAGAGTGATTACCATTAAACAATCACAGAACAAGTAAACACCAACCGAGAGTGATTACCATTAAACAATCACACAAGTAAACACACAAACTAGAGTGATTATCACGAACAATCACACAACAAGTAAACACACAAACTAGAGTGATTATCACAAACAATCACACAACAAGTAAACACACAAACTAGAGTGATTATCATAAACAATCACACAAGTAAACACACAAACTAGAGTGATTATCATAAACAATCACACAAGTAAACACACAAACTAGAGTGATTATCATAAACAATCACACAAGTAAACACACAAACTAGAGTGATTACCATTAAACAATCACACAAGTAAACACACAACCTAGAGTGATTTTCACAAACAATCACACAACAAGTAAACACACAAACTAGAGTGATTATCATAAACAATCACACAAGTAAACACACAAACTAGAGTGATTATCATAAACAATCACACAAGTAAACACACAAACTAGAGTGATTATCATAAACAATCACACAAGTAAACACACAAACTAGAGTGATTACCATTAAACAATCACACAAGTAAACACACAACCTAGAGTGATTTTCACAAACAATCACACAACAAGTAAACACACAAACTAGAGTGATTATCATAAACAATCACACAACAAGTAAACACACAACCTAGAGTGATTATCACAAACAATCACACAACAAGTAAACACACAAACTCGAGTGATTACCATTAAACAATCACAGAACAAGTAAACACCAACCGAGAGTGATTACCATTAAACAATCACACAAGTAAACACACAAACTAGAGTGATTATCACAAACAATCACACAACAAGTAAACACACAAACTAGAGTGATTATCATAAACAATCACACAACAAGTAAACACACAACCTAGAGTGATTACCATTAAACAATCACAGAACAAGTAAACACCAACCGAGAGTGATTATCACAAACAATCACACAACAAGTAAACACACAAACTAGAGTGATTATCATAAACAATCACACAAGTAAACACACAAACTAGAGTGATTATAACAAACAATCACAGAACAAGTAAACAACAACCGAGAGTGATTACCATTAAACAATCACACAAGTAAACACACAAACTAGAGTGATTATCACAAACAATCACACAACAAGTAAACACACAAACTAGAGTGATTATCATAAACAATCACACAACAAGTAAACACACAAACTAGAGTGATTATCACAAACAATCACACAACAAGTAAACACACAAACTAGCGTGATTATCATAAACAATCACACAACAAGTAAACACACAAACTAGAGTGATTATCACAAACAATCACACAACAAGTAAACACACAAACTAGAGTGATTATCACAAACAATCACACAACAAGTAAACACACAAACTAGAGTGATTATCACAAACAATCACACAACAAGTAAACACACAAACTAGAGTGATTATCACAAACAATCACACAACAAGTAAACACACAAACTAGAGTGATTACCATTAAACAATCACACAACAAGTAAACACACAAACTAGAGTGATTATCACGAACAATCACACAACAAGTAAACACACAAACTAGAGTGATTACCATTAAACAATCACACAACAAGTAAACACACAACCTAGAGTGATTACCATTAAACAATCACACAACAAGTAAACACACAACCTAGAGTGATTACCATTAAACAATCACACAACAAGTAAATACACAACCTAGAGTGATTACCATTAAACAATCACACAACAAGTAAACACACAAACTAGAGTGATTATCACAAACAATCACACAACAAGTAAACACACAAACTAGAGTGATTATCACAAACAATCACACAACAAGTAAACACACAAACTAGAGTGATTATCACAAACAATCACACAACAAGTAAACACACAACCTAGAGTGATTACCATTAAACAATCACACAACAAGTAAATACACAAACTAGAGTGATTACCATTAAACAATCACACAACAAGTAAACACACAAACTAGAGTGATTATCACAAACAATCACACAACAAGTAAACACACAAACTAGAGTGATTATCACAAACAATCACACAACAAGTAAACACACAAACTAGAGTGATTATCACAAACAATCACACAACAAGTAAACACACAAACTAGAGTGATTATCATAAACAATCAGACAAGTAAACACACAAACTAGAGTGATTATCACAAACAATCACAGAACAAGTAAACACACAAACTAGAGTGATTATCACAAACAATCACACAACAAGTAAACACACAACCTAGAGTGATTACCATTAAACAATCACAGAACAAGTAAACACCAACCGAGAGTGATTATCACAAACAATCACACAACAAGTAAACACACAAACTAGAGTGATTATCATAAACAATCACACAAGTAAACACACAAACTAGAGTGATTATCATAAACAATCACACAAGTAAACACACAAACTAGAGTGATTATCATAAACAATCACACAAGTAAACACACAAACTAGAGTGATTACCATTAAACAATCACACAAGTAAACACACAACCTAGAGTGATTTTCACAAACAATCACACAACAAGTAAACACACAAACGAGAGTGATTATCATAAACAATCACACAAGTAAACACACAAACTAGAGTGATTATCACAAACAATCACAGAACAAGTAAACACACAAACTAGAGTGATTATCATAAACAATCACACAACAAGTAAACACACAACCTAGAGTGATTATCACAAACAATCACACAACAAGTAAACACACAAACTCGAGTGATTACCATTAAACAATCACAGAACAAGTAAACACCAACCGAGAGTGATTACCATTAAACAATCACACAAGTAAACACACAAACTAGAGTGATTATCACAAACAATCACACAACAAGTAAACACACAAACTAGAGTGATTATCATAAACAATCACACAACAAGTAAACACACAACCTAGAGTGATTACCATTAAACAATCACAGAACAAGTAAACACCAACCGAGAGTGATTATCACAAACAATCACACAACAAGTAAACACACAAACTAGAGTGATTATCATAAACAATCACACAAGTAAACACACAAACTAGAGTGATTATAACAAACAATCACAGAACAAGTAAACAACAACCGAGAGTGATTACCATTAAACAATCACACAAGTAAACACACAAACTAGAGTGATTATCACAAACAATCACACAACAAGTAAACACACAAACTAGAGTGATTATCATAAACAATCACACAACAAGTAAACACACAAACTAGAGTGATTATCACAAACAATCACACAACAAGTAAACACACAAACTAGCGTGATTATCATAAACAATCACACAACAAGTAAACACACAAACTAGAGTGATTATCACAAACAATCACACAACAAGTAAACACACAAACTAGAGTGATTATCACAAACAATCACACAACAAGTAAACACACAAACTAGAGTGATTATCACAAACAATCACACAACAAGTAAACACACAAACTAGAGTGATTATCACAAACAATCACACAACAAGTAAACACACAAACTAGAGTGATTACCATTAAACAATCACACAACAAGTAAACACACAAACTAGAGTGATTATCACGAACAATCACACAACAAGTAAACACACAAACTAGAGTGATTACCATTAAACAATCACACAACAAGTAAACACACAACCTAGAGTGATTACCATTAAACAATCACACAACAAGTAAACACACAACCTAGAGTGATTACCATTAAACAATCACACAACAAGTAAAAACACAACCTAGAGTGATTACCATTAAACAATCACACAACAAGTAAACACACAAACTAGAGTGATTACCATTAAACAATCACACAACAAGTAAACACACAAACTAGAGTGATTATCACAAACAATCACACAACAAGTAAACACACAAACTAGAGTGATTATCACAAACAATCACACAACAAGTAAACACACAAACTAGAGTGATTATCACAAACAATCACACAACAAGTAAACACACAAACTAGAGTGATTATCAAAAACAATCAGACAAGTAAACACACAAACTAGAGTGATTATCACAAACAATCACAGAACAAGTAAACACACAAACTAGAGTGATTATCACAAACAATCACACAACAAGTAAACACACAACCTAGAGTGATTACCATTAAACAATCACAGAACAAGTAAACACCAACCGAGAGTGATTATCACAAACAATCACACAACAAGTAAACACACAAACTAGAGTGATTATCATAAACAATCACACAAGTAAACACACAAACTAGAGTGATTATCATAAACAATCACACAAGTAAACACACAAACTAGAGTGATTATCATAAACAATCACACAAGTAAACACACAAACTAGAGTGATTACCATTAAACAATCACACAAGTAAACACACAACCTAGAGTGATTATCACAAACAATCACACAACAAGTAAACACACAAACTAGAGTGATTATCATAAACAATCACACAAGTAAACACACAAACTAGAGTGATTATCACAAACAATCACAGAACAAGTAAACACACAAACTAGAGTGATTATCATAAACAATCACACAACAAGTAAACACACAACCTAGAGTGATTACCATTAAACAATCACAGAACAAGTAAACACCAACCGAGAGTGATTACCATTAAACAATCACACAAGTAAACACACAAACTAGAGTGATTATCACAAACAATCACACAACAAGTAAACACACAAACTAGAGTGATTATCATAAACAATCACACAACAAGTAAACACACAACCTAGAGTGATTACCATTAAACAATCACAGAACAAGTAAACACCAACCGAGAGTGATTATCACAAACAATCACACAACAAGTAAACACACAAACTAGAGTGATTATCATAAACAATCACACAAGTAAACACACAAACTAGAGTGATTATCATAAACAATCACACAAGTAAACACACAAACTAGAGTGATTATCATAAGCAATCACACAAGTAAACACACAAACTAGAGTGATTACCATTAAACAATCACACAAGTAAACACACAACCTAGAGTGATTATCACAAACAATCACACAACAAGTAAACACACAAACTAGAGTGATTATCATAAACAATCACACAAGTAAACACACAAACTAGAGTGATAATCACAAACAATCACAGAACAAGTAAACACACAAACTCGAGTGATTACCATTAAACAATCACAGAACAAGTAAACACCAACCGAGAGTGATTACCATTAAACAATCACACAAGTAAACACACAAACTAGAGTGATTATCACAAACAATCACACAACAAGTAAACACACAAACTAGAGTGATTATCATAAACAATCACACAACAAGTAAACACACAAACGAGAGTGATTATCACAAACAATCACACAACAAGTAAACACACAAACTAGAGTGATTATCACAAACAATCACACAACAAGTAAACATACAAACCAGAGTGATTATCACAAACAATCACACAACAAGTAAACACACAAACTAGAGTGATTATCACAAACAATCACACAACAAGTAAACACACAAACTAGAGTGATTATCATAAACAATCAGACAAGTAAACACACAAACTAGAGTGATTATCACAAACAATCACAGAACAAGTAAACACACAAACTAGAGTGATTATCATAAACAATCACACAACAAGTAAACACACAACCTAGAGTGATTACCATTAAACAATCACAGAACAAGTAAACACCAACCGAGAGTGATTATCACAAACAATCACACAACAAGTAAACACACAAACTAGAGTGATTATCATAAACAATCACACAAGTAAACACACAAACTAGAGTGATTATCATAAACAATCACACAAGTAAACACACAAACTAGAGTGATTATCATAAACAATCACACAAGTAAACACACAACCTAGAGTGATTATCACAAACAATCACACAACAAGTAAACACACAAACTAGAGTGATTATCATAAACAATCACACAACAAGTAAACACACAAACTACAGTGATTATCACAAACAATCACAGAACAAGTAAACACACAAACTAGAGTGATTATCATAAACAATCACACAACAAGTAAACACACAACCTAGAGTGATTACCATTAAACAATCACAGAACAAGTAAACACCAACCGAGAGTGATTACCATTAAACAATCACACAAGTAAACACACAAACTAGAGTGATTATCACAAACAATCACACAACAAGTAAACACACAAACTAGAGTGATTATCATAAACAATCACAGAACAAGTAAACACCAACCGAGAGTGATTATCACAAACAATCACACAACAAGTAAACACACAAACTAGAGTGATTATCATAAACAATCACACAAGTAAACACACAAACTAGAGTGATTATCATAAACAATCACACAAGTAAACACACAAACTAGAGTGATTATCATAAGCAATCACACAAGTAAACACACAAACTAGAGTGATTACCATTAAACAATCACACAAGTAAACACACAACCTAGAGTGATTATCACAAACAATCACACAACAAGTAAACACACAAACTAGAGTGATTATCATAAACAATCACACAAGTAAACACACAAACCAGAGTGATTATCACAAACAATCACAGAACAAGTAAACACACAAACTCGAGTGATTACCATTAAACAATCACAGAACAAGTAAACACCAACCGAGAGTGATTACCATTAAACAATCACACAAGTAAACACACAAACTAGAGTGATTATCACAAACAATCACACAACAAGTAAACACACAAACTAGAGTGATTATCATAAACAATCACACAACAAGTAAACACACAAACTAGAGTGATTATCACAAACAATCACACAACAAGTAAACACACAAACTAGCGTGATTATCATAAACAATCACACAACAAGTAAACACACAAACTAGAGTGATTATCACAAACAATCACACAACAAGTAAACACACAAACTAGAGTGATTATCACAAACAATCACACAACAAGTAAACACACAAACTAGAGTGATTATCACAAACAATCACACAACAAGTAAACACACAAACTAGAGTGATTATCACAAACAATCACAGAACAAGTAAACACACAAACTAGAGTGATTATCACAAACAATCACACAACAAGTAAACACACAAACTAGAGTGATTACCATTAAACAATCACACAACAAGTAAACACACAAACTAGAGTGATTATCACGAACAATCACACAACAATCAAACACACAAACTAGAGTGATTACCATTAAACAATCACACAACAAGTAAACACACAACCTAGAGTGATTACCATTAAACAATCACACAACAAGTAAACACACAACCTAGAGTGATTACCATTAAACAATCACACAACAAGTAAAAACACAACCTAGAGTGATTACCATTAAACAATCACACAACAAGTAAACACACAACCTAGAGTGATTACCATTAAACAATCACACAACAAGTAAACACACAAACTAGAGTGATTACCATTAAACAATCACACAACAAGTAAACACACAAACTAGAGTGATTATCACAAACAATCACACAACAAGTAAACACACAAACTAGAGTGATTATCACAAACAATCACCCAACAAGTAAACACACAAACTAGAGTGATTATCACAAACAATCACACAACAAGTAAACACACAAACTAGAGTGATTACCATTAAACAATCACACAACAAGTAAACACACAACCTAGAGTGATTACCATTAAACAATCACACAACAAGTAAACACACAAACTAGAGTGATTATCACAAACAATCACACAACAAGTAAACACACAAACTAGAGTGATTATCACAAACAATCACACAACAAGTAAACACACAACCGAGAGTGATTACCATTAAACAATCACACAAGTAAACACACAACCGAGAGTGATTACCATTAAACAATCACACAACAAGTAAACACCAACCGAGAGTGATTATCACAAACAATCACACAACAAGTAAACACACAAACTAGAGTGATTACCATTAAACAATCACACAAAAAGTAAACACACAAACTAGAGTGATTATCATAAAACAATCACACAACAAGTAAATACACAACCTAGAGTGATTATCACGAACAATCACACAACAAGTAAACACACAAACTAGAGTGATTACCATTAAACAATCACACAACAAGTAAACACACAAACTAGAGTGATTACCATTAAACAATCACACAACAAGTAAACACACAAACTAGAGTGATTACCATTAAACAATCACACAACAAGTAAACACACAAACTAGAGTGATTACCATTAAACAATCACACAACAAGTAAACACACAACCTAGAGTGATTACCATTAAACAATCACACAAGTAAACACACAAACTAGTGTGATTACCATTAAACAATCACACAACAAGTAAACACACAACCTAGAGTGATTACCATTAAACAATCACACAACAAGTAAACACACAACCTAGAGTGATTACCATTAAACAATCACACAACAAGTAAACACACAAACTAGAGTGATTACCATTAAACAATCACACAACAAGTAAACACACAACCTAGAGTGATTACCATTAAACAATCACACAACAAGTAAACACACAAACTAGAGTGATTATCACAAACAATCACACAACAAGTAAACACACAAACTAGAGTGATTACCATTAAACAATCACACAACAAGTAAACACACAAACTAGAGTGATTACCATTAAACAATCACACAACAAGTAAACACACAACCTAGAGTGATTACCATTAAACAATCACACAACAAGTAAACACACAAACTAGAGTGATTATCACAAACAATCACACAACAAGTAAACACACAAACTAGAGTGATTATAATAAAAAATCACACAAGTAAACACACAAACTAGAGTGATTATCACAAACAATCACACAACAAGTAAACACACAAACTAGAGTGATTATCACAAACAATCACACAACAAGTAAACACACAACCGAGAGTGATTACCATTAAACAATCACACAACAAGTAAACACCAACCGAGAGTGATTACCATTAAACAATCACACAAGTAAACACACAAACTAGAGTGATTATCATAAACAATCACACAACAAGTAAACACACAACCTAGAGTGATTACCATTAAACAATCACACAACAAGTAAACACACAAACTAGAGTGATTACCATTAAACAATCACACAACAAGTAAACACACAACCTAGAGTGATTACCATTAAACAATCACACAACAAGTAAACACACAAACTAGAGTGATTATAATAAAAAATCACACAAGTAAACACACAAACTAGAGTGATTATCACAAACAATCACACAACAAGTAAACACACAAACTAGAGTGATTACCATTAAACAATCACACAAGTAAACACACAACCTAGAGTGATTACCATTAAACAATCACACAACAAGTAAACACACAAACTAGAGTGATTATCATAAACAATCACACAACAAGTAAACACACAACCTAGAGTGATTACCATTAAACAATCACACAAGTAAACACACAACCTAGAGTGATTACCATTAAACAATCACACAACAAGTAAACACACAACCGAGAGTGATTATCATAAACAATCACACAACAAGTAAACACACAAACTAGAGTGATTATCATAAACAATCACAGAACAAGTAAACACCAACCTAGAGTGATTATCATTAAACAATCACACAAGTAAACACACAACCTAGAGTGATTACCATTAAACAATCACACAACAAGTAAACACCAACCGAGAGTGATTACCATTAAACAATCACACAAGTAAACACACAACCGAGAGTGATTACCATTAAACAATCACACAACAAGTAAACACCAACCGAGAGTGATTACCATTAAACAATCACACAAGTAAACACACAAACTAGAGTGATTACCATTAAACAATCACAGAACAAGTAAACACCAACCGAGAGTGATTACCATTAAACAATCACACAAGTAAACACACAAACTAGAGTGATTATCACAAACAATCACACAACAAGTAAACACACAAACTAGAGTGATTATCATAAACAATCACACAACAAGTAAACACACAAACTAGAGTGATTATCACAAACAATCACACAACAAGTAAACACACAACCGAGAGTGATTATCATAAACAATCACACAACAAGTAAACACACAAACTAGAGTGATTATCACAAACAATCACACAACAAGTAAACACACAAACTAGAGTGATTATCATAAACAATCACACAACAAGTAAACACACAAACTAGAGTGATTATCACAAACAATCACACAACAAGTAAACACACAAACTAGAGTGATTATCATAAACAATCACACAACAAGTAAACACACAAACTGGAGTGATTACCATTAAACAATCACACAACAAGTAAACACACAACCTAGAGTGATTACCATTAAACAATCACACAACAAGTAAACACACAAACTAGAGTGATTATCACAAACAATCACACAACAAGTAAACACACAAACTAGAGTGATTATCATAAACAATCACACAACAAGTAAACACACAAACTGGAGTGATTACCATTAAACAATCACACAACAAGTAAACACCAACCGAGAGTGATTACCATTAAACAATCACACAACAAGTAAACACCAACCGAGAGTGATTACCATTAAACAATCACACAACAAGTAAACACCAACCGAGAGTGATTACCATGAAACAATCACACAAGTAAACACACAACCGAGAGTGATTACCATTAAACAATCACACAACAAGTAAACACCAACCGAGAGTGATTATCATAAACAATCACATAACAAGTAAACACACAACGTTGAGTGATTACCATTAAACAATCACACAACAAGTAAACACACAAACTAGAGTGATTATCACAAACAATCACACAACAAGTAAACACACAAACTAGAGTGATTATCATAAACAATCACACAACAAGTAAACACACAAACTAGAGTGATTATCACAAACAATCACACAACAAGTAAACACACAAACTAGAGTGATTACCATTAAACAATCACACAAGTAAACACACAACCTAGAGTGATTACCATTAAACAATCACACAACAAGTAAACACACAAACTAGAGTGATTACCATTAAACAATCACACAACAAGTAAACACACAAACTAGAGTGATTACCATTAAACAATCACACAACAAGTAAACACACAACCTAGAGTGATTACCATTAAACAATCACACAAGTAAACACACAAACTAGTGTGATTACCATTAAACAATCACACAACAAGTAAACACACAACCTAGAGTGATTACCATTAAACAATCACACAACAAGTAAACACACAAACTAGAGTGATTACCATTAAACAATCACACAACAAGTAAACACACAACCTAGAGTGATTACCATTAAACAATCACACAACAAGTAAACACACAAACTAGAGTGATTATCACAAACAATCACACAACAAGTAAACACACAAACTAGAGTGATTATAATAAAAAATCACACAAGTAAACACACAAACTAGAGTGATTATCACAAACAATCACACAACAAGTAAACACACAAACTAGAGTGATTATCACAAACAATCACACAACAAGTAAACACACAACCGAGAGTGATTACCATTAAACAATCACACAACAAGTAAACACCAACCGAGAGTGATTACCATTAAACAATCACACAAGTAAACACACAAACTAGAGTGATTATCATAAACAATCACACAACAAGTAAACACACAACCTAGAGTGATTACCATTAAACAATCACACAACAAGTAAACACACAAACTAGAGTGATTACCATTAAACAATCACACAACAAGTAAACACACAACCTAGAGTGATTACCATTAAACAATCACACAACAAGTAAACACACAAACTAGAGTGATTATAATAAAAAATCACACAAGTAAACACACAAACTAGAGTGATTATCATAAACAATCACACAACAAGTAAACACACAACCTAGAGTGATTACCATTAAACAATCACACAACAAGTAAACACACAAACTAGAGTGATTACCATTAAACAATCACACAACAAGTAAACACACAACCTAGAGTGATTACCATTAAACAATCACACAACAAGTAAACACACAAACTAGAGTGATTATAATAAAAAATCACACAAGTAAACACACAAACTAGAGTGATTATCACAAACAATCACACAACAAGTAAACACACAAACTAGAGTGATTACCATTAAACAATCACACAAGTAAACACACAACCTAGAGTGATTACCATTAAACAATCACACAACAAGTAAACACACAAACTAGAGTGATTATCATAAACAATCACACAACAAGTAAACACACAACCTAGAGTGATTACCATTAAACAATCACACAAGTAAACACACAACCGAGAGTGATTATCATAAACAATCACACAACAAGTAAACACACAAACTAGAGTGATTATCATAAACAATCACAGAACAAGTAAACACCAACCTAGAGTGATTATCATTAAACAATCACACAAGTAAACACACAACCTAGAGTGATTACCATTAAACAATCACACAACAAGTAAACACCAACCGAGAGTGATTACCATTAAACAATCACACAAGTAAACACACAACCGAGAGTGATTACCATTAAACAATCACACAAGTAAACACACAAACTAGAGTGATTACCATTAAACAATCACAGAACAAGTAAACACCAACCGAGAGTGATTACCATTAAACAATCACACAAGTAAACACACAAACTAGAGTGATTATCACAAACAATCACACAACAAGTAAACACACAAACTAGAGTGATTATCATAAACAATCACACAACAAGTAAACACACAAACTAGAGTGATTATCACAAACAATCACACAACAAGTAAATACACAACCGAGAGTGATTATCATAAACAATCACACAACAAGTAAACACACAAACTAGAGTGATTATCACAAACAATCACACAACAAGTAAACACACAAACTAGAGTGATTATCATAAACAATCACACAACAAGTAAACACACAAACTAGAGTGATTATCACAAACAATCACACAACAAGTAAACACACAAACTAGAGTGATTATCATAAACAATCACACAACAAGTAAACACACAAACTGGAGTGATTACCATTAAACAATCACACAACAAGTAAACACACAACCTAGAGTGATTACCATTAAACAATCACACAACAAGTAAACACACAAACTAGAGTGATTATCACAAACAATCACACAACAAGTAAACACACAAACTAGAGTGATTATCATAAACAATCACACAACAAGTAAACACACAAACTGGAGTGATTACCATTAAACAATCACACAACAAGTAAACACCAACCGAGAGTGATTACCATTAAACAATCACACAACAAGTAAACACCAACCGAGAGTGATTACCATTAAACAATCACACAACAAGTAAACACCAACCGAGAGTGATTACCATTAAACAATCACACAAGTAAACACACAACCGAGAGTGATTACCATTAAACAATCACACAACAAGTAAACACCAACCGAGAGTGATTATCATAAACAATCACATCACAAGTAAACACACAACGTTGAGTGATTACCATTAAACAATCACACAACAAGTAAACACACAAACTAGAGTGATTATCACAAACAATCACACAACAAGTAAACACACAAACTAGAGTGATTATCATAAACAATCACACAACAAGTAAACACACAAACTAGAGTGATTATCACAAACAATCACACAACAAGTAAACACACAAACTAGAGTGATTATCATAAACAATCACACAACAAGTAAACACACAAACTGGAGTGATTACCATTAAACAATCACACAACAAGTAAACACACAACCTAGAGTGATTACCATTAAACAATCACACAACAAGTAAACACACAAACTAGAGTGATTATCACAAACAATCACACAACAAGTAAACACACAAACTAGAGTGATTATCATAAACAATCACACAACAAGTAAACACACAAACTGGAGTGATTACCATTAAACAATCACACAACAAGTAAACACCAACCGAGAGTGATTACCATTAAACAATCACGCAACAAGTAAACACACAACCTAGAGTGATTATCATAAACAATCACACAACAAGTAAACACCAACCGAGAGTGATTATCATAAACAATCACACAAGTAAACACACAAACTAGAGTGATTACCATTAAACAATCACACAACAAGTAAACACACAACCTAGAGTGATTACCATTAAACAATCAGAACAAGTAAACACACAACCGAGAGTGATTACCATTAAACAATCACACAACAAGTAAACACCAACCGAGAGTGATTATCATAAACAATCACATAACAAGTAAACACACAAACTAGAGTGATTATCACAAACAATCACACAACAAGTAAACACACAACCTAGAGTGATTACCATTAAACAATCACACAACAAGTAAACACACAACCGAGAGTGATTACCATTAAACAATCACACAACAAGTAAACACACAACCGAGAGTGATTACCATTAAACAATCACACAAGTAAACACACAAACTAGAGTGATTATCACAAACAATCACACAACAAGTAAACACACAAACTAGAGTGATTATCATAAACAATCACAGAACAAGTAAACACCAACCGAGAGTGATTATCACAAACAATCACAGAACAAGTAAACACCAACCGAGAGTGATTACCATTAAACAATCAGAACAAGTAAACACACAACCGAGAGTGATTACCATTAAACAATCACACAACAAGTAAACACCAACCGAGAGTGATTATCATAAACAATCACATAACAAGTAAACACACAACGTTGAGTGATTACCATTAAACAATCACACAACAAGTAAACACCAACCGAGAGTGATTATCATAAACAATCACACAAGTAAACACACAACCTAGAGTGATTATCATAAACAATCACACAAGTAAACACACAACCTAGAGTGATTACCATTAAACAATCACACAAGTAAACACACAACCGAGAGTGATTATCATAAACAATCACATAACAAGTAAACACACAAACTAGAGTGATTATCACAAACAATCACACAACAAGTAAACACACAACCTAGAGTGATTACCATTAAACAATCACACAACAAGTAAACACACAACCTAGAGTGATTACCATTAAACAATCACACAACAAGTAAACACACAACCTAGAGTGATTACCATTAAACAATCACACAACAAGTAAACACACAACCTAGAGTGATTACCATTAAACAATCACACAACAAGTAAACACACAACCGAGAGTGATTACCATTAAACAATCACACAACAAGTAAACACACAACCGAGAGTGATTACCATTAAACAATCACACAACAAGTAAACACCAACCGAGAGTGATTACCATTAAACAATCACACAACAAGTAAACACCAACCGAGAGTGATTACCATTAAACAATCACACAACAAGTAAACACCAACCGAGAGTGATTATCACAAACAATCACACAACAAGTAAACACACAACCGAGAGTGATTACCATTAAACAATCACACAACAAGTAAACACACAAACTAGAGTGATTATCACAAACAATCACAGAACAAGTAAACACACAAACTAGAGTGATTATCACAAACAATCACACAACAAGTAAACACACAACCTAGAGTGATTACCATTAAACAATCACACAACAAGTAAACACACAAACTAGAGTGATTATCACAAACAATCACACAACAAGTAAACACACAAACTAGAGTGATTATCATAAACAATCACACAACAAGTAAACACACAAACTGGAGTGATTACCATTAAACAATCACACAACAAGTAAACACCAACCGAGAGTGATTACCATTAAACAATCACGCAACAAGTAAACACACAACCTAGAGTGATTATCATAAACAATCACACAACAAGTAAACACCAACCGAGAGTGATTATCATAAACAATCACACAAGTAAACACACAAACTAGAGTGATTACCATTAAACAATCACACAACAAGTAAACACACAACCTAGAGTGATTACCATTAAACAATCAGAACAAGTAAACACACAACCGAGAGTGATTACCATTAAACAATCACACAACAAGTAAACACCAACCGAGAGTGATTATCATAAACAATCACATAACAAGTAAACACACAACGTTGAGTGATTACCATTAAACAATCACACAACAAGTAAACACCAACCGAGAGTGATTATCATAAACAATCACACAAGTAAACACACAACCTAGAGTGATTATCATAAACAATCACACAAGTAAACACACAACCTAGAGTGATTACCATTAAACAATCACACAAGTAAACACACAACCGAGAGTGATTATCATAAACAATCACATAACAAGTAAACACACAAACTAGAGTGATTATCACAAACAATCACACAACAAGTAAACACACAACCTAGAGTGATTACCATTAAACAATCACACAACAAGTAAACACACAACCGAGAGTGATTACCATTAAACAATCACACAACAAGTAAACACACAACCGAGAGTGATTACCATTAAACAATCACACAACAAGTAAACACACAACCGAGAGTGATTACCATTAAACAATCACACAAGTAAACACACAAACTAGAGTGATTATCACAAACAATCACACAACAAGTAAACACACAAACTAGAGTGATTATCATAAACAATCACAGAACAAGTAAACACCAACCGAGAGTGATTATCACAAACAATCACAGAACAAGTAAACACCAACCGAGAGTGATTACCATTAAACAATCAGAACAAGTAAACACACAACCGAGAGTGATTACCATTAAACAATCACACAACAAGTAAACACCAACCGAGAGTGATTATCATAAACAATCACATAACAAGTAAACACACAACGTTGAGTGATTACCATTAAACAATCACACAACAAGTAAACACCAACCGAGAGTGATTATCATAAACAATCACACAAGTAAACACACAACCTAGAGTGATTATCATAAACAATCACACAAGTAAACACACAACCTAGAGTGATTACCATTAAACAATCACACAAGTAAACACACAACCGAGAGTGATTATCATAAACAATCACATAACAAGTAAACACACAAACTAGAGTGATTATCACAAACAATCACACAACAAGTAAACACACAACCTAGAGTGATTACCATTAAACAATCACACAACAAGTAAACACACAACCTAGAGTGATTACCATTAAACAATCACACAACAAGTAAACACACAACCTAGAGTGATTACCATTAAACAATCACACAACAAGTAAACACACAACCTAGAGTGATTACCATTAAACAATCACACAACAAGTAAACACACAACCGAGAGTGATTACCATTAAACAATCACACAACAAGTAAACACACAACCGAGAGTGATTACCATTAAACAATCACACAACAAGTAAACACCAACCGAGAGTGATTACCATTAAACAATCACACAACAAGTAAACACCAACCGAGAGTGATTATCACAAACAATCACACAACAAGTAAACACACAACCGAGAGTGATTACCATTAAACAATCACACAACAAGTAAACACCAACCGAGAGTGATTACCATTAAACAATCACACAACAAATTAACACACAACGTTGTGTGATTACCATAACAAGAAGCACACAACAACTAAACACACAACGTTGTGTGATTACCATAAGAAGAAGCACACAACAAGGCAACACACAACTCCATACATTACAGATACAATAACAACTATAATGAGAAAGCATCTGGAAATACAAAGCCCGTCCACGTCCGATTTGTATTCATGTGCCTTCTTATTGTTCTTGTTATGTTAAACATGACGAAAACAGCTAAAAATACATGAAATTAAAATTGATGATTTTATGCAGCCTTGACCTTTTACCCTTTGATCGAAAAAAAAACAACCAATCAGCATCGACCTTTTGTTGAGTGAACCAATCTGCAAATTCTTAAAATTTCAGGTCAATTTTTTTTGATGTATTATTTATTTATTTTTGTACACAGAATCGAGGCTCGTGTAAGCGCGAACACGTTGAACTTGATAAACATGCACAGACACATAAAACATACAATGAAGGGAGGGGGAGACAAGAGGTGGGGAGAGGGAAGCACACAAGCACAACAACAGTAGAAAACAGGGACGTCGGTAGATCTGTGGAAGGGGAGGTCTGCGGAGGCAAGGGGAGGTCTGTGAAGGTGGGGGCGGGGTACATGGCATAAAGCAAATGCACACTACTAGGAATTTGACTACTAGGAATTTCAGGAAAGAAGTTGGGGATTGAAAGAAGTGTATTTTGGGTGTTTTAGGGGGGATAGTAAAGATCAAGGTTTTGGATGGGGGAAGATAAGAGATGGTGGTGAACAGCTGTTATAAAGACCTGAAGGGAGGAGAGGGATTAAAGAGAGTGAGGGAGTTTCTTCCAGAGGCGGGACAAAATAGGAATGAAAGAGTCAAGGTGAGCAGGGAGTCTTGATTTTGGCAATTTCACCGGAAGAAGGTTGCTGGCAGATCTTGTGCGTCCTAAAGGAATATTTGTGGGACAGAGCACAGAGAGAGCTGGGAGAGCAAGGCCGGAGAGGAGTCGGTAGAAGACGGAAAGACCATCAACCTGTCTGCGGTGAGAGAGTGAAAGGCCCTCGGAGTTAGCTTCATCACGGGAGATTCCAATGATCCTGAATGCTTTGGTTTCAACCGCTTCAATCCGAGCTAGATGTGAGGCAGGAGCACCAGCCCAGATGGGAGAGCAGTATTCAATTGAGCCTTTAATGTGGTGAGGAGCTCAGGTGTGCCAAGGCAGGATTTCGCACGATGGAGGATGCGCAATCGACGACTGGCTTTGGAGGCCAGCTTGGAAATGTGGTTTTCCCAGGAAAGATCATGGCAGATAGTGAGACCCAAAAGCTTGAGTGACAGAACTTCTTGGAGAGGATTGTTCAGAAAGTAGATGGGAGGGTTGTCCAGTCGGTCTTTTCGGAGAGACATTGTAAGAGTGTGAGATTTGTCAGGATTGAAAGACATGTTCCACTTGTTTGACCAGTTTGTGATATTGTCCAGGTCTGCAGAGAGCGAGGAGGCTGCAGACTGCCGATCTAAGGGATGAAGAATGGAGCGGTAGAGAGTGGAGTCATCGGCAAAGAGATAGAGAGGATTTTCAAGAGAGTCGGAGAGATCATTAATGAACACGAGAAAAAGCACAGGGCCCAGCACACTGCCTTGGGGAACAGCAGCCTGAGCAGGAAGGGGAGATGAGAGAATTCCATTCAGGGCCACACGTTGACTGCGACCAGAAAGGAAGTCTGCAAGCCATGTGTGGAGGTTTCCATGGATACCATAGGAGGAGTGTTTGGTGGACCATTCCAGGAGGGCAGGGTGCCAGACCGTATCGAAGGCACGTGATATGTCGAGGGAGATAGCTCTAATTTTGCTGTTTGGCATTGAGGACCTCCATCCATTGTTGAGACAACAGAAGCAGCATGTCCAGAGTAGAGTGACCTGGTCTGAAACCAAATTGATGATCAGAGATCAAGCCATTAGAGAAGAGGAAAGATTTGATATCCAAAGCAATGATGGATTCCATGACTTTGCTGATAATTGGGAGCATGCTGATTGGTCTGTAGTTTCAAGGATCTGTTTTTGCACATTTTTTGTGTTCAGCGGTGATGTTGGCTGATTTCCAAGCTGATGGCAGATGACCTTTAGAAAAAGAGAGGGTGAAGAGAACAGAGGGAGGGAGTGAAAGAGCGGCAGAGCAGGATGTTAGGACCCGTGTGTTGATGCCGTCTGGTCCAGTTGCAGAATCAGAGTCGAGGGTTGACAGGAACTTCTCCACCTTGTCAAGGGAGGACACAGGACCCAGGAGCAGCTGGGTTAGACTGGGTAAGGTGGGCACAGAGAGAGATGGGTTTGGGGCACAAGATTTTGAGGTAAACACAGAGTTGAGGCATTCGGCTTTTTCACGTGCGGTGTCGCCTGTGAAGCCGTTTGAGGTAAGGGAGGGGATGGAGGGGGAACAAACACCAGAAACGGATTTGACCAGACGCCACCAGGATTTGGATGAGGGAGACAGGTTTGAAAGTTCAATCTTGAGAGTAGAGAGATATTGTTTGCTGGCTCTCCTGAGGGTAGACACACACTTCTTCCGATCTTTGTGAAAGGAATGAAGATGGCAGATCTTCAGCAATGTAACCTTCAGTTGGATTAGCCTTCCATGAGGCAAAGGCAAGTTGTTTCAAGGCAAATGCCTCATCACAAGCTTCAGTGTACAATGGACGGGAGGAAGGTTATGACAACTTAAGATGAGATGGGATAAATCTGTGCATGAGAGAGAGCAATTTACTTTGGAAGAATTCCCAGGATGAGTTGATGTCAGAGGCAGTGGAGATGGGAGACCAGTCCAGATGATTGATGGCTGCTTGAAGACCGTGCCAGTTGGCCTGAGTGAAATGCCAGACTCGTCGACGCTGAGGAGGCTCTCTGTGAATGGCCAGACAGATGGCCAATTTAACAAGCATATGGTCAGATGAGCCGATTGGAGCAGGAGAAGAGCAGCAGACATTTGCAGGGAAGTTCGTCATAATCAAGTCTAGAAGAGAAGATGCTCTGTTGACTGAGATCCGAGTCGGGAAATTGACAGATTGTGTCAGTCCCAGTGAGTCGCAGAAGTCGCAGAAGGAAGAGGAAGGGGAGCATCGGGTACATGACAGGGGAGGGGAGGGGTCGAGTAAGATGAGGGGTGAGAGAATGGTGGGGAGATCTGTTGATAGAGTGTCAAAGATAGGAGAAAGGGAAGGATGAGGAGGATAAAAGGTTTGATGGTGATGGGATGAGGCACAGTGAGGGGGGGGGGGCAGAGGAAAGTAGAAGGTTGAGGGAGGTGGAGGTATGAGTTAGAAGGGAGACGAAGTGGGGAGGAGGCAGCTTTGAGAAGGAGGTGGGAAGGGGGAGAATTGGAGATGGGTGATAGGGGGTGCGATTCGAAGTTTTGAAGGGGAGAGGTGAAAGGGGAGTTTTGAAGGGAGGGGTTGAGGAGGGAGTTTAGGATGGGAGGGGCGAGGAGGAAGTTTTGGAGGGGAGGGGCGTGGTGGGAGAATTGAAAGGGAGGGGTAAGGGGGGAGTTTTGGAGGGGAAGGGTGAGGCATGAGTTTAGGAGGGGTGGGGTGAGGTTGGAGTTTAGAAAATGGATGATTAATGACAAACGAACTTTATTACAAACTGGGTTTATTGTGATTTTGGATGGATGAAAATTGGATGAAAATTGACGATTGTATGTGACGCTGACCTTTGACCTTTTGACCAAATTATTAGTTTGTCTTCTCCATTTTCTAATTATAAAGCTATGTTGAAAATTCGATGACAAAGCTCAAATGGTAAATTGAAATTTCAGATCAATTGGATGAAAATTGACGATTGTATGTGACGCTGACCTTTGACCTTTTGACCAAATTATTACTTGCAAAATCGAAGATTTTTCAAGTATATGGGTCGGTTGCGTTTGTGGTTCTGTCTGTCTGTTTGTCTGTTTCTCTGTTTGTTTGTCTGTTTGTTTGTCACCGACCTACAGGTCACAATTCTAAACCGATCGTCAAGAAACTTTACCAAATTGTATAGGTCGTGCCAATTGAGAAGCCTATTGTTTTTGGCTTCAAAAGGTCAAAAGGTCAACATAGGCCAAAGGTCACCAACATTGCCAAATTTCTAAAATCCTCAATTTTCATCCGATTGACTTGAAATTTGAAGATCACTCTCATATCTGGTCATTGAATTCAACTACCAAGTATATTTGAGGTCAACATAGGCCAAAAGCTCAACATAGGCCAAATTTCTAAAATCCTCAATTTTCATCCGATTGACTTGAAATTTGAAGAGGACTTGCATATCTGGTCAATGAATTCAACTACCAAGTATATTTGAGGTCAACATAGGCCAAAAGGTCAACATAGGCCAAATTTCTAAAATCCTCAATTTTCATCCGATTGACTTGAAATTTGAAGAGGACTTGCATATCTGGTCACTGAATTCAACCACCAAGTATTTTTGAGGTCAACATAGGCCAAAAGGTCAACATAGGCCAAAAGGTTAACATAGGCCAAAAGGTCTACATAGGCCAAGTTTTGTAAATCCTCAATTTTCATCCAATTGACTTGAAATTTGAAGATGACTTGCATATCTGGTCACTGAATTCAACCACAAATTATATTTTAGGTGAACATCGGCCAAAAGGTCAACATAGGCCGAATTTATAAAATCACCAATTTTCATTTCATTGACTTGAAATTCTAAGAAGATTTACATATATGGTCACTGAATTCAACCACCAACTATTTTTGAGGTCAACATAGGCCAAAAGGTCTACATAGGCCAAGTTTTGTAAATCCTCAATTTTCATCCGATTGACTTGAAAATAGAACAGCATTTGCACATTGAGTCACTAAACCCTTTTATGGTTAAACTGCCAAAATCAAGACTCTCTGCTCACCTTCACTCCTTCATTCCTCTTTTCTCCCGCCTCTGGAACAAACTCCCTCACTCTCTTCAATTCCACTCCTCCCTCCAGGTCTTTAAAACGGCTGTTCACCACCATCTCTTATCCTCCCCAATCCAAAACCTTGATCTTTTCTACCCCCGCTAATTTCTCCCCAAATCCACTTTTTGAGGTGACTTTTGACTTCTTTCCTGGAAGTCCTTGGTGTCCTTGCGTTTTATACCTATCCTGCCTCCCCCCAGGCCCTCTCCCTCCCACACATCTCCCGATGTCCCTGCTCTCAAATGTTGTGTTTGTGTGCTTCCTCCCCTTCTCTCCCCATCTTGTCAACCGCTCCCCTTTTTATATACTTTGTTTGCTTGTTTGTTTGATTTGTTTGTTTGATAAATGTTAGCTCTTTCACGAGCCTCGACTCTGTATACAAAAAAATATATAAAAAAATAGGGAAACTAACTATTTTTGAGGTCAAAAGGTCAAAGGTCAACTCAAGGCCAACCTTACAAAATCATCATTTTTCATTGGAAAAATCGTCACTTTTCTTCCTGTTGACCCGAACTTTGATCGAGATTGTCAATTTTAATCTTGATGAAATGGACAATTTGCTGTATCAATGGAATTTTTCCTGGCGGGTAGGGGGGGGTGGATTTTGCAAGTATCGTGCTCCGCATGACGTCTTCTTGGTAATTTGTCTGCTCCATTTTCTAATTATAAAGCTATGTTGAAAATTCGATGACAAAGCTCAAATGGTGAATTGAAATTTCAGGTCAATTGGATGAAAATTGATGATTTTAGGTGACGCTGACCTTTGACAACGTTGACCTTTCACCTTTGACCAAATTATTAATTTGTCTTCTCCATATTCTCATAATAAAGCTTTGTTGAAAATCTGATGACAAAACTCAAATGGTGAATTGAAATTTCAGGTCAATTGGATGAAAATTGATGATTTTAGGTGACGCTGACCTTTGACAACGCTGACCTTTGACCTTTTGACCAAATTATTAATTTGTCTTCTTCATATTCTCATAATAAAGCTTTGTTGAAAATCTGATGACAAAACTCAAATGGTGAATTGAAATTTCAGGTCAATTGGATGAAAATTGACGATTTTAGGTGACGCTGACCTTTGACAACGTTGACCTTTCACCTTTGACCAAATTATTAATTTGTCTT
The DNA here is from genome assembly GCF_964187855.1 of Myxine glutinosa. Taxonomy (NCBI): domain Eukaryota; kingdom Metazoa; phylum Chordata; class Myxini; order Myxiniformes; family Myxinidae; genus Myxine; species Myxine glutinosa. Next base: position 8,300,677 of record NC_136261.1, on the reverse strand, counting down.
CTCCATATTCTCATAATAAAGCTTTGTTGAAAATCTGATGACAAAACTCAAATGGTGAATTGAAATTTCAAGTCAATTGGATGAAAATTGATGATTTTAGGTGACGCTGACCTTTGACAACGCTGACCTTTGACCTTTTGACCAAATTATTAATTTGTCTTCTTCATATTCTCATAATAAAGCTTTGTTGAAAATCTGATGACAAAACTCAAATGGTGAATTGAAATTTCAGGTCAATTGGATGAAAATTGACGATTTTAGGTGACGCTGACCTTTGACAACGCTGACCTTTGACCTTTTGACCAAATTATTAATTTGTCTTCTTCATATTCTCATAATAAAGCTTTGTTGAAAATCTGATGACAAAACTCAAATGGTGAATTGAAATTTCAGGTCAATTGGATGAAAATTGACGATTTTAGGTGACGCTGACCTTTGACAACACTGATATTTGACCTTTTGACCAAATTATTAATTTGTCTTCTTCATATTCTCATAATAAAGCTTTGTTGAAAATATTATGACAAAAGCTCAAATAGTTCAAAGGTTACGGCCCAGACAGACACACACAAGTGATTGCAAAACCCTCTCTCTCGCTGCATGGAGGACGGGCTAACTAGAACGGACATTGGTGGAGAACATACCTCCGCCAGGTAGAACAGTTTACATTCTGTATCCACTGATAGGCCGGATCTGGATTCGGACCTGAACCAAAATCGAATCGGCTTGTTCTTAGCACCGAATCAAACCATCCACATAGTTTTGTCACAACTCGTCCACAACTTTTTGAAATATCGTGTTATATATCATTCTTGACCCTATCATGACGAATCACTTAGAAATTATCGGATCCGGATTCCAATCTTCACAAAATCTTATCAATAATTTCACATGTGGGAAAATTACACACCCAGACCAGGAATCGAACCCAGGTCCTCTGGAAAACCGTACCAGTTGGAAAACCGTACCAGTGCTCTGCCATCTGAGCTCTCTTTCCGTCACTGCTTCCTCCCAACAATAGGAGCACCAACGGCCTTCTCACGAGAGGGTCTTCCTCCAATGGGGGAACAAATCCATGTCCGCGATTACAAACACCATTGGGGGCCCTATTGCATAATTAAAATCTTATAATTTAGTCTTTGACAGACACCACACCTATCCACCAAATTTCGTCCGAATCTGTCCACAACTTTTCTGAGATATACCTCTCACAGACAAACAGACAGACAAAATGCTGAAAACACAAACTCTGTCCATCTTCGGTGGTGGAGGTAATAACGACAGCACAACCACCAAATTACAGACATATAAAATCAATAGAATGAGTCTCGAACTCTTCAATCCACAACTTCAAGCATGCTGCACACCTTCACCTGAGCATCTCTCCCATTCCCACCTATAAGCTTTTCTACACCCACAGACCCTGTTCCCTCTTTCACCTGCCTTTCCTCCTCTTGTGCCATAATGCATCCGGAGGTTCTTGTCCGATAACATCCCCATTTTTGAATATCGACCCCTGTCCCTGATGTTTTGCTCTTCCATGTGACCCTTAATACCTCGATGTGAAAAAGATACAAACACATTCGAGAAGCACCAGCTCTATTCGGCCGTACAAAAGCTTACCTGCACAGAGAAGAACCCTTTGAGCCTGTTTCAGGTGGTGGATGATATCAGTGGAGGCACACGGCGAGGGTCGCACAGCAAGTGAGCGTCGGGGTATTTTGGGGACCACACTTGTTGCCCGAGGCCTCCACCATTGCAGATTTTGGTCTCTCTGGGGCATTATGGGGCCTGGAATCACGTCCATATAGGGCCGAAATATCCCACCGATGGACCCTCCAACACCTGCCCCCCTCACACCAAATAATGTCGCTATTCCTGGGATCCCAAAAGCCCCCAAACATGACTCACTCATCCGCATCGTGTTCACACAGATCTAAACTTGGATTTTTAATTCGAACTAATGCAGCACGTTTCAATATCGAACTTAACTTGATCACACATCAAAGGAATAATGGGTGTGGAGACATCAAGGTGAGCAGTTTGGAAAACTCACCACATCTCGATGGCCAGAGAGATCACGGTGAGCAGTTAGCAAAACTCACCATGTCTCTATGGTTGGAGAGATCATGGTGAGCAGTTTGGAAAACTCACCACATATCTAGGGCCGGAGAGATCATGGTGAGCAGTTTGAAAAACTCGCCACTTATCTATGGCCGGAGAAATCACGGTGAGCAGATTGGAAAACTCACCACGTCTCTTTGGTCGGAGAGATCATGGTGAGCAGTTTGGAAAACTCACCACATCTCTATGGCCGGAGAGATCATGGTGAGCAGTTTGGAAAACTCACCACATATCTAGGGCCGGAGAGATCATGGTGAGCAGTTTGGAAAACTCACCACATATCTATGGCCAGAGAGATCATGGTGAGCAGTTTGGAAAACTCACCACATATCTATGGCCAGAGAGATCATGGTGAGCAGTTTGGAAAACTCACCACATCTCTAGGGCCGGAGAGATCATGGTGAGCAGTTTGGAAAACTCACCACATATCTAGGGCCGGAGAGATCATGGTGAGCAGTTTGGAAAACTCACCACATATCTATGGCTAGAGAGATCATGGTGAGCAGTTTGGAAAACTCACCACATATCTATGGCCAGAGAGATCATGGTGAGCAGTTTGGAAAACTCACCACATCTCTAGGGCCGGAGAGATCATGGTGAGCAGTTTGGAAAACTCACCACATATCTATGGCTAGAGAGATCATGGTGAGCAGTTTGGAAAACTCACCACGTCTCTTTGGTCGGAGAGATCATGGTGAGCAGTTTTAAAAACTTACCACCTATCTATGACCGGAGAGATCATGGTGAGCAGTTTGGAAAACTCACCACGTCTCTTTGGCCGGAGAGATCATGGTGAGCAGTTTGAAAATCTCGCCACTTATCTATGGCTGGAGAAATCACGGTGAGCAGATTGGAAAACTCACCACGTCTCTATGGCTGGAGAGATCATGATGAGCAGTTTCGAAAACTCACCACATCTCTATGGCCGGAGAGATCATGGTGAGCAGTTTGGAAAACTCACCACGTATCTATGGCCAGAGAGATCATGGTGAGCAGTTTGGAAAACTCACCATGTCTCTATGGCCTGAGAGATCAGGATGAGAAGTTTGGAAAACTCACCACATCTCTATGGCCGGAGAGATCACGGTGAGCAGTTTGGAAAACTCACCACGTCTCTATGGCTGGAGAGATCATGATGAGCTGATTGGAAAACTCACCACAGCTCTAGGGCCGGAGAGATCATGGTGAGTAGTTTGGAAAACTCACCACATATCTATGGCCAGAGAGATCACGGTGAGCAGTTTGGAAAACTCACCACGTCTCTTTGGTCGGAGAGATCAAGGTGAGCAGTTAGCAAAACTCACCACATCTCTAAGGCCTGGACATCATCATCACTTTGAATCACTCAACTTCAGAACTTCAAATTTCACTTCATCATTAAACTTGCTACTCACCTTTTTCACCAATCAACAAAACATTCGATGCTAACACTCACCCCCACCAACTCGTATTACTATTGTGATGAAAACATTATGAAGCTCACCATTGAGATTGATTAAACTCACCATTCAGATATATTAGACTTTATTAAACTTACCATACAGATTTATTAAACTTAAACTCACCATTCAGATTTATTAAACTCACCATTCGGGTTTATTAAACTTTATTAGACTCACCATTCAGCTTTATTAAACTCACTTTTTGGTTAATTACACTTTATTAAACTCACCATTCAGTTTTATTAAACTTTATTAAACTCACCATTTAGATTTGTTAAACCTTACTAAACCCACCATTCAGATTTGTTAAACTTTAATAAACTCACCATTCAGGTTTGTTAAACTTTATTAAACTCACCAATCATGTTTATTAAACTTAATTAAAACTCACCATTTCGGTTTATTAAACTCACCACTCAGATTTGTTCAACTTTATTAAACTCGCCGTTCCACTTTATTAAACTTTATCAAACCAAACATTTGTGTTTATTAAACTAACGATTCAAATTTATTAAACTTTATTAAACTCACCATTCGGGTTTATTAAACTTTATTAAACTCACCATTCAGCTTTATTAAACTCACTTTTTGGTTAATTACACTTCATTAAACTCACCATTCAGGTTTATTAAACTTTATTAAACTCACCATTCAGATTTATTAAACTGACCATTCAGGTTTATGAAGCTTTATTAAACTTTATTAAACTCACCATTTAGATTAATTGTTAAACCTTACTAAACTCACCATTCAGGTTTGTTAAACTTTATTAAACTCACCGTTCTTGTTTACTAAACTTTATTAAACTCACCATCCAAGTTTATTAAACTCACCGTTTAGGTTAGTTAAACTTTATGAAAATCACCATTCATATTTATTTCACTTTATTAAACTCACCATTCAGGTTTATTAAACTCACCATTCAGATTAATTAAACTCACCATTCAGGTTTATTATGCTTCATTCAACTCATCTGTCGGTTTATTAAACTTTATTAAACTCACCATTTAGATTTGTTAAACTTTACTAAATCCACCATTCAGATTTGTTAAACTTTAATAAACTCACCATTCAGGTTTGTTAAACTTTATTAAACTCACCATTCATGTTTATTAAACTTTATTAAACTCACCATCCAGGTTTATTAAACTCACCATTTAGGTTAGTTAAACTTTATGAAAATCACCATTCAGATTTATTTCACTTTTTTAAACTCACCATTAAGGTTTATTAAACTCACCATTCAGATTAATTAAACTCACCATTCAGGTTTATTATGCTTCATTAAACTCATCTGTCAGTTTAATAGACTTTATTAAACTCACCATTTAGATTTGTTAAACTTTACTAAACCCACCATTCAGTTTTGTTAAACTTTAATAAACTTACCATTCAGGTTTATTAAACTTTATTAAACTTACCATCCAGGTTTATTAAACTCACCATGCAGGTTTATTAAACTCAAAATTCAGATTAATTAAACTTTATTAAACTGACCATTCGGATTTATTAAACTTAATGAGATTCACCATTCAGATTTATTTCACTCAACATTCAGATTTATTAAACTCACCATTCAGGTTTATTGAACTCACCATTCAGATTAATTAAACTCACTATTCAGGTTTAATAAACTTTATTAAACTGACGATTTTGGTTTATTAAACTTTATTAAACTCACCATATAGATTTGTTAAACTTTACTAAACTCACCATTCAGATTTATTAAACTTTCTTAAACTCACCGTTCAGATTAATTAAACTTAATTAAAACTCACGATTTAGGTTTATTAAACTTTATTAAACTCACCACTCAGATTTGTTCAACTTTATTAAACTCGCCGTTCCACTTTATTAAACTTTATCAAACCAAACATTTGGGTTTATTAAACTAACCATTCAAATTTATTAAACTTTATTAAACTCACCATTCGGGTTTATTAAACTTTATTAAACTCACTTTTTGGTTAATTACACTTCATTAAACTCACCATTCAGGTTTATTAAACTTTATTAAACTCACCATTCAGATTTATTAAACTCACCATTCAGGTTTATGAAGCTTTATTAAACTTTATTAAACTCACCATTTAGATTAATTGTTAAACCTTACTAAACTCACCATTCAGGTTTGTTAAACTTTATTAAACTCACCGTTCTTGTTTACTAAACTTTATTAAACTCACCATCCAAGTTTATTAAACTCACCGTTTAGGTCAGTTAAACTTTATGAAAATCACCATTCACATTTATTTCACTTTATTAAACTCACCATTCAGGTTTATTAAACTCACCATTCAGATTAATTAAACTCACCATACAGGTTTATTATGCTTCATTAAACTCATCTGTCGGTTTATTAAACTTTATTAAGCTCACCATTTAGATTTGTTAAACTTTACTAAACCCACCATTCAGATTTGTTAAACTTTAATAAACTCACCATTCGGTTTATTAAACTTCATTAAACTCACCATCCAGGTTTATTAAACTCACCATGCAGGTTTATTAAACTCAAAATTCAGATTAATTAAACTTTATTAAACTGACCATTTGGATTTATTAAACTTTATGAGACTCACCATAAAGATTTATTTCACTTTATTTCACTCACCATTCAGATTTATTAAACTCACCATTCAGGTTTATTGAACTCACCATTCAGATTAATTAAACTCACTATTCAGGTTTAATAAACTTTATTAAACTGACCATTCAGGTTTATTAAACTCGCCATTCAGATTTATTAAACTCGCCATTCAGGTTTATTGAACTCGCCATTCAGGTTTATTAAACTCGCCATTCAGGTTTATTAAACTTTATTAAACTGACCATTCAGGTTTATTAAACTCGCCATTCAGGTTTATTAAATCTTATTAAACTCACCATTCAGGTTTTTTAAAACTTTACTAAACTCACCATTTAGATTTGTTAAACTTCACTAAACTCACCATTCAGGTTTAATAAACTTTCTTAAACTCACCGTTCAGATTAATTAAACTTAATTAAAACTCACCATATAGGTTTATTAAACTTTATTAAACTCACCACTCAGATTTGTTCAACTTTATTAAACTCGCCGTTCGGGTTTATTAAACTTTATTAAACCAAACATTTAGGTTTATTAAACTAACCATTCAAATTTATTAAACTTTATTAAACTCACCATTCAGGTTTATTAAACTTTTCAAAACATCTAAAATATTAATTAAACTTCACCAATACCATCCTAAAGTAATACTAATTACTCACCTTAAAATGATTGACACTTCACCACTCACTTTCTTTATTTATTCAACCTCACCACACACTTTCCTTATTTATTCTACCTCACCACACACTTTCCTTATTTATTCAACCTCACCACACACTTACCTTATTGATTCAACCTCAACACTCACTTTCCTAAATGATTCAACCTCACCACTCGCTTTGCTTATTGATTCAACCTCACCACACACTTCCCGTATTGATTCAACCTCACCACTCACTTTCCTTATTGATTGAACCTCACAACTGACTTTCCTAAATTATTCAAACTCGCCACTCACTTTCTTTATTGATTCAACCTCACCACTCGTTTTCCTTATTGATTCAACCTCACCACTCACTTTCCTTATTGATTCAACTTCACCACTCACTTTCCTAAATTATTCAACCTCACCACACACTTTCCTAAATTATTCAACCTCACCACTCACTTTCCTTATTGATTCAACCTCACCATTACATGTTCCATATAACTAGATCTCACCTCTCCTTTCTGACATCTCACCTTATCAAATTCCTCAACCTCATCACACACCTTCCAAATGCAGTCAATCTCACCACTCATCCACCAAATTCATTTTAGCTCACCGCTCACCTTTTCAATAATTCCAGCCTTCCAATTAATCAGTTAACCTTATCAGACACCTTCTCAAACGATCTCAACAACTTCCCACTCCAGCACTCCCCCTCCTCCCCCCTCGTCCAGCCCCCCCCCTCCTCCTCCAGTCCTCCCTCGACCCCAAGCCACCCTCACCCGCCATCCCATTCACTTCTACTTTTTCAGCTCATTCAATCTCAGCCCCTTGCTCGGAGACCATTCAAAATCACCAGCCTGTCAGCTCACAACTCACCGGGCACTGTTCCAATGGACACGCTTCGCCTCGGATTGAATTTCCTCTTCGGGGCCAAACGAAGTGAAGCATCACCCGATAAAAGTTCTCAATATAGTGCGAGCGCCGGAGAATGGCGACTCCGCACTTTTCAAGCACAGAATCATTGCAGGTTCAGACAGTCATTCCCTCCGCGGCTCTACGTCACATTGGCAGATTCGTTTCGTCATGCGTGCTACGTCATAATGTTCTGCGCGAGCGGATCAATTAGGAAGTCATCTCACAATGGGTATTTGCATGTTACTGTTACACGTCACTCGCGACATTAAGAGGGGATCTGATAGAAATGTTTAAGATGATGAAGGGTATTGACAAAATCAGCGAAGAAGGGTTTCTCAGTAGAATACGGTGATAGACCCAGGAGACATATAGCCCGAGAGTAAAGAGGACGAGACTGAGGATGGATGGTAAGGTAGGAATCATTCACCCAGAGACTATTACAGCATGGAATAGTCCACCTCGTCTCATCGATCTATCTTTCTATAATAACAAAAAGCAGTGTGTGTGTGTGTGTGTGTGTGTGTGTGTGTGTGTGTGTGTGTGTGTGTGTGTGTGTGTGTGTGTGTGTGTGTGTGTGTGTGTGTGTGTCTCCTCCATAACCACCAAATGTGTGTGTCTCCTCCATAACTCCACCAAATGTGTGATAAGTTTAAATCATTTACACTAAATGCATGGTAATTTAAACCATTTACACCAAATGTATGGTAAGTTTAAAACATTTACACTAAATGTATGGTAAGTTTATACCATTTACACTAAATGCATGGTAAGTTTATACCATTTACACCAAATGTATAGTAAGTTTAAAACATTTACACTAAATGTATGGTAAGTTTTAAACATTTACACTAAATGCATGGTAAGTTTAAATAATTTACACTAAATGTATGGTAAGTTTAAATCATTTACACTAAATGCATGGTAAGTTTAAATCATTTACACTAAATGTATGGTAAGTTTAAATCATTTACACCAAATGTGTGTTAAGTTTATATCATTTACACTAAACGTATGGTAAGTTTAAAACATTTACACTAAATGTGTGTTAAGTTTATATCATTTACACTAAACGTATGGTAAGTTTATACCATTTACACTAAATGCATGGTAATTTAAACCATTTACATCAAATGTATGGTAAGTTTAAAACATCTACATAATAATACCGTAAGGACTCGACTTTGTTATCCCTTTTACGCCGCACCCAGTGACCCGATGCCCACGGCACTAATGGATTTATGATCTACGAACTCTTTGTTTATCACGTACAGCCATACTCGAAAAATCTGAATTAGCCGACGTTGGGGCCCAAAAGCATCCGATTAACTGCCGATACGACGCTATCTTACGACGCCATCGTATTGGCGTCTGCTGGGCGAAGGCGAAGCGAGCCGTCCGCTGATTGGACAATCGAGTGGTGTGAACATGGGTGGTGTGAACCAAATGGTCTTTTTATTCCCTTGAACATTTTAAATTAGAATATATAAGGAAACGTCTTTATCGTCATTTTAATAAAGTTAAATGCAGTGACGTTGCGATACTCGGGGTGCGTTGCATAAATCCTCGTAACTCAGAGAGGTGTAGCAGGTGGCGAGATGTAAGGAAGCTTAAAGATAACGAGCTGAAACAGACGAACGATATGTCAATCCCTTTCTACACCGAACGGCAATAAAAGTATGAGAGCGGGAAGGCATGGCCTGAGCACTTCGAGCAGGGAGGACTGATTGGACTTAACTTAAAGAGAAAAAATTGGAGCTTAACGGAAGAAGAAGATCCCATGAGCGCTCCCCTATGCCATCCATAATGGTACACTCTATCCATACACCACATCCTCCCTTCCGTGGATGTTCCACGGGTTTCACGTCTTTATCGTCATTTTAATAAAGTTAAATGGAGTGACGTTGCGATACTCGGGGTGCGTTACATAAATCCTCGTAACTCAGAGAGGTGTAGCAGATGGCGAGACGTAAGGAAGCTTAAAGATAACGAGCTGAAAACAGACGAACGATATGTCAATCTCTTTCTACACCGAACGGAAATAAAAGTATGAGAGCGGGAGGGCATGGCCTGAGCACTTCGAGCAGAGAGGACTGATTGGACTTAACTTAAAGAGAAAGAATTGGAGCTTAACGGAAGAAGAAGATCCCATGAGCGCTCCCCTATGCCATCCATAATGGTACACTCTATCCATACACCACATCCTCCCTTCCGTGGATGTTCCACGGGTTTCGGCTAGTCTATATAATAATAGCGTAAGGACTCGACTTTGTTATCCCTTTTACACCGCACCCAGTGACCCGATGCCCATGGCACTAATGGATTTACGATCTATGAACGCCGATCTACGAACGCCGAATGCCGAACGCCGCCGATACGCCGAAACTCTTTGTTTATCACATACAGCCATACTCGAAAAATCTGAATTAGCCGACGTTGGCGCCCAAAAGCATCCGCTTAACTGCCGATACGACGCCATCTTATGACGCCATCATATTGGCGTCTGCTGGGCGAAGGCGGAGCAAGCCGTCCGCTGATTGGACAGGCGAAGGCGAAAGCAAGCCGTCCACTGAGTGGACAATCCAGAGCATGCATTTGTGCCGGTGTCGGCGATCGTTGTTCATATACGCACTCTTCATTCTCATCTTTCTTCCTAACTCTTACTCGCACAAGCAAATCCCCTATGCCATCCATAATGGTACACTCTATCCAAACACCACATCCTACCTTTTTTTTTTTTTTTTTTTTTTTTGTATACAAGATCGAGGCTCGTGAAAGAGCGAACATTAATCACACAGAAAGACAAACCGACACATAAAACATATAACATCGGGAGCGGTAGACAAGATGGGGAGAGAGGGAGAAGGACACAAACACAACATTTGAGGGCAGGGACCGAGAGACATGGAGACATCGAGAGATCTGAGAGAGGGCGAGGGCTTTGCGGGGGGGGGGGGGGGGGCATGGGAAGGGGGCGGTGGGAGAGGTATAAAACATATGGACACTGCCAGGACTTCCAGGAAAGAAGTTGGAATTTCAAACAAGGTGGATCTGGGGTGAATTAGCGGGGGTAGAAAAGATCAAGGTTTTGGATGGGGGAAGATAAGAGATGGTGGTGAACAGCTGTTTTAAAGACCTGGAGGGAGGAGTGGGATTGAAGGGAGTGAGGGAGTTTGTTCCAGAGGCGGGAGAAAAGAGGAATGAAAGAGTGAAGGTGAGCAGAGAGCCGAGATTTCGGCAGTTTAACCATCAGAGGGTTGCTGGCAGATCTTGGGCGACCTGTAGGAATATTTGGGGGACAGAGCACAGAGAGAGCTGGGGGTGCAAGGCCGGAGAGGAGTCGGTAGAAGATCCCTTCCGTGGATGTTCCACGGGTTTCGGCTAGTTTACACTAAATGTATGCTAGGTTTATACCATTTCCACTAAATGTATGGCATGTTTATACCATTTACACCAAATGTATGGTAAGTTTCAATAATTTACACTAAATGCATGGTAATTGTAAATAATTTACACCAAATGTATGGTAAGTTTAAATCATTTACACTAAATGCATGGTACGTTTAAACCATTTACACCAAATGTATGGTAAGTTTAAAATATTTACACCAAATGTATGGTAAGTTTAAAACATTTACACGAAATGAATGGTAAGTTTATACCATTTACACCAAATGTATAGTAAGTTTAAATCATTTACACTAAATGTATGGTAAGTTTAAATAATTTTCACTAAATATATGGTAAGTTTAAATCATTTACACGAAATGCATGGTAAGTTTAAATCATTTACACTAAATGAATGGTAAGCTTATACCATTTACACAAAATGCATGGTAATTTAAACCATTTACATCAAATGTATGGTAAGTTTAAAACATTTCCACTAAATGTATGGTATGTTTATACCATTTCCACTAAATATATGGTGAGTTTAAATCATTTACACTAAATGCATGGGAAGTTTAAACCATTTACACCAAATGTATGGTAAGTTTAAAATATTTACACCAAATGTATGGTAAGTTTAAATCATTTACACCAAATGTAAGGTAAGTTTATACCATTTACACCAAATGCATGATAAGTTTAAATCATTTACACTAAATGCATGGTAAGTTTAAATAATTTACACCAAATGTATGGTAAGTTTAAATCATTTACACTAAATGCATGGTAATTTAAACCATTTACAATAAACGTATGGTAAGTTTAAATCATTTACAATAAATGTATGGTAAGCTTAAATAATTTACAATAAATGTATGGTAAGTTTAAATCATTTACACTGAATGCATGGTAAGTTTAAATCATTTACACTAAATGTATGGTAAGTTTAAACCATTTACACTAAATGTATGGTAAGTTTAAACCATCGACACTAAATGTATGGTAAGTTTATACAAATTTTTTTTTTTTTGTGTACATAATCGAGGCTCGTGAAGGAGCTAACATTTATCACACAAACAAATCAAACAGATAAACAAACAAAGTATATAAAAAGGGGAGTGGTAGACAAGATGGGGAGAGAAGGGGAAGCACATAAACACAACATTTGAGAGCAGGGACATCGGGAATGTGTGGGAGGGAGAGGGCTTGGGGGGAGGCGGCGTGGGAAGGGGGGTGGGGGTGGGAGAAGTATAAACACAAGGACACCAAGGACTTCCAGGAAAGAAGTTGGTATTTCAAAAAAGTGGATTTGGGTTGAAACTAGCGGGGGAAGAAAAGATCAAGGTTTTGGATGGGGGAAGATAAGAGATGGTGGTGAACAGCTGTTTTAAAGACCTGGAGGGAGGAGAGGGATTGAAGAGAGTGAGGGAGTTTGTTCCAGAGGCAGGAGAAAAGAGGAATGAAGGAGTGAAGGTGAGCAGAGAGTCTTGATTTTGGCAGTTTAACCATAAGTGGGTTGCAGGCAGATCTTGTGCGACCTGGAAGAATATTTGGGGGACAAGCACAGAGAGAGCTGGGGGTGCAAGGCCGGAGAGGAGTCGGTAGAAGACAGAAAGACCACCAACCTGCCTGCGGTGAGCAAGTGAAAGGCCCTCGGAGGTAGCTTCATCCCGGGAGATTCCAATGATTCTGAACGCTTTGGTTTCAACAGCGTGAAGACGAGCTAGGTGTGAGGCAGGAGCACCAGCCCAGAAGGGAGAGCAGTATTCCATTGAGCTGCGGATGAAAGCCTTGTATGTGGAAAGGAGCTCAGGTGTGCCAAGGAAGGACTTCGCACGACGGAGGATGCCCAGTTGGCGACTGGCTTTGGAGGCCAGATTTGAAATGCGGGAAAGAAAGATCATGGCAGATAGTGAGACCCAAAACCTTGAGTGACAGAACTTCTTGGAGAGGATTATTTAGAAAGTGGATTGGGATGGTTGTCCAGTCGGTCTTTTCAGAGAGACATCGTAAGAGTGTGCGATTTGTCAGGATTGAAAGACATGTTCCACTTGTTTGCCCAGGCTGTGATTTTGTCCAAGTCTGCAGAGAGTGAGGAGGCTGCAGACGGCCGATCTGAGGGATGAGGAATGGAGCGGCAGAGAGTGGAGTCATCAGCAAACAGATAGAGAGGATTTTCAAGAGAGTCGGAGAGATCATTGATGAAGACTAGAAAAAGCACAGGGCCCAGAACACTGCCTTGGGGAACACCAGCCTGAACAGGAAGAGGAGATGAGAGAAACCCATTCAGGGTCACACGTTGACTACGACTAGAGAGTACGTCGGCCAGCCATGCATGGAGATTTCCATGGATACCAAAGGAGGAGGGTTTGGTGAGCAGAGCGGGGTGCCAGACCGTATCGAAGGCACGTGATATGTCGAGGAAGACAGCTCTAATTTCCTGTTTGGCATTGAGGACCTCCATCCATTGTTGAGACAGCAGAAGCAGCATGTCCAGAGTAGAGAGAACTGGTCTGAAACCAAATTGATGATCAGTGATCAAGCCATTGGAGAAGAGGAAAGATTTCATATCCGAAGCAATGATGGAATCCATGACTTTGCTGATAATTGGGAGAAGGCTGATTGGTCTGTAGTTGCTAGGATCTGTGTTTGCATATTTTTTGTGTAAAGCGGTGATGTTGCCTGATTTCCAAGCAGATGGCAGATGACCTTGAGCAAAAGAGAGGGCGAAGAGAACAGAGATAGGGAGTGAAAGAGCGGAAGAACAGGATTTTAGGACCCGCGGGCTGATGCCGTCAGGTCCAGTTGAAGAATCAGAGTCAAGGGTTGACAGAAACTTTTCCACCTTGTCAGGAGGAAAGGACAAAGCGTCCAGGAGCAGCTGTGTACGACTGGGTATGGTGGGTAGAGAGAGGGATGGGTTAGGGACACAAGATTTAGAGGCAAACACAGAGTTGAGGCATTCAGGTTTTTCACGTGCAGATTCAGCTGTGTAACCGTTTGAGGTAAGGGAGGGGATGAAGGGGGAACAAACACCAGAAAGAGATTTGACCAGACGCCACCAGGATTTGGAAGAGGGAGACAGATAAGAGAGTTCGGTCTTGAGAACGGAGAGATATCGTTTCCTGGCTCTCCTGAGGGTGGACACACACTTGTTTCAGGCTTTGTGAAAGGAAATGAGAGTTCCTTCCATTGGATTTGCTTTCCAGGAGACGAAGGCAAGTTGTTTCTGGGCAACAGCCTCACCACAAGATTCCATGTACCATGGACGGGAGGAAGGGTATGACAACTGAAGACGAGATGGGATAAATCTGTGCATGAGAGAGAGCAATTTGCTTTGGAAGAATTCCCAGCATGAGTTGATGTCAGAGGCGGTAGAGATGGGAGACCAGTCCAGATGATTGATGGCTGCTTGAAGACCGTGCCTGTTGGCCTGAGTGAAATTCCAGACTCGTCGACGCTGAGGAGGCTCCCTGAGAATGGTCAGAAAGATGTCCACTTTAACAAGCACATGATCAGATGAGCCGATTGGAGCAGAAGAAGAGCAGCAGACATTTTCAGTGAAGTTAGACATAACCAAGTCCAGAAGAGAAGATGCTCCGTTGACTGCGATCCGGGTGAGGAAATTGACCGATGTGTCAGTCCAAGTGAGTCGCAGAAGTCCTTTGCTGAGGAGCCATGGCTGGTGAGAGAGGTACCCACACCCAGCCAACTGGCATGATGACAATTGAAATCACCACATATGAGGAAGAGAGAGTTGGGACGCGTAAATAGAAGTTGGTCCATATTATCAGACAGCGAGATGTAGATGGAGTCATCACTGTTTGGTGGACGGGACAACACACATATGAACAAGAGGTGGGAGCGAAGGGGAAGCCGTAGCCAGAGGTATTCCTGGGGATGAGATGGAGAGAGGGCAGTGCAGGGCGAGTGAGAAAGAGAGTTTTTGACAAAGATAGCAACCCCACCTCCAGGACGAGGCTCAGGTCTATCATACCGGAGCAGGGAGTAACCCGGGAGAGATACTAAGGAATCAGAGACTTCATGAAGGAGGAAAGTTTCTGTAAAGCTGATCACGTCTGGTTTGTAAGAAGCAACCTGTATGGAGAGATCAGTTAAGTTTGAACAAAGGCCCCAGATTTTTGAGGTCCATACCGTTGTTAATGAAGAGGAAGGGGGAGCATCGGATACAGAACAGGGGGGAGGAGGGGTAGGGTAAGATGTGGAAGAGGAGGAAGAGGTCGGGAGAGCTGTTGAAGGTGTGTCAGAGATTTCAGAATAGCTCGGAGAAAGGGAAGGATGGGGCGGACAAAAGGTTTGATGGTGATTGGGTGAGGCACAATGAGGTGTTATTTGAAGAGGGGGCAGAGCGAGGCAGAAGGTTGGGGGAGATGGAGGTGAGAGTTGGAAGGGGGAAGAAGTGGGGAGGCCGCTTTGAGGAGGAGGGGTGAGAGGGGGGAAATGGAGAAGAAATGAGGGTGGGGAGATATGAAGGGGAGGGGTGAGGGGGGAGTTTATGAGGGGAGGGCTTAGGGGGGAGTTTAGGAGGGAAGGGACAAGGGATGGATTTGAAAGGGATGGGAGATGGGGGAGATTTGGAGGGGAGGGGTGAGGGGGGAGTCTAGGAGGGGAGGGGCGAGGAGGAGTCTTGGAGGGGAGGGTGTGGGGGGAGATTAGGAGGGAAGGGGCCAGGGGGGTGGTTTGAAAGGGATGGGTGATGGGGAAGATTTGGAGGGGAGGGGCAAGGGGGAAGATTTGAAAGGGATGGGTGATGGGGAAGATTTGGAGGGGAGGGGTGATGGGGAAGTTTTGGAGGGGAGGGGTGATCGGGAAGATTTGGAGGGGAGGGGTGAGATTGGATTTTGGAAAGTGTACGATTAATGGAAAAGAACATTTATTGCCA
This sequence comes from Myxine glutinosa, assembly GCF_964187855.1. Taxonomy (NCBI): domain Eukaryota; kingdom Metazoa; phylum Chordata; class Myxini; order Myxiniformes; family Myxinidae; genus Myxine; species Myxine glutinosa. Next base: position 8,284,661 of record NC_136261.1, on the reverse strand, counting down.
AATGAGTTTCTTGTGACCTTCGAGTTGAAAATACGTTTAAGGACGCTGGAGGGGGTGGAGTGCAGGTGAGTTTAGGGGATGTATGAAAGAGGCAATGTAAGAGATGGAATTTTGGGATGAATAGATTTGGTGAGCAAGTCGAAAGCAACCTTTTAAAGAAGAAGAAGAAAAAGTTTTTATAATATACGACAGAATACAGTACTTCAGGGGAAAGTTTAAACATTTTAAAGTTTAACAGTGAAAACTATCTAAGGGAAATGGGGGAGAAACACGTGGTTGAAGAATGAACGAACGAATAAGAACAACGAATAAACTAATCAGAACAACGAATAAGAACAGAGAAGGAAATGTTTTTCTGGTTGTTGTTTTTTTTTTAGTTGAGATTTTAAACAAGGAAGTAGGCTATGGGGTGAAAGACTGGGAAAAACAGAGAACGAAAGCTATTGGAGCACAATCGACAGACCACTGAGAGAAAAACAAAGCCTCCAGGTAGGACACGGTACAAGGCCTCAAAAGACACGACACGAATTAACACGATTTTCTTTTCAGGTATGAAAGATTTACACCGATAATTTTCCTTGGGACCCACTGTAGGTACACACACCATAAAATAAAATACAGTTTAGACGCAAATACAAATGGGCACAATTACTTAACTTCGATAGCGTGGAGAGCGTGGACAGCTGCGAAAAAACGTAACCTCGCCGGCAAGACTGGAAGCGAAAGTCCAATTACAATTTACACCAAATGTATAGTAAATTTAAATCATTTACACTAAATGCATGGTAAGTTTAAATAATTTACACCAAATGTATGGTAAGTTTAAATCATCTACACCAAATGCATGGTAAGTTTAAATAATTTACACCAAATGTATGGTAAGTTTAAATCATTTACAATAAATGCATGGTAAGTTTAAACCATTTGCACCAAATTTATGGAAAGTTTAAATCATTTACACCAAATGTATGGTAAGTTTAAATCATTTACACCAAATGTGTGGTAAGTTTAAACCATTTACACCAAATGTGTGGTAAGTTTGAATCATTTACACTAAATGTATGGTACGTTTAAATGATTTACACCAAATGTATGGTAAGTTTAAACCATTTACACCAAATGTATGGTAAGTTTAAATCATTTACACTAAATGTATGGTACGTTTAAATAATTTACACGAAATGTCTGGTAAGTTTAAATCATTTACACGAAATTTCTGGTAAGTTTATACCATTTACACTACATGGATGGTAAGTTTATGCCATTTACACCAAATGTGTGGTGGAAACATATAATCGCCTTAGGTGGTTTTTTATGACTTTAAATACTATTAAATTTGCACTGCTGAGTTCATTCCCATATTACATCCTGAATGTTTTGTCATGTAATATTTTGCTATTTTAAAATACATTTTTAGAAACATAAATCTTTCAAAATTATATTCTGTAATTAGGTTTGTAATTACGGTTTCGGAGTTATTGCTTCCTTGGAGGTGTTTGAGGGCTCGACCCGCGGTTTCCTGGTTCGTTTAGGTTGCCACCACCTGTCTTAAAAGTGTGTACACTCACGGAAAAGCGTAGAGAGTGAAACGTTGGGATTGTGATTATGAGGGGGAATCGGCAGACATTGGATGTCCAAAGAATCCACATCAAGCAACCTCCTTATCTTTGTATCGTCGACTTGCGGAAGAGGTGTGTAGCACTGTGATTTGTACATGATTGTGTTGCACTGCACCCGATTGCACACCTGAATGATAGTGTGTGATTATGGAAGACAGCTTGTGATTGTACGAGCCTGTAGGGTTATTAGGCGAATGAATGATAGTGCACACCTGTATGCATGAGTGTACGTGCACCCATGCTATGAATATCATTACTTCTTTCAAACCCTCATGGATTCATCCCATTTTAACCGCCATTCCATCACTGACATTTTGGGATGCAACACCTTAGATCAGGATGCTTTTGGATCATTAAACAACATATTCCTTCAAGAGCAGACGAGGCCTCTGGACTGGTATATCGATCTTAGCTCACCTGAAACGTAGTTCTGGGGAACTTATGCGATGGGGGCCCGTCGTCCGTCAGTCCTTCAGTCCTTCAGTCCTTCAGTCGTTAGTCTCAGTCCATCATTCTATCAGTCGTCAGTCTCAGTCCGTCATTCCATCAGTCCGTCAGTCCGTCAGTCCGTCACTCTGTCATTCCATTAGTCGTCAGTCTCAGTCCGTCATTCCATCAGTCGTCAGTCTCAGTCTGTCATTCCATCAGTCGTCAATCCGTCAGTCCGTCAGTCCATCACTCTGTCATTCCATTAGTCATCAGTCTCAGTCTGTCATTCCATCAGTCGTCAGTCTCAGTCCGTCATTCCATCAGTCGTCAGTCTCAGTCCGTCATTCCGTCAGTCCGTCAGTCCGTCAGTAGTCAGTCAGTCAGTCCGTCAGTCTGTAAACACTTACATCTTTTCCAAAACCACTCATTGGATTGTGACTAAACTTGGAAAAAATGATATTTGGTAAGTTGCAACTCAAGTTTGCTCACGACATTTAAAAAATCGGGTTCTAAGGCGGTCTACCAGGGTCATAGTGAGTCCAAGTTTGAGCCTCTCGCCCCCCCTCCCGCCCCCCGCCCCCCCCTCCCGCCCCCCGCCCCCCCCCCCCACCCTCCAAATTAGGAATTTGCTTTTTCCTTTGAAACTACACACACTATTTCGATGAAATTTGACCACAACCTTCATCAACCATGATGTACCAGAGTTTGTTCACGACATGAAAAATTATATCGGGGTCGAAGGGGTCTACCCCACAAAGTAGGTATTTTTTTTGTTTGTTCGTTGAAAGTTTTATGATTCTAAATCATAATCATAAAGGCATGATTCTAAATGCTGCCCTGTCTTCTAGCAACCATTGAAATTGGTTTAAAATACCTTTAGTCAGTGTAGTATACTGCTTTATTCTACAAGGTGAGTGCCCAGGGGTATTTAAAAAATATATAATTTACTAATTTTTCCTCCAGATATTCAGTGCTACTCATTGCTGTTTCTGACCGACAATGAATCTCAGGGACTGATCCCCAATTTGGGGCTTGGGTCTTGGGAGAGCTATATCTCTACCTGACCCCCACCTTTTGTAAAATTGGTACACCTATAGCCTCCACCCCCACTTTCTCTCGATAAATCAATATTCCCTGCAGGCAATTAGTACATGTGCAGGTATCTCCCCCCTCCCCCCCCCCCCCCGCCTCCCAAGGCTAAACTGTTTGACAAAGAATGAAAACCTACAGCAAATGTAAATAAACATTATTCTGGATAATAAAACAGACAGAACGAGGACATTTTGTAAAAATAACTTTTCCATTTCCACTTAGTCTCTGCAATCAGATTCCAAATCGTCATCAATTTTAAAATGCCAAAAGTGAGTTCAGCTGAAGCGATTGAGTCAGGTGAAGCGTTTGTTTGATCAGCAATCTTATCGGGGACACGTGGAAAAGTGCACCGACATATTCACACTTGTTAATGAAAACGTATCCAAGTAAAGGTGAGTGACAAATCCACAAGAATCCCCAATTAAACGAGGCACATCCTGGGTGATTAGAAACCAACTAAGTTCCAGGTGTGTACGTTAACCATGCGTCCGATTCCGCTGGATCGCCTGTTCGGATGACAGGTCCTCTGGGTTTCACAAGCACTCAAGGACATGCACCTTGGATGGATATGAATACTTTAGAATTCGAACTTGGCTTGTCAACAATGCACTCACCTGTCAACTTCAAAATTGTCTAGTTAGCCTTCACCGTTTGGAGAAATGCGGAGAGTTCCGCGATATGAGCGGAGAGAGACTGAGAGATGCAACAACTCACCAATATACTCCAACAAATCAGCATCAAAAGAAAAGTCAGGTTCACACGACAGCTGCCATCATGGCTGCCGTGTGGCCTGTCACCTGTACTGAAAATCCAGGAGCTATAAAGTAGTGGGGAAAGTGCGAGAGAGAGAGAGAGAGAGAGAGAGAGAGAGAGAGAGAGAGAGAGAGAGAGAGAGAGAGAGAGAGAGAGATGGGGGGTGATGTGGTGGAAGCAGAGAGAGTGAGAATGAGTGTTGCTTGAAGCAGAGCTAGTCCTATAAAGTCCCCAGTGAGACAGTCCATTGGCAGTGAGGCCAGACTATCGACCGCAGCTAGGGAGATAATCATCCATGAATAATGGAAATAGAAAGGGGTGGCCAATAGCACTCTTGAGCTTTCCCCTGCCCTCACTCCGACCTTAGATTAGCAGCAAGCAATGGTATCTCTTCCTAAGCCTTTTGAAGTAATGTTACGTGTCATGAGCCGAGGGAGGAAAAATAAAAATCCTTTTCATTTCTTTATCAGCTCTTCCTCCAGGTATCCACCGTTAAAAACAACGTTGTGCCTTATGCATTTTGACTTGCGTGTCCTCAAAACAGCTGGTAGGACAAAAACTGATTAGAATAAACAACAACTAGCCCTAGCCCTCAACCAAACTCACGCTTAACCCGAATCGACACCTAACTAACACTCATCCAAACACACACCTAACTAACCCTCACCTAACACACACCTAACTAACCCTCATCCAAACACACACCTAACTAACCCTCACCTAACACACACCTAACTAACCCTCACCTAACACACATACTAACCTTAACCTCACCCGAACACACACCTAACTAACCCTCACCTAACGCACATACTAACCTTAACCTCACCCGAACACACACCTAACTAACCCTCACCTAACGCACATACTAACCTTAACCTCACCCGAACACACACCTAACTAACCCTCACCTAACACACACCTAACTAACCCTCACCTAACACACATACTAACCTTAACCTCACCCGAACACACACCTAACTAACCCTCACCTAACACACATACTAACCTTAACCTCACCCGAACACACACCTAACTAACCCTCACCTAACGCACATACTAACCTTAACCTCACCCGAACACACACCTAACTCTCACCCAAAACCACACCCAACTAAGCCTCACTCTAGGCTGGATTTGAACCAAAATCGAATTGCCTTGTTCTTGTCATCTAACCAACGCAAATCCACCCAGTTTTTCTCATAACTCGTCCACAACTTTTTGAGACGTCATGAGATACATATACTTTTTGGCCCTATCTCACACTTTTAGAAATCAGGCCTATGTTGACCTTTTGACCTCCAAAATAATTTGTGGTTGAATTCAGTGACCTGATATGCAAATCATCTTCTAATTGCAAGTCAATCAGATGAAAATCGAAGATTTTAGAAACTCGGCCGATGTTGACCTTTTGGCCTATGTTGCTCTCAGAAATAATTGGTGGTTGCATTCATTTACCGAATTTGCAAATCCTCTCCAAATTCCAGGAAATAAAGGGAGTGGGAGACAAGAAGGGGAGAGAGACAGAGAAGCACAACAAAAGTGGAGAAAAGGTACATCGGGATATCTATGGAAGGGAGAGGGCTGGGGCGGGGTACACGGTACCAACAAGATGGATACTACAGGGACTATCAGAAAAGAAAACAGGGAATTTGATGGCGGTAGATTTGGGGTGAATTAACAGGGGTAGCAAGATCAAGGTTTTGGATGGGGGAAGATAAGAGATTGTGGTAAACACCTGTTTTAAAGACATGGAGGGAGGAGTGGGATTGAAGAGAGTGAGGGAGTTTGTTACAGAGGCGGGAAAAAAAAGGAATGAAAGAGTGAAGGTGAATAGAGAGTCTTGATTTTAGCAGTTTAACCATAAGAGGGTTGCAGGCAGATCTTGTGCGACCTGTAGGAATATTTGGGGTACAGAGCACAGACCTACCTGGGGGAGCAAGGTCGAAGAGCAGTCTGTACAAGACATAAAGACCACCAACCTACCAAAGACCACCAACGCAGCGAGTGAGTGAAAGGCCCTCACAATGAGCTTCATCGCGGGAGATTCCAATGATTCAAAAAAAAAAATTTGGTTTCAACATCGTGAAGCCGAGCTATGTGTGAGGCAGGAGCACCAGCCCAGAGGGGAGTGCAGTATTCCATTGAGCTGCGGATGAAAGCCTTGTATGTGGTGAGGAGCTCAGGTGTGCCAAGGAAGGACTTCGCACGATGGAGGATGCCCAGTCGGCGACTGGCTTTGGAGGCCAGCTTAGAAATGTGGTTTTCCCAATAAAGATCATGGCAGATAGTGAGACCCAAAAGCTTGAGTGACAGAACTTCTTGGAGAGGATTGTTGACAAAGTGGATGGGAGGGTTGTCCAGTCGGTCTTTTCGGAGAGACAAAGTAAGAGCAGGAGATTTGTCAGGATTGAAAGACATGTTCCACTTGTTTGACCAGTCTGTGATTTCGTCCAGGTCTGCAGAGAGTGAGGAGGCTGCAGACTGCCGATCTGAGGGATGAGGAATGGAGCGACAGAGAGTAGAGTCGTCAGCAAAGAGATAGAGAGGATTTTCAAGAGAGTCATAGAGATCATTGATGAAGACCAGAAAAGGCACAGAGCCCAGAACACTGCCTTGGGGAACTCCATTATAACATCAATGCCCATCTTTATAACATCAATGCCCATCTTTATAACATCAATGCCCATCTTTATAACATCAATGTCCAATGGAGAGGGCATGGTCACACCGTCCAGCAATATGAGGATTCGTCTCATTGTATTTGCATTATTTTGAAGGTTCAGATCGATATGGAAGTCTCACAGAGAAACTGCGAGGCGAATGCAGCCCAAAAACCAAGCGAGAAGCCACTTACCTGGCAAGGACCTGGTGTTGGCCTCATGGTTAGGGTGGTGGGCTTGGGATCCTAAGGTCTTGAGTTGGAAACTTCGTTGAATTAACGCCAGGTGCGTTTGACTCAGCCCGTCACGTTTCCGAGGTCGGCAAAATGAGTACCAAATCACTGGTTATAGAGAGGCACTGCATAAGCGGCACACGCGCCACAGGAAAATGATGCAACCAGCAGCTGGGTGGCTGCACACGAACCACCCACCCACCTGGCAAGGAAGCCACCCACCTGGCAAGGAAGCCACCCACCTGGCAAGGAAACCACCCACCTGGCAAGGAAGCCACTTACCTGGCAAGGAAGCCACTTACCTGGCAAGGAAGCCACTTACCTTCCCACCGATTGAACGCAACCACTTTCGGATCCTTTTAAATGCCATTAAGCCATTTTACAGCATTTCCATCGAAATGTTTAAACAACATTTTGAATGAAGTGACATTATTGATGTTCTACATTCCGTAGAGACACGTGGTAATGTCATCATCGTCATTATCATCATCAATGTACGTACCAGACTCTTGATCAAGTGTCGGTGCTGCCGAAGCAGTTGCTTAGAAAGGATTACACCTGTTGGTTTGCTGTTGTCTTCCAGCTAGTGTCAGGGCAGGAATTAGTAACCTTTTCACATACAATATATACAAACAAGACATACAAACAAGATATACAAACAAGATATACAAACAAGATATACAAACAAGATATACAAACAAGATATACAAACAAGACATACAAACAAGATATACAAACAAGATATACAAACAAGATATACAAACAAGATATACAAACAAGACATACAAACAAGATATACAAACAAGACATACAAACAAGACAGACAAACAAGATATACAAACAAGACATACAAACAAGATATACAAACAAGATATACAAACAAGATATACAAACAAGACATACAAATATGACATACAAACAAGATATACAAACAAGACATACAAACAAGACATACAAACAAGATATACAAAGAAGACATACAAATAAGACATACAAACAAGATATACAAACAAGATATGCAAACAAGACATACAAACAAGACATACAAACAAGACATACAAACAAGATATATAAAACAAGACATACAGACAAGACATACAACAAGCCATACAGACAAGACATACAAACAAGACATACAAACAAGACATACAAACAAGACATACAAACAAGATATACAAAGAAGACATACAAACAAGACATACAGACAAGGCATACAAACAAGACAGACAAACAAGACATACAAACAAGACATACAAACAAGTTATACAAACAAGATATACAAACAAGATATACAAACAAGATATACAAACAAGACATACAAACAAGACATACAAACAAGACATACAAACAAGATATACAAACAAGATATACAAACAAGATATACAAACATGATATACAAACAAGACATACAGACAAAACATACAGTCAAGACAAACAAACAAGACATACATACAAGACATACAAACAAGACATACAAACAAGTTATACAAACAAGATATACAAACAAGATATACAAACAAGATATACAAACAAGATATACAAACAAGACATACAGACAAAACATACAGTCAAGACAAACAAACAAGACATACATACAAGATATACAAACAAGACATACAAACAAGACATACAAACAAGTTATACAAACAAGATATACAAACAAGATATACAAACAAGATATACAAACAAGACATACAAGCAAGACATACAAACAAGACATACAAACAAGATATACAAACAAGATATACAAACAAGATATACAAACAAGATATACAAACAAGACATACAGACAAAACATACAGTCAAGACAAACAAACAAGACATACATACAAGATATACAAACAAGATATACAAACAAGACATACAAACAAGATATACAAACAAGACATACAAACAAGACAGACAAACAAGATATACAAACAAGACATACAAACAAGATATACAAACAAGACATACAAACAAGATATACAAACAAGATATTCAAAAAGATATACAAACAAGATATAAAAACAAGAAGACGTCATGCGTAGCACGATACTTGCAAAATCCGCGCCCCCCCCCCCCCCAAAAGTTTTCTAATGATACAGCAAATTGTCCATTTCATGAAGATTAAAATTTACAATCTTGATAAAAGCTCGGGTCAACAGGATGAAAAGTGACGATTTTTCAGATGAAAAATGATGATTTTGAAAGGTTGACCTTGAGTTGACCTTTGACCTTTTGACCTCAAAAATAGTTAGTTTCCCTATTTAGTGACTCAATGTGCAAATGCTGTTCAATTTTCAAGTCAATCGGATGAAAATTGAGGATATTAAAAATTTGGCCTATGTTGACCTTTTGGCCTATGTTGACCTCAAAAATAGATGGTGGTTGAATTCAGTGACCATATATATAAATCCTCTTAGAAGTTCAAGTCCAACAAATGAAAATTGGTGATTTTAGAAATTTGGCCTATGTTGACCTTTTGGCCTATGTTGACCTCAAGTATACTTGGTGGTTGAATTCAGTGACCAGATATGCAAGTCCTCTTCAAATTTCAAGTCAATCAGATGAAAATTGAGGGTTTTAGAAATTTGGCCTATGTTGACCTTTTGGCCTATGTTCACCTAAAATATAGTATGTGGTTGAATTCAGTAACCAGATATGAAAGTCCTCTTCAAATTTCAAGTCAATCGGATGAAAATTGAGGATTTTAGAAATTTGGCCTATGTTGACCTTTTGGCCTATGTTGACCTCAAAAATAGATGGTCGTTGAATTCAGTGACCATATATATAAATCCTCTTAGAAGTTCAAGTCAATCAAATGAAAATTGGTGATTTTAGAAATTTGGCCTATGTTGACCTTTTGGCCTGTGTTTACCTTTAAATATAATACGTGGTTGAATTCAGTGACCAGATATGCAAGTCCTCTTCAAATTTCAAGTCAATTTGATGAAAATTGAGGATTTTAGAAATTTGGCCTATGTTGACCTTTTGGCCTATGTTGACCTCAAGTATACTTGGTGGTTGAATTCAGTGACCAGATATGCAAGTCCTCTTCAAATTTCAAGTCAATCAGATGAAAATTGAGGATTTTAGAAATTTGGCCTATGTTGACTTTTTGGCCTATGTTGACCTTTTGGCCTATGTTCACCTAAAATATAATTTGTGGTTGAATTCAGTGACCAGATATGCAAGTCCTCTTCAAATTTCAAGTCAATTGGATGAAAATTGAGGATTTAATAAACTTGGCCTATGTTGACCTTTTGGCCTATGTTGACCTAAAATGTAATATGTGGTTGAATTCAGTGACCAGATATGCAAGTCCTCTTCAAATTTCAAGTCAATCGGATGAAAATTGAGGATTTTAGAAATTTGGCCTATGTTGACCTTTTGGCCTACGTTGACCTCGAAAATACTTGGTGGTTGAATTCAGTGATAAGATATGCAAGTTCTCTTCAAATTTCAAGTCAATTAGATGAAAATTGAGGATTTTAGAAATTTGGCCTATGTTGACCTTTTGGCCTATGTTGATCTCAAAAATAGATGGTCGTTGAATTCAGTGACCATATATATAAATCCTCTTAGAAGTTCAAGTCAATCAAATGAAAATTGGTGATTTTAGAAATTTGGCCTATGTTGACCTTTTGGCCTGTGTTTACCTTTAAATATAATACGTGGTTGAGTTCAGTGACCAGATATGCAAGTCCTCTTCAAATTTCAAGTCAATTTCATGAAAATTGAGGATTTTAGAGATTTGGCCTATGTTGACCTTTTGGCCGATGTTGACCTCAAGTATACTTGGTGGTTGAATTCAGTGACCAGATATGCAAGTCCTCTTCAAATTTCAAGTCAATTGGATGAAAATTGAGGATTTTAGAAATTTGGCCTATGCTGACCTTTTGGGCTATGTTGACCTCAATAATACCTGGTGGTTGAATTCAGTGACCAGATATGCAAGTCCTCTTCAAATTTCAAGTCAATTGGATGAAAATTGAGGATTTTAGAAATTTGGCCTATGTTGACCATTTGGCCTATGTTGACCTCAAGAATACTTGGTGGTTGAATTCAGTGCCCAGATATGCAACTCCTCTTCAAATTTCAAGTCAATCGGATGAAAATTGAGGATTTTAGAAATTTAGCAAAGTTGGTGACCTTTGGCCTATGTTGACCTTTTGACCTATTGACCCCAAAAACAATAAGCTTCTTGCTTTAGACCAACTCTACCATTTGGTTAAGTTTCGTGAAGATCGGTTGAAAACTGTGACCTGTAGGCCGGTGACAAACAGACAAACAAACAAGAAAACGTCATGCGTAGCACGATACTTGCAAAATACGCCCTCCCCCAAAAGTTTTCAATGTGACATGATGGCCTATGGTGACCTCAAAAATACTTAGTGGTTGAATTCAGTGACCAGATATGCAAGTCCTCTTCAAATTTCATGTCAATTGGATGAAAATTGAGGATTTTAGAAATTTGGCCTATGTTGCCCTTTTGGCCTATGTTGACCTCAAAGATACTTGGTGGTTGAATTCACTGACCAGATATGCAAGTCCTCTTCAAATTTCAAGTCAACTGGATGAAAATTGAGGATTTTAGAAATTTGGCCTATGTTGACCTTTTGACCTATGTTCACCTAAAATATAATTTGTGGTTGAATTCAGTGACGAGATATGCAAGTCCTTTTCAAATTTCAAGTCAATTGGATGAAAATTGAGGTTTTAGAAATTTGGCCTATGTTGACCATTTGGCCTATGTTGACCTCAAGAATACTTGGTGGTTGAATTCAATGCAAGTCCTCTCCAAATTTCAAGTCAATTGGATGAAAATTGACGATTTTAGAAATTTGGCCTATGTTGACCATTTGGCCTATGTTGACCTCAAAAATTCTTGGTGGTTCAATTCAATGACCAGATATGCAAGTGGTCTTCAAATTTCAAGTCAATCGGATGAAAATTGAGGATTTTAGAAATTTAGCAAAGTTGGTGACCTTTGGCCTATGTTGACCTTTTGACCTATTGACCCCAACAACAATAGGCTTCTGGAATTTGACCAACTCTACCACTTGGTGAAGTTTGGTGAAGATCGCTTGAAAATTGTGACCTGTAGGCCGGTGACAAACAAACAAACAAGCAAACAAACAAACAGACAGTCACAAACACAACCGACCAATATACTTGTAAAATCTTCGATTTTGCAAGTAACAAGAAAACGTCATGCGTAGCACGATACTTGCAAAATACGCCCTCCCCCAAAAGTTTACCATTGATACAGCAAATTGGCCATTTCATGAAGATTTAAATTTACAATCTTGATCAAAGCTCGGGTCAACAGGATGAAAAGTGACGATTTTAGAAATTTGGCCCATGTTTACCTTTTGGCCTATGTTGACCTCAAGAACACTTGGTGGTTGAAGTCAGTGACCAGATATGCAAGTCCTCTTCAAATTTCAAGTCAATTGGATGAAAATTGAGGATTTTAGAAATTTGGCCTATGTTGACCATTTGGCCTATGTTGACCTCAAAAATACTTGGTGGTTGAATTCAGTGACCAGATATGCAAGTGGTCTTCAAATTTCAAATCAATTGGATGAAAATTGAGGATTTTAGAAATTTGGCCTATGTTGACCTTTTGGCCTACGTTGACTTCAAGAATACTTGGTGGTTGAATTCAGTGACCAGATATGCAAGTCCTCTTCAAATTTCAAGTCAATTGGATGAAAATTGAGGATTTTAGAAATTTGGCCTATGTTGACCTTTTGGCCTATGTTCACCTAAAATATAATTTGTGGTTGAATTCAGTGACCATATATATAAATCCTCTTAGAAGTTCAAGTCAATCAAATGAAAATTGGTGATTTTAGAAATTTGGCCTATGTTGACCTTTTGGCCTGTGTTTACCTTTAAATATAATACGTGGTTGAATTCAGTGACCAGATATGCAAGTCCTCTTCAAATTTCAAGTCAATTTGATGAAAATTGAGGATTTTAGAAATTTGGCCTATGTTGACCTTTTGGCCTAAGTTGACCTCAAGTATACTTGGTGGTTGAATTCAGTGACCAGATATGCAAGTCCTCTTCAAATTTCAAGTCAATCAGATGAAAATTGAGGATTTTAGAAATTTGGCCTATGTTGACCTTTTGGCCTATGTTGACCTTTTGGCCTATGTTGACCTTTTGGCCTATGTTCACCTAAAATATAATTTGTGGTTGAATTCAGTGACCAGATATGCAAGTCCTCTTCAAATTTCAAGTCAATTGGATGAAAATTGAGGATTTAATAAACTTGGCCTATGTTGACCTTTTGGCCTATGTTGACCTAAAATATAATATGTGGTTGAATTCAGTGACCAGATATGCAAGTCCTCTTCAAATTTCAAGTCAATCGGATGAAAATTGAGGATTTTAGAAATTTGGCCTATGTTGACCTTTTGGCCTATGTTGATCTCAAAAATAGAAGGTCGTTGAATTCAGTGACCATATATATAAATCCTCTTAGAAGTTCAAGTCAATCAAATGAAAATTGGTGATTTTAGAAATTTGGCCTATGTTGACCTTTTGGCCTGTGTTTACCTTTAAATATAATACGTGGTTGAGTTCAGTGACCAGATATGCAAGTCCTCTTCAAATTTCAAGTCAATTTCATGAAAATTGAGGATTTTAGAGATTTGGCCTATGTTGACCTTTTGGCCGATGTTGACCTCAAGTATACTTGGTGGTTGAATTCAGTGACCAGATATGCAAGTCTTCTTCAAATTTCAAGTCAATTGGATGAAAATTGAGGATTTTAGAAATTTGGCCTATGCTGACCTTTTGGGCTATGTTGACCTCAATAATACCTGGTGGTTGAATTCAGTGACCAGATATGCAAGTCCTCTTCAAATTTCAAGTCAATTGGATGAAAATTGAGGATTTTAGAAATTTGGCCTATGTTGACCATTTGGCCTATGTTGACCTCAAGAATACTTGGTGGTTGAATTCAGTGCCCAGATATGCAAGTCCTCTTCAAATTTCAAGTCAATCGGATGAAAATTGAGGATTTTAGAAATTTAGCAAAGTTGGTGACCTTTGGCCTATGTTGACCTTTTGACTTATTGACCCCAAAAACAATAAGCTTCTTGCTTTAGACCAACTCTACCATTTGGTTAAGTTTCGTGAAGATCGGTTGAAAACTGTGACCTGTAGGCCGGTGACAAACAGACAAACAAACAAGAAAACGTCATGCGTAGCACGATACTTGCAAAATACGCCCTCCCCCAAAAGTTTTCAATGTGACATGATGGCCTATGGTGACCTCAAAAATACTTGGTGGTTGAATTCAGTGACCAGATATGCAAGTCCTCTTCAAATTTCATGTCAATTGGATGAAAATTGAGGATTTTAGAAATTTGGCCTATGTTGCCCTTTTGGCCTATGTTGACCTCAAAGATACTTGTTGGTTGAATTCACTGACCAGATATGCAAGTCCTCTTCAAATTTCAAGTCAATTGGATGAAAATTGAGGATTTTAGAAATTTGGCCTATGTTGACCTTTTGACCTATGTTCACCTAAAATATAATTTGTGGTTGAATTCAGTGACGAGATATGCAAGTCCTTTTCAAATTTCAAGTCAATTGGATGAAAATTGAGGTTTTAGAAATTTGGCCTATGTTGACCATTTGGCCTATGTTGACCTCAAGAATACTTGGTGGTTGAATTCAATGCAAGTCCTCTCCAAATTTCAAGTCAATCGGATGAAAATTGAGGATTTTAGAAATTTAGCAAAGTTGGTGACCTTTGGCCTATGTTGACCTTTTGACCTATTGACCCCAAAAACAATAGGCTTCTGGAATTTGACCAACTCTACCACTTGGTGAAGTTTGGTGAAGATCGGTTGAAAATTGTGACCTGTAGGCCGGTGACAAACAAACAAACAAGCAAACAAACAAACAGACAGTCACAAACACAACCGACCAATATACTTGTAAAATCTTCGATTTTGCAAGTAACAAGAAAACGTCATGCGTAGCACGATACTTGCAAAATACGCCCTCCCCCAAAAGTTTACCATTGATACAGCAAATTGGCCATTTCATGAAGATTTAAATTTACAATCTTGATCAAAGCTCGGGTCAACAGGATGAAAAGTGACGATTTTAGAAATTTGGCCCATGTTTACCTTTTGGCCTATGTTGACCTCAAGAACACTTGGTGGTTGAAGTCAGTGACCAGATATGCAAGTCCTCTTCAAATTTCAAGTCAATTGGATGAAAATTGAGGATTTTAGAAATTTGGCCTATGTTGACCATTTGGCCTATGTTGACTTCAAAAATACTTGGTGGTTGAATTCAGTGACCAGATATGCAAGTGGTCTTCAAATTTCAAGTCAATTGGATGAAAATTGAGGATTTTAGAAATTTGGCCTATGTTGACCTTTTGGCCTACGTTGACTTCAAGAATACTTGGTGGTTGAATTCAGTGACCAGATATGCAAGTCCTCTTCAAATTTCAAGTCAATTGGATGAAAATTGAGGATTTTAGAAATTTGGCCTATGTTGACCTTTTGGCCTATGTTCACCTAAAATATAATTTGTGGTTGAATTCAGTGACGAGATATGCAAGTCCTTTTCAAATTTCAAGTCAATTGGGTGAAATTTGAGGATTTTAGAAATTTGGCCTATGTTGACCATTTGGCCTATGTTGACCTCAATAATACTTGGTGGTTGAATTCAGTGACCAGATGTGCAAGTCCTCTCCAAATTTCAAGTCAATTGGATGAAAATTGAGGATTTTAGAAATTTGGCCTATGTTGACCATTTGGCCTATGTTGACCTCAAAAATTATTGGTGGTTGAATTCATTGACCAGATATGCAAGTGGTCTTCAAATTTCAAGTCAATCGGATGAAAATTGAGGATTTTAGAAATTTAGCAAAGTTGGTGACCTTTGGCCTATGCTGACCTTTTGACCTATTGACCCCAAAACAATAGGCTTCTGGCATTTGACCAACTCTACCACTTGGTGAAGTTTGGTGAAGATCGGTTGAAAATTGTGACCTGTAGGCCGGTGACAAACTAACAAACAGAGTCACAAACACAACCGACCAATATACTTGAAAAATCTTCGATTTTGCAAGTAACAAGAAGACATCATGCGTAGCACGATACTTGCAAAATCCGCCCTCCCCCACCCCCCCAAAAGTTTTCCATTGATACAGCAAATTGTCCATTTCATGAAGATTAAAATTTACAAACTTGATCAAAGCTTGGGTCAACAGGATGAAAAGTGACGATTTTTCAGATGAAAAATGAGGATTTTAGGAATTTGGCCCATGTTGACCTTTTGGCCTATGTTGATCTTTTGGCCTATGTTCACCAAAAATATAATTTGTGGTTGAATTCAGTGACCAGATATGCAAGTCCTTTTCAAATTTCAATTCAATTGGATGAAAATTGAGGATTTTAGAAATTTGGCCTATCTTGACCATTTGGCCTTTGTTGACCTCAAGAATACTTGGTGGTTGAATTCAGTGACCAGATATGCAAGTCCTCTTCAAATTTCAAGTCAATTGGATGAAAATTGAGGATTTTAGAAATTTGGCCTATGTTGACCTTTTGGCCTATGTTGACCTAAAAAATACTTGGTGGTTGAATTTATTGACCAGATATGCAAGTCCTCTTCAAATTTCAAGTCAATTTGATGAAAATTGAGGATTTTAGAAATTTGGCCTATGTTGACCTTTTGGCCTATGTTGACCTCAAGTATACTTGGTGGTTGAATTCAGTGACCAGATATGCAAGTCCTCTTCAAATTTCAAGTCAATCAGATGAAAATTGAGGATTTTAGAAATTTGGCCTATGCTGACCTTTTGGGCTATGTTGACCTCAATAATACCTGGTGGTTGAATTCAGTGACCAGATATGCAAGTCCTCTTCAAATTTCAAGTCAATTGGATGAAAATTGAGGATTTTAGAAATTTGGCCTATGTTGACCATTTGGCCTATGTTGACCTCAAAAATGCTTGGTGGTTGAATTCAGTGACCAGATATGCAAGTGGTCTTCATATTTCAAGTCAATCGGATGAAAATTGAGGATTTTAGAAATTCAGCAAAGTTGGTGACCTTTGGCCTATGTTGACCTTTTGACCTATTGACCCCCAAAACAATAGGCTTCTGGCATTTGACCAACTCTACCATTTGGTGAAGTTTGGTGAAGATCGGTTGAAAATTGTGACCTGTAGGCCGGTGACAAACAAACAAACAGACAGACAGACAGAATCACAAACACAACCGACCAATATACTTGAAAAATCTTCGATTTTGCAAGTAACAAGACATACAAAAAAGATATACAAACAAGATATTCAAACAAGATATTCAAACAAGACATACAAACAAGATATACAAACAAGATATTCAAACAAGATATACAAACAAGATATACAAACAAGATATTCAAACAAGATATACAAACAAGATATACAAACAAGATATACAAACAAGATATACAAACAAGATATACAAACAAGATATACAAACAAGATATACAAACAAGATATACAAACAAGATATACAAACAAGATATACAAACAAGATATACAAACAAGACATACAAACAAGACATACAAACAAGACATACAAACAAGATATACAAACAAGATATACAAACAAGATATACAAACAAGATAGACAAACAAGATATACAAACAAGATATACAAACAAGACATACAAACAAGACATACTCTGAAGCAGGTTCACCTCAAGGATTTGCCTGTATTTGGCTCCATTCATGGTTCCCTCTATCCTTATAAGTTTCCCAATCCTTGCTGCTGAAAACCCCCATTTAGCATGATGCTGTGTTATGTTCATGGGCTTTATTGCATAAGGATTGCTCAATAATGAAGGTATGCTCATGGGACTGGTTGCTTGGTAACGATGGGCAGCTGTGGCCATTAAGGAGTATCTCAGGTGGAATGTCGGGTCAGCTGGGGAACCAGAATAGCTCCTTTTTATACATTTTTTTCCAATTTTATTTTCATTGTTCTGTTAAAAGACCTTCCTTATCTACCTTCTTCCCCCATTCGACGCCTCTACACAATTTCGTGGGTGAGAACTTAGTGAGTGGTCTGTGAAGGAAAAGGAAAAAGAAGAGGAAGCACGTGGCCGATGAGAAAGAAGTCTCGTCGGAGAGAGAGGAAGGCGGGAATAGAGGCAAGATGAGCGCCCGGTTTTGTGACGAGAAACTTGGCCTGTGAGCTCCTGTGAAGGAGTTCAGTGCCCCCCTCCCCCCCCCCCCGAGGGCTGCCAGTTGGAGGCACCGTCTGCGTGGAAGGGACGGGTGTGGAACTGGTGTGGAAGAGAGCCTATCGGGGCATGGTGCATGTGGTGGCATGCAGCAAAAAGGGAGGGAACCAACCGAAGCGGGTGCTGCTCATCGAGTATCGTCTTGGCCAACCTGAGGCAATGTGCTGTTTTGTGGTGTTGGGAGAGTTGCTCTGATCCATTGGTTCGTGAAGTTTGAGGACAGGTCCCGAGAGAGACAGAGACAGAGAGACAGAGAGACAGAGACAGAGAGAGAGAGTGAGAGAGACTTTGACTTTTAAGCTCTTTTTATTATAAAAGTATAAAACAAGAATACCACCAAAAGCAATCAATCAGGGCAATCAGTAAAATCATAGCAATCCCGAAAGGAAAAAAACAAACGGTGCACTGCAAACCCAGCAACAGAAAGGTGCAAATGCCAGAAAAAAACAGCACACGATAAGAAACACCCGCACTGTATTATACGGAGATTAACAATTTGTTTTCCTGGACCTCACAAATCCCTCCAACACACCAAGTCGCAACAAAATTAGCAAGGTCGTTTGCCGTTTGGACACAGCCAAATTCAAGCTTGAGCCTTGCTGACACCAATGAACTAAAGAACACCATGATACTGCATTCCTGCATGGGTCTGCCGCCCAGCTTCGCCTTCCGCGACAGGTATACGGCCAGTTTAGCAGTAGCGGTAAGGAACCCGAATACAATGGATGTGGTTCCCTTTTTGGGAGGAAAGCCAAAGATGTAAGCTTTCAAAGAAAAGGTAACCTGCAATATATGGGAAATAAAATTTAACCAATGAAACAAAGGAGAAAGTCTTTCACAATTAATGAAAGCATGAAGCAAATCTTCCCTCGCCGGACAAAAGGGGCAACAGCCGGAAATGGGGGAAAAAAAACGGATGACAGCATTGGAAGGAACAATCCAGTGGGCCAAACGCCACTGAAGGTCACCTGTTCTTTTAGAAATAAGTCCAGCATACATTGTATCCCATAAAGGCTCAGAGGGGGGACCGGGAGGCAAGAGTCCTTTCCACCGGGTAACCCCAGCTAGAGGTGGGTCCCCAAGAAGAAGTTTCACACAAGACCTATAGATACTCTTGCTGCTCATGCCATGGAAGGGGGGTGACCCTGCGCTCATGGGGGGCAGCTCGTTTGGGGTAAAAGTGACCCCTAATTTTGGGACTGTGGGCTCGACCTCTATGTCCTGCGTCCAATGTAGGCCTAGCTGGTGGCCCTTTCGGATCACCGCTCTTAGTATATTCTCGATTTGCCTCCTGGACCGAACACCTGTTAGGTCCGCCAGCTCGTTCGCAGGCTTCCATCCCTGTCCAGAGTCGTGTCGGAGATGACACACTTTCAGGATGTTGGCCGCTATAAAATGCTGGCAGAAGTCGCGACTCCTCGGGATATCGGGGAAAAGTGGGTTGAAAAATAAAGGCTCATGTGCATACATGTTAGTGCCATACGAGTCTGTTTGGCGACTTATCGAAACGCCCTGCCAGGCATTCAAGAGGCTCTGATAAAAAACTGGGAGCAGAGATGTATCGGTGTGTTGAAGGTTGGTCAGGAAAAGTTCCTGTCCGTATCCGAGCCTCCCAGCTCGTTGAAGAATGGAGCAGGCTAAGGGCTTTCCTGGTAGGTGTTCTGCATACAGCAAGCGTTGGATGGAGCGGAGCCGGAAGGCCAACAGGCGGCATTTCACATCGACTAGGCCATGACCACCCTCGGCCAAGGGACAACATATGGCGCTGGGTCGAAGCCAGTGGTAGCCTCCCCAAAAAAAATCCACCAGTTTCCTCTGGATAGCTTGGAGCAAAACCTCCGGTGGTTGCAGGCAGATGAACCGGTGCCACAAAAGGGTAGTGACGAGGTTGTTGACAACTAGCACGCGACCCTTATAGGACAGGTGGGGTAGAGCTCTTTTCCATCGGCTCAAACGCCCGTCTACCTGGTCAATGATCCTGTCCCAATTGTTCTGGGCATACTGAGGAGGTCCGAGGAAGACGCCCAAATACTTGATGCCATCGTTTGCCCACACTAGTTCTGCAGGAAGGGGAGGTGGTGGTAATAACGGTGGCATAGATAAGTCGTTTTTTGGAAAGGGGATCCACAGAGCCTTGCTTTTCCCCCAATTACACCTTAATGATGAGGCAAGGTTGAAGTCCGACAAACACTTTGCCATGGCGTCACTGTCGCATTTTCTTTTTATAATGACACACAGGTCGTCGGCATAAGCTGACAGGGTCAAAGGTGGGTGTCCTGGAGAAAGGGCAAGTCCAGGGATATCCTTTCTGAGGGCGATTAAGAGGGGCTCCAAGGCGAGGGCAAATAATAGACCTGAAAGTGGACAACCTTGCCTTACCCCTCTCTGAACCTTTATGGGTGGGCAAAATTCGTTGTTAACTTTGATCAGGCTGGAGATGTTTGCATATAACAAAGCTATGTAGGCTCTAAAATTTGTGCCAAGCCCGCAAGCTTGTAACACATGACACAAAAACTCATGATCAATGCTATCAAAGGCTTTTGCCAGGTCAAGAAACACCAATCCAAAATCCTCTTTAACACATTTACCAGTTAACAAATCTCTGACTAGGAATATGTTGTCATAGATGGATCTGCCAGGGATGCCGCAACTTTGATCAGGTGACACCAGGTCCCCGATAACTGTCTTCAACCGGTTCGCAAGGACCTTGGAAAACAGTTTGTAATCCGTGCACAACAACGAGATCGGACGCCAGTTTGACAGGTGTCGGAGATCGCCAGTCTTGGGTAGCAGGCAGAGTACTGCTCTTCTAAAACTGAGCGGTAATTCTCCGGATAAAAGAGATGCATCCAGAACATTGAGCAGCTCTGGGCCCAAAATGTCCCAGAATGCCGAAAGAAATTCGGCCGGTAGGCCATCGATGCCAGGGGCTTTTCCCGACTCCATCTCAGCGAGTGCACCGGATAGCTCTGGAAGGGTAATTGGAGCATCCAGTTCCAGACGTTGGGCCTCAGCCACGGAAGGAAGGTGAGAGGTCAAAACATTCATCATTTCGTGAGAAACTGTTTTGGCCTTGAAAAGTTCAGAAAAGAAATCAATTATATTTAATCTTATATCACTCGGATTTGTTAGGATGTTCCCCCCTGGGTCCAAAACCGAAGATATGAGTCGTGCTGGTTTCTCTATAGTTTCTAGGTGAAAGAAAGCCTTAGTTGGGGTATCTGAAACCTTTATATTTTGTATTCTTAGCCGAATTAGTGTGCCCGCTGCTTTTTCATGGATCAAATCCCTTAATTGGGCCTTCTTCTCGAGTAGCAACCGATAGTTCACTGGGTTGCTCTCATTGGCCAACTTGCTCTCTAACCTTAAGATGTCTGCTTCCAAGCAAGCCATCGTGATATGTTTTACATTGGTACAGTGCGAATTAAATTGTTGACAAAATACTCGAATTTGGGCCTTTAGGTTATCCCACCAGAGGCTAATTGAGGAGAAAGAAGATTTTTTAGTACTCATTTCAGCCCAGAAATCACGAAAGGAGTCTGTAAATAAACTATCTTCTAAAAGTTTAACGTTAAACTTCCAGTAACTATTTCTGCATGTGGGTCGAGGAAAAGAAAGATCTAAGGTTACCATATGGTGGTCTGAAAACAATGACGGAAAACAACCTGACGAGGCCGCGACGTTCTTAAAGGGTACATTTATGTACCAGCGGTCGAGTCTTGCCGAAGACACCCGGCCATTGGCACATCGACACCAGGTAAACTGGACTGTGTTGGGGTGGTGCAATCGCCAAACATCCAGTAGGCCGGCCGTCTTAAAGAAACGGGATAGGTCCGCATGGGACTCGGGGTGGGGTTCTGCCGAGTTTCTGTCTTTCGGAGGGTCAAAGGTGCAATTAAAGTCACCACCAATGCACACACATTGATCGAGATCAACTGATTTCAGGTGGTTTACCATGGAAGTGAAGAAGGCCTTTCGGTCCCTGCTCTCACTAGGTGCGTACACATTGAAAATGGTACAGCGGAAGTTTTGATGTGCAAGCTGGAGGGAAATAAGCCGGCCTTTTATGACTTCCTGAAAATGACAAGACTCGAAAGCTAGACCTGGCTTTAGAAAAAACCCATCCCCAGCAGATGAGGCTGACAGATTGCTAAAATAGCATTGCCCTTTGAAAGTTTGGCACCAGTCATGTTCCACGTTAGGTGTGATGTGGGTCTCTTGTAGTAAAAGAACATTTGCCTTTTTACGGTCAAACAAGTTTTTGACTTGGGCCTGACGGAGGTGGCTTGCACCCCCACCATTCATGTTTAAGGTCGCAAAGGAAATGTTTTTCATTCCGTGGTAATGAAATCGCCCTGTGCTTGGGAACACTCTGCACCTGCTCGGGTAACAAACTTTCTTAACCTGTGGAATTGAGATTTCGTCAGGTCAAAATCCTCACGCGCTTTGATTATTGACTTTGCGGTGCACATGAATGCAGCCAAGTCAGGGAAATTGTCTTTAATGACAATGTTGCGGTGACGATACGTTTCGTTAAGGAAGGTAAGAACGAGTTGAGGGGATACCTGCGAGTGACCTGTCATTGTTTGTGACAGCGCGGTTGCCTCAATGTCATCTTCAGACTCAGACACGTCAGATAACATGTCGTCGGGATCTGGGGTATTACCCGCTGCCCCCGCGGTCTTGTCTGGGGGCACCTTCACAAGTTTCTCAAGGTGTTCCCGAGGGCACTCGTTAACACTTTGGTGGATATTTGTTTCTGGGGTCGGAGCTTGGGTTTGAGATCCCGGCAAACTCAGATTTGCTGGCCCCGTTTGTACAGTGGGAGCGTTTATTGAATCCTTAGTCTGCTCGGTATTTAAAGGGGGGGCAGGCGGAAAACCATTTCCCAGCTCGGAAATGGTAATACTTTCACTGGAGGTTTCGCACTCGGAAACTTCCAGGTGAGAGGTACAAATTTTATTTTTTGGCTCATTTACATAATGAGACTCACTGGTGTCATTGGCAACGGTATCCATGTTCTCAGTTAGTGAGGGAATGTCAGAGGGGCACTCGGACACGTGTGCGCCGGAAATGGTGCCGCCCATGACCGCCTTCTTTGCAGCACCAGCGAAACTGCTTGGCGCTGGTGCTCTTCGCTTTTTAGAAAACACTGTGGATTCTTCGTTCATGGGTTCGGGAAAGGGGGCAATGCTAGTTGTGTCAGTCGCATCGGTGGGTGTCGTCACATTGGAATCGAAAAGCACCGGTGTGACAGACGACTCAGTCGGGGTGTCAGAAGGTACGGTCGGGGTGTCAGAAGGTACGGTCGGGGTGTCAGAAGGTACGGTCGGGGTGTCAGAAGGTACGGTCAGGGTGTCAGAAGGTACGGTCCGGGCGTCCGAAGGTGCGGTCGGGGTGTCAGAGGGTACGGTCCGGGTGACGGAAGGTACGGTCGGGGTGTCAGAAGGTACGATCAGGGTGTCAGAAGGTACGGTCCGGGCGTCCGAAGGTGCGGTCGGGGTGTCAGAGGGTACGGTCCGGGTGACGGAAGGTACGGTAGGGGTAACAGGAGATACGGTCCGGGTGTCAGCGAGCATGGTCGGGGTGTCAGAAGGCGCGGTGGAGGGATTGGCCTTTTTGCAAGCCCTTTCGTTATGTCCCGGTTCACCACACTTCGGACAAGCGGCCCTAGGACAGAATCTTTTAACGTGTCCGAATTCTCCACAATTAAAGCAAGTTAAGGAGGCTGAGGAAGCATACATGTGGTATTCTCGATCATCCAACGATACTTTAAAGGATATATTTAAACCTGTATCGGCTCCGCGATCCGGGAGGATCATGTACACCTGCCTCCTAAAGCTCATCACGTGTTTAACACGATCACTGCGACACCCGAGCGGGATCATTGAGATTCGGGAAACAATTTTTCCATAACGAGACAGAACAGATAGGAGTTTCTCGCCTGGCACAAATGGTGGGACGTTGGATATTGTTATCTTGGTCGCCGGCGTATCCATAGGGGATACCGTAATGTAATGGCCCCCTTTTATGGTTAGACCGGTACTAACGACGTCATGGACGAGTTTTTCTTCTGACACGAAGACAACAAATTTTTGGTTCATTCGTGACGCCGCACGAACATTACCGTCTCCTATGATGGATCCCACGGCAAGGATAATGTCCTCAGTAGGAGCTCCTTCGGGCGGAACACATGCGAATGCATGCTTACGTGTCAATTTCTCGAACGCCTCGCAACGAGAGCGTGTATTCGCCATACCGGCGAAATCCCCCCCCCCCCCCCCTTGTCCGAACCGGACAAGAAGGTGTCAAACCTAAATAATCAAACTAAAGTAAATAATAAACGTGCATTATAAGCGCAAAAAAAGGCTTACAAAGCGTCGTCAAAGCCAGTAGGCCGCACCCAAAATGGGCTCGCTCTCAATCCTCTCTCTCTTGAAGACAAGGGTACAGAACAGATGGAAACACGATGCCGAAGCACAACGGATGGAAAAGGAGAGGGAGGGGGGGCAGGGGAGGGCAGGAGAGGAGAAAAACTCACAAAGAACTCACTACACCACAGAGCAGTTGCTCACAGCCGCCATGACGCCACACCCACCACAAACGGCCAGCAGGGGGCGCGAGAGAGAGAGAGAGAGAGAGAGAGAGAGAGAGAGAGAGAGAGAGAGAGAGAGAGAGAAAGGTGGTGAGGCGCCATCTTTGGGGTCTGAAGCTGAGACGGGGCCGCTGGAAGTCATATCAAACAGGCCTGAGTCCCCCCCTCTTTTTCTTTTCATTTTAAATTTTTTTTATACCTTGGCAAATATTATTTTGTTATTTTGCTTCACCCTACCCCCTTGGGATTAGATCGGGATATATGTTAGGGAGTTTGATTGTCTTGTCCGTATTGTCTTGGCACCTGTCTGTCTTTATTTAATTACTTATACTTTACCCCCAACATGTCCGTGGGATTTTCTTATGGTTTTGTATAGTTTGGTTGTATATTCTGTGTTTTGGTTTATCGTGAGTAAAGGTTTTCCATTCATTCCAATGTTTTGAATTTGCATTGCATTACTGGATTAGCGTGCATTTGCATACTCATACTGTGTATTGGTGAGCGGGGGTGAAAAGTTGCATCAGCATTCGGATTGATAACTTCGCTGGGTCACATCTGACCGCTTAAACGGCACGACCTGCACATGGGGAACGTGTTTTTTTTGTTTATTTTTTTTGTATACAGAATTGAGGCTCGTGTAAGAGCTTTTTCTGGTGTTCTTCAATGATCTCTCCAACTCTCTGGAAAATTCTCTCTTTCTCTTTGCTGAAGACCACTCTCTGCCACTCCAAACCTCATCCCTCAGATCGGCAGTCTGCAGCCTCCTCACTCTCTGCAGACCTGGACAAAATCACAGACTGGTCAAACAAGTGGAGCATGTCTTTCAATCATGACAAATCTCACACTCTTAATATGTCTCTCTGAAAAGACCGACTGGACAACCCTCCCATTTACTTTCTAAACAATCCACTCCAATAAGTTATGTCACTCAAGCTTTTGGATCTCACTATCTGCCATGACATTTCCTGGGAAAACCACATTTCCAAGCTGTCCTCCAAAGCCAGTCGCCGACTGGGCATCCTCCGTCGTGAGAAGTTCTTCTTGGGCTCCTCACCACATACAAGGCTTTCATCCGCACCTCAATGGAATACTACTCTACCCTCTGGGTGGGTGCTCCTGCCTCACACCTAGCTCGGCCTCACACTGTTGAAACCAAATCTTTCAGAATTATTGGAATCTCCCGTGATGAAGCTAACTCTGAGGGCCTTTCACTCACTCACCGCAGTCAGGTTGGTGGTCTTTCTGTCTTCTACAGACTCCTCTCCGGCCTAGCTCCCCCAGCTCTGTCTGTGCTCTGTCCCCCAAATATTCCGACAGGTCGCACAAGATCTGCCAGCAACCCTCTTCTGGTGAAACTGCCAAAATCAAGACTCTCTGCTCACCTTCACTCTTCCTCTTTTCTCCCGCCTCTGGAACAAAATCCCTCACTCTCTTCGATCCCACTCATCCCTCCAGGTCTTTAAAACAACTGTTCACGACCATCTCTTATCTTCCCCCATCCAAAACCTAAATCTTTTCTACCCCCGTTAATTCACCCCAGATCCACTTTTTTGAAGTACCGACTTCTTTCCTGGAAGTCCTAGCAGTGTCCATGTGTTTGATTCCTCTCCCACGACCCTCACCCACCCCCTTCCCCATGCCTCTTCCCCCCAAGCCCTCTCCCTCCCACAGATCTCCCGATGTCCCTGCTCTCAAATGTTGTACTTGTGTGCTTCCCTCTCTCTCCCCATCTTGTCTCCCACTCCCTTTATTATATGTTTTATGTGTCCGTTTGTTTATTTGTGATTAATGTCAGCTCTTCTTACACAATCCTCAATCTTGTACACAAAAAAAAATAATAGCAACGCAAAGCTGGCGTAACCCCTCAGCCCATGCATGGTGGAAACCAATTTTAAGATGGCTGCCGTGGCGGCCATATTGAAAATCGCAGCGCGCCCATTTTCGTAAGGAACCTTCCTCTACTCAACCCCAACACACACTGCAAAAATGGATTTAATCGAACAAACAGTTCTGCTTGAAATTGACGGAAACCAATTTCAAGATGGCTGCCGTGGCGCCAAATTGAAAATCGCAGCGCACACATTTTCAAAAGGCACCTCCCTCTACTCAACCCCAACACACACTGCAAACATGGATTTAATCGGACAAGCTGTTCTGCTCGAAATTGACGGAAACCAATTTCAAGATGGATACCGTGGCGGCCATATTGAAAATCGCAGCGCGCCCATTTTCGAAAGGAACCTTCCTCTACTCAACCCCAACAAACACTGCAAAAATGGATTTAATCTGACAAGCTGTTCTGCTCGAAATTGACGGAAACCAAAAGTTGATGGACGCCAGGACGCCCGGACGCACGGACGACGCCCGTGACGACAATACCCCTTAGCCCAATTTGGGGCTGAGGGGGGAAAACGGTCAAAGTTGGTGGTAAGGCTTCTTCTTCTTCTTCCTGAAGATAATCATACTTAACTCAGTCGTGTGATCAACGGCACATTCACCGGCATATATTCTACGAAAAGGTAAAATTATGATTTTGTGGCGGACACAAAAGCCCACTGGCGTGGTGACATCATTCCGCGCACCAAGTGGGTGGTGGCCACGCCCGAGGGGTAGGCGTGGCCTCATGATATACACCGGGCGCGCAGCCCGGAGCGCGCCAGTGTTACAGTGAGCTCCTGAAATAAAGACACTTATAAGTTACCGCTTGTCCGCTTCCTCCTTGCTCGCAAGCAGCGCGCGTAACGCTGCGCTTTACTCGTGCCCCCCCAGAATTCCCACGCACCTGGAGGGCCAGTTTGCAGGGCAGACGAATGACCCGGCCGAAGCGCCCCCTGGCGATCGGCGGCGGCCGGGGTGCAGGGATGCCAGGTGGGATGCCCCTGGCTGCCCCTGGGATGGGTGCAGGGCCGGGGGGCGGCGTGGCGGCGGGGCTGGGCGGTGCCGGGGGTCCGCCCGCAGGGGGGCGGCCCCGACGTGGGGGTCGGGCCACTGGCGGTGGATGGTCCACGTCGAGGTGGGCCGGCTTGAGGCGGTCTACCGAAACGCGGTCAGGAGTACCGCCGATGTCCAGGGTGAAGTGCTTCACCCCGGTCTCCAGCACGCGGAAAGGCCCGTCGTACGGGGGCCGCAGTGGTGTCCGGTGGGCATCGTGGCGGACGAAGACGTACTCCGCCGTGCGAAGCTCCGGGGCGACGTGTGTCGGTGGGTGCCCGTGGCATTCCGTTGGCACCGGGGCGAACCTCTGGGCGGTCTCTTGCAGAGCGGAGCGCTGCTGTGCCGCGGACCATGGTGCCGTGGAGTCGGGGAGGAACTCGCCCGGCACCCGCAGCGGTTGCCCAAAGACCAACTCCGCCGCGGATGCGCGCAGGTCCTCCTTGGGCGCCGTCCGGAGGCCCAGCAGGACCCAGGGGAGCCTGTCGACCCAGCCGCCGTCGCGGAGGGTGGCCCGGAGCGCGGCCTTCAATGAGCGGTGAAATCGCTCACACAGGCCGTTAGCCTGGGGGTGGTAGGCCGTCGTTCGGTGCAGCCGGACCCCGAGCCCCTGCGCAACCGCCCCCCAGAGCTCCGAGGTGAACTGGGGGCCGCGGTCGGACGAGATGTCTGAGGGGGCGCCGAACCGGGCGACCCAGGTGGCGATGAAAGCCTGCGCGACATCGGCCGCCGTTGTCGACGCCAAGGGCACGGCTTCCGGCCACCGGGTGGTGCGGTCCACCATGGTGAGGACGTAGGTGAAACCCCGCGAGGGGGGCAGAGGTCCCACCAGGTCCACGTGGACGTGGTCAAACCGGCGTTCCGGCACCGTGAACGGCGCCAACGGGGCCTGGGTGTGCCGGTGCCCCTTGGCGCGCTGGCACGCGAGGCACATCCTGGCCCAGCCGCGGACGGCCTTCCGGAGGCCATGCCAGACGAACTTGTCGGCGATCAGCCTTTGGGAGGCCCTCGCGCCCGGGTGGGACAGGCCGTGGATGGCGTCAAACACCTGGCGCTGCCAGCCCGCGGGCACGATGGGGCGAGGACGCCGGAGGGAGACGTCGCACAAGAGGGCCGCGCCCGCGCCGTCGAACGCCACCTCGGTGACGCGGAGGCCCGTGACGGCGGTCCGCAAGGCCTGGACGTCGGGGTCAGCGGCCTGGTCCGCTGCCATCCGGGCATAGTCGATGCCGAGGTGGACTGCATGGGCGACGGCCCGGGAAAGGCAATCCACCACCGGGTTGTCCTTCCCCGCGACGTGCTGGATGTCCGTCGTGTACTCGGACACGGCCGAGAGGTGACGCTGCTGCCGGGCCGACCACGGCTCGGTGACCTTGCCCATCGCGAAGATCAGCGGCTTGTGGTCGACGAAGGCAGTGAACGCACGGCCCTCGAGCAGATGGCGGAAGTGCCTGACCGCCAAGTGAAGCCCGAGCAACTCGCGGTCGAAGGTACTGTAATGGCGTTCGGGCGGGCGAAGCTGCCGGCTAAAGAACGCCAGCGGTTGCCAAGCTCCACGCACCCATTGCTCGTGCACCGCGCCCACCACGTAGTCCGAGGCATCGGTGGTGAGGGCGATCGGTGCATCGGGCGCCGGGTGCACGAGCATGGTGGCGTTAGCCAAGGCGAGCTTCGCGCCCGTGAACGCCGTGTCCATCTGCTCGGTCCAGGTAACGTCGCCTTTGCCCGGCTTACCTCGGAGAGCTTCGTGCAGGGGGCGCAGGAGCTGGGCGATACGGGGCAGGAACCGATGGTAAAAGTTCACCATGCCCAGGAACTCCTGCAGCCCTCTGATCGTGCGGGGGTGCGGAAACCCCTTCACCGCCTCCACCTTGGCCGGCAGGGGGACGGCTCCGTGCCTGGTGACACGGTGCCCCAGAAAATCGATTATGGTGGCGCTGAACCGGCACTTTGCGGGGTTCACAATCAGGCCATGCTGGCCCAGGCGTTCGAAGAGCGTGCGGAGGTGGCGTAGGTGCTCTTCGCGGGACGCGCTGGCGACGAGGATATCGTCCAGGTAGACGTAGACAAAATCCAAATCACGCAGGATGCTGTCCATCAGTCGCTGGAACGCCTGAGCCGCATTCTTCAGACCGAAGGGCATGCGCAGGAACTCGAAGAGTCCGAATGGCGTGATGACCGCCATCTTCGGGACGTCCTCCGGCCTGACGGGGACCTGATGGTAGCCGCGTATGAGGTCCACCTTCGAGAAGAAGGACATGCCCGCCAAACGGGCGGAAAAGTCCTGAATGTGGGGGACGGGGTAGCGGTCGGGAGTCGTGGCGTCATTGAGACGGCGATAGTCCCCGCACGGTCGCCATCCCCCGCCGGGCTTCGGCACGATGTGCAGCGGCGATGCCCAAGCGCTCTCTGAGTGCCGAACAATGCCGAGTCGCTCCAGGGTAGCGAAATCCACTTTTGCCACCGCCAGCTTCGTCGGCTCGAGGCAGCGTGCCCGGGCGTAGACCGGTGGCCCGACAGTGGGGATGTGATGGGCCACCCCGTGCTTGACGGCCCCCGCCGAGAAGGTGGGCCGCATGAGGGCCGGGAAGCCGGCGAGGAGGCGGGTGAATGCGTCCGCTGCCAGAAGCGTACAGACCAACGTGGCCGGAACCGAACCGTTCGGCAAGCCGCTTGGCAAGCCGCTCGTTGAGCTGGGCAACGCACAAGCGAGCGAGCTGAATGTCTCGGCCTGAACAAGACATCTGCGCTTGACGTCGACCAGGAGCCCATTAGCGCACAGGAAGTCCGCGCCAAGCAGTGCCATGGGCACGTCGGCGGTGACGAACGTCCATCGGAAAACCTGCCCTCCGAACCGCAGAGAGAGGCAGCGTTTTCCATACGTACGGATGGGCGTCCCGTTCGCGGCAAGCAGCGCGGGGCCCCCACCCGCGGCGTGCTTGTCTGACGTGCCGGCGGGAACGACACTCACCTGCGCTCCCGTGTCGCACAGGTAACGGCGCCCGGAGAAGGTGTCCGTTATGAACAGCAGGCTGCTCGAACGGCCGGCGCTCATCGCCACTATTGAGCGCCGGCCCAGGCGTTTCCCGACCTGTTGAAGGAGCATGGCGGATGACACTGCCGAGCTTCGTGGCTGAACTTGGCGTGGAACCAGCACCAGGTGGTGGAGCTGGAGGAGTGCGGCTGGCTCCGCCAGGCCAGTGGAGTTGGCGGGTTTCCCCGCGGTGGCGGTTTTCTCCGCGGCGGTGGGCGGAGCGTGGCGGCGGTCACGAGGTGCGTATCAGCATGCTGCGTATGCTGTATAAGCTGATGCTGTGGATCAGCAGCATCAGCAGCAGCATCAGCAGCATCAGCCACGAGGGCCGTGACGGCCACGCCGACTCTCGCCCGCGTGTCCGAAGCGGCGAAGTACTTGTCCGCCTCGGCTGCCAATGCTCGGGGTTCCGTTAGCCCGGTCCCGGCCAACGCGAGGCGAACCTGCGCTGGAAGTTGGCGATGGAAAAGCGCCCGGAATAGAGAACCGGGGGCTTCGTCGCCCAACAGTGACAGCATATGGTCCATTCGGACCGACGGGCGCGTGTCACCGAGCTCGGGGAGATCCAGGAGGCGGTCGGCCCGTGCGTCGTCCGTGAGGCCGAACGTGGCTAGGAGTAGCCGCTTGAGTGCCTCGTACTTGTGGCCGTCTGGTGGGTGGCGAAGGACGGACACAACTCGAGCGGCCGTGCCGGGCCCGAGGGAGGCGACGACGTGGCAATAGCGTGTGTCTTCGCCGGTGAGGCGCCGAAGCTGAAATTGGGCTTCGGCCTGGACGAACCAGACTTCGGCCCGAGCCTCCCAAAATTCGGGAAGTTTGATGAAGTTGGCCATGGCAATGGCGTCGCGTGTGGAAGGATTGCTCCGGCAGATCCAACGTCAAGGGGGTCACCAGTAAAGCGCGGCGTTACGCGCGCTGCTTGCGAGCAAGGAGGAAGCGGACAAGCGGTAACTTATAAGCGTCTTTATTTCAGGAGCTCACTGTAACACTGGCGCGCTCCGGGCTGCGCGCCTGGTGTATATCATGAAGCCACGCCTACCCCTCGGGCGTGGCCACCGCCCACTTGGTGCGCGGAATGATGTCACCACACCAGTGGGCTTTTGTGTCCGCCACAATTTGACATTTGTGATGGATTCTGATTTGGATGTAAATGCTTTCCCATCATCGCACACAGTGGAGAGGAGGAGAGGATCACACACAGGGGAGAGGGGGAGAGGATCACACACCGGGGAGAGAATTACACACAGGGGAGAGGATCACACACATGGGAGACGATCACACACAGGGGAGAGGATCACACACATGGGAGAGGATCGCACACAGGGGACAGGATCACACACAGGGGAGACGGGGAGAGGTTTGCACATTTGGGGGAGTGGAGAGGTTTGCACATATGGGGGAGGGGAGAGGTTTGCACATATGGGGTGATAACTAATTCCCCGGTGGGGAATCCTACCCTTCCTCCTCTCATTCTCTGTCACTCCTTTCCACACCTCACTCCTCTTCACTCCTCAATCGACCTCACTCCTCTCCAACCCTCACACCTCTCCTCCCCCCACCTCTCACTACTCTCCCCTCCCCCCGAACTCCTCTCCACCCCTCACTACACTCTCCATCCTCACTACACTCTCCATCCTCACTCCTCTGCACACCTCACTCCTCTCCACACCTCACTCCTCTCACCACTCACTCCTCTCCACACCTCACTCCTCTCCACCACTCACTCCTCTCCACCACTCACTCCTCTCCAAGCCTCACTCCCCTGTCCACCCTTACTCTCCTCACCACTCTCACTCCCATCTCCACCCTCACTCCCCTCTCCACCCTCACTCCCCTCTCCACCCTCACTCCCCTCTCCACTCTCACTCTCCTCTCCAGCCTCACTCCCCTCTCCATCCTCACTCTCCTCTCCATCCTCGCTCTCCTCTCCAACCTCACTCTCCTCTCCACCTCACTCCTCTACACACCTCACTCCTCTCCACCACTCACTCCTGTCCAACACTCACTCCTATCTCCACTCACTCCTCTCCAGGCCTCTCTCCTCTCCATTCCTCACTCCCCTCTCCACCCTCACTCCCATCTCCATCCTCACTCCCCTCTCCAACCTCACTCTCCTCTCCATCCTCACTCTCCGCCCCATCCACACTCACCTCACTCTTTTCTCCTCCTCACTCTTTTCTCCCTCCTTACCCTTCACTCCTCTCCACCCCTTCCTCCATCTCTCCAAGGGGTGGAGAGGAGTGAAGAGGAAGAGTAGAGCGAGGGGAGAGGAAGAGAGAGGAGTAAGGGGTGGAGTAGAGTGAGGAGGTGAAAAGACTGAGCATAGAAAGGAGAGTGACGGGGGAGAGAGGAGTGAGGAGTGGAAATGAGTGAGCGGTGGAAAGCAGTGAGGAGGGAGAGGAGTGAGGGGTGCAGAGGAGAGATGGAGGAAGGAGAGGAGGAAGGGGTGGAGATGAGTGAGGAGGTGAAAAGACTGAGTGTGGAAAGGAGAGTGACGGGGGAGAGAGGGGTGAGGAGTGGAAATGAGTGAGTGGTGGAAAGCAGTGAGGAGGGAGAAGAGTGAGGGGTGCATTGGAGAGATGGAGGAAGGAGAGGAGGAAGGGGTGGAGATGAGTGAGGAGTAAGGAGCGAGAGGAGAGTGAGGAAGAGAAAAGAGTGAGGGTTGAGAGGGGAGTGAGGAGAGAGAGGAGTGTGGGTGTGGAGGGGAGTGAGGATGGAGAGGAGAGTGAAGGTGGAGAGGAGAGTGAGGATGGAGAGGAAAGTGAGGGGTGGAGAGGGGTGAGGCTTGGAGAGGAGTGAGGCTTGGAGAGGAGTGAGGAGAGAGAGGAGTGAGTGGTGCAGAGGAGAGATGGAGGAAGGAGAGGAGGAAGGGGTGGAGATGAGTGAGGAGTAAGGAGTGAGAGGAGAGTGAGGAATAGAAAAGAGTGAGGATGGAGAGGGGACGAGGGGACAGAGTAGTGAGGTGTGGAAAGGTGTGAGGGGTTGCAGAATTACTCCTCTGTCCTAATTCTACTCTCCCTCCTCACTCTACTCTCCCTCCTCACTCCTCTCCAAGCTTTACTCCTCTCTCCTCATTCTACTCTCCCTCCTCACTCCTTTGCACCCCTCACTCCTCTCCCTCCTCACTCCCCTCTCCTCAATCATATCCACCTTCGCTCTCACACTTTGGAAAGCTTAATTTACCAATAACAAAGTCTCAAAATTACCACAGTGTCGAGCAGAACGGGCTCCTGGAGGATCCTGTGACATATGACTGCGAAATCATGGATGGGGCTGGCATTGTCCATTGCCGTTCCCCTGCAGGTGTCAGCATTTTCGAAGTGTGCAGACAGGGCATTTATTCCTTCCCCGGAGCGACAGCTGTACGCTATGCACGGCTGATTGTTGTGTGGGATACCTATGGATCAGACAGTCTGAAGGAAACTAGCCATGAAAAGAGTGGGAAGGATGTACGTAGAAAGGTGTCTTCCCAACCAAACTAAACTGCCAGGCAATTGGATGTACTAATGTACTTCCTCCATGTTGAAGAGAACAAGAAGGAACTCTTTTTCCCATCTGACATCAAAAGTCGCACATTTTATCTTCCCCCATCCAAAGCTGTCTATGTAACATCAGGAGAACCTGTGTTATCCATGGATACTAACATTCCAATGCCAAACTGTCATCAGCAGGAAGCTGATACAAGGATTGTTGTCCACATGTTGCTTGTTCTGGAGCAGGGAAGAAAGGTTATTGTCTTTGTTGGTTCATTCTGTGAACTTGCTGAGATTCAGACTTTGCTAGATATCGGGGTGGCCTTTGGAATGGGCAACCATTTCATATTTTACAGCATCAATGGCATCGGTTCAAGCTTGGAAGAGCAAAAGTCACGTGTTCTACCGGTGTTTCATGTATCCAGTGGGAGTGATGTCACATCCGCCTTCAAGGGAAAGATCAACTGGTCAGCATGGCAGCCTTGGGAGGTGTACGAAGAACTAACGGAGACATTTGTCGACTTGGCCTCCAATCCCTTTGAGCATCTGTATCTGGATTTTGAAAACACTTGAAGCAGTTTTGGAGACTGACCGTCAGCCTTTATTACAGGCCGAGCCCTCTAAGCTCTGTCAACAAACTAAGAAAGGAGCCATTTTGTCTGAAGAACCAATGCATCGATGGATGGCCAACGATACAAGATGCCCTTCTTCAACATGCTCGACGTGCGGTGAACCAAGCTGGAATCTGGATTACCAGTACACAGACACAGCAAGCTTTACCATCGCCTGAACAATATGGCTGGGTCGTGACGATATCAAACATTAAAAAATTGTAATTTATTTAAGTGTAAAGTGGAAAATAAAAATGTCAATGAAAATTTACATAAAAACCGTAAAAGTGTCCGGAAAACAAAGAAATAAATAAAACTAAATTGTTATGTAGCAGTCGGTCGGTGATGCTTGCCTATCATCATAAAGCTTGTATTTATTAAGTACCGACATATGAAGCACGGTTTTATATTGCTTACAATGTGGAAACATACCCCAGCTAGTATGTACGTATATATACAGACTTGGCATTTAATATGGAATATTTTTTTTGTGGGGGTGAACTTACTTTTCAAGATGTCTTAGAACCAAAAGTCCATTGGAATTATGTTGAAATTATTCTAGATTTTGTTAGTGTGACCTTTAAATGAAACAAAAACCACATTTGACATTTCGAAACAAATAAATTGATCCTTGAAAGTGATGTAAACTGATATCGAACTTAATTCATGGACAGTACTGTGTTAAACTTCTGTACGTTTTCCAGAAGTATCTCTTTATTTTGCACATTAGCCAAAAATTTTTTAACAAAAACAAAAGCTAAATTACGACTGGGATTACCGACAGTAAAATTACAGTTCAGTACTTCGTGTAACCCCCACGAGCATTCAGGAGAGCATGTACACATTGAGGCATGCTGTTCACGAGATTTGCCAAGGTTTGGACAGGAATCGCTTGCCATGCAGTGACAATAGCCTGCTGCAATTCACGCACAGAGGTCGGCTGCTGCTCCAAGTGGTCGATTTGACGCGTTAATTCTGCCCACAAGTTCTCTATCGGATTCATATCCGGGGACATGGCAGGCCACTCCATATGCTCTACACCACGGTCAGCAAGAAAGTGTTGGATCATGCGACCACGATGAGGCCGTGCATTGTCATCTTGTAAGACAAAGTTTCCTCGAAAGGCTGCACGAGCAAATGGAAGCAATGTTTCTTCCAGAATGGCCCTGTACTGGTTCAGGTTTCCATTCAGAACAACCAGGTCAGTTTTGCCCCCTACATGAAAAGCAGCCCAAACGGTCACCCCACCACCTCCAGCTTGGACTCTTGGCACTATACAATCTTTGTTGTAGGCTTCATGCACTTGTCTGTGCACTCGGACGTGGCCATCTTGACGAAAGACCAGAAATCTAGACTCGTCACTGAAGATCACATGATTCCAGTGTCCTGGCTGCCATTGACGGTGCTCTCTGGCCCACTGCAATCGGCACTGGCTGTGTTGTCTGGTCAGGCGTGGCTTTCTCAGGGGACGCCTGGCACGATAGCCTGCTTGAACCAGTTGTTGGTTGACTCGCCTTCTGGATACAGGCACATTTGTCAGTTGATGCCACTCAGCCCTAAGCCGATTAGCTGACTTGGTACGGCCATTGCGGACTAACCGGTGCAGCTGGTGATCATCCCTCCTTGGGGTTCTGCGGGGACGTACTGGCCTCGGTATTGGAGTAGGGACACCCCTCTGAGCATTTCGTTTCAGGATCTTTGACACCTGACCTTGAGTGATGCCATACTGCCGAGCAATAGCACGCTCTTTCATGCTGTAATTTCGTAAAGCCACCACTCCATGACAAACAGCATTGTCGAGTTGACGGACCATCTCCAGAGGAAGCGGCAATAACTTTTGGAGATGTGCAGCAGTTGTTTTCCACGAATGCAGAACGCAACAACCCTTGTATACCCGACTGTGAAGCCAATCGTCAAATGCACCTGTCCGTACATTTTGCCACGCCACCTGTGAGATAATCCTGTTGTTGACTTCTTGCTGCGACAGACAATCAGTGACATGGTTCTTTTAACAAATAAATCACCAAAGTGTAAAAGAAAACTCACCAGATTGATATACTGAGTTAATAAAAGAAACCCAAGTCAAGAAAAAATATATATTCCATATTAAATGCCAAGTCTGTATATATATACACATACATACTAGCATGGCTCGTCTCGCTGCGCTCGCCTCACCACGCGTCGTTACAGAGGGACGGGCTTGTTTAAACTGAGGATCATGACTGTACCTGAGTTGCTGTGTTGTCATGATTTACAGAAACCATGATACAAACATTTATTTTGTACAAATTTATTTGTATTATTCGTGATTTTACATTTTTATAAACAATTTATCGCAATGGCACATACACACAGGAGGGGTAGGTGCATACCAGAAGTTTGGTACACTTTCAGAAAAGTTTGAGGGAGTAGTTCAATGACAAGACAGATACTGCACAGATATACAGTCGTGGCCAAAAATATTGGCACACTTGCACTTTTTTCAAATAATGCACCATTTCTTCCCAAAAATTGTTGAAATTAAAAAATATTTTGGTGTCCACATAAGTATTTCTTTGGTTTTCAGTGGAACAAAACAAAAAAAGCTGAAAAAATCCTAGCTTATTCCACACAGAAACCTAAAAATGGTCCGGACAATATTATTGTTGGAAATAATTAGATTTCAAGCAGGTGATTCTCCTTTACTTTGGAATTGAACTCACCTATGGTGAGTTACAGGTGCCTGCAATATAAAAATCACTCATTCAACCAGTTTGAATAGAGAAAAGGAGTCATTCTGCTGTTTTGTGTCACTGTGTGTACCACAATGAGCATGGAGAAAAGAAAGAAAACCAGAGAATTGTCTGAGGAGGTCAGACACAAGATTGTAGCCAAGCATGGACAATCTCAAGGCTACAAGTCCATCTCCAGAGACCGTGATGTTCCTGTGTCCACCGTATGCAATGTTATCAGGAAATTTAAGGCCCATGGCACTGTAGCCAACCTCCCTGCATGGCCACAAGATAAAACTTGATCGAAGATTGCAGCGAAGGATTGTTCGAATCGTGGAGAAAGCACCTTCATCAACTGCCAAACAGATTCAAGCTGACCTTCAGACACAAGGTAAGACAGTTTAAACTCACACCATCCGTCACCAACTCAATGAAAGGGGGTTCTATGGTAGGAGACCCAGGAGGACCCCACTGCTGAGAGAGAGACATAAGAAAGCCCGACTTGAGTTTGCCAAAACACACCTGAACAAGCCAAAATCCTTCTGGGAGAATGTGCTGTGCACAGATGAGAACAAATTAGAGCTTTTTGGTAAAGCACACCATCTCTATGTTAGTAAAGCACATCATCATCATCTCTTTGGCAACAACTGTATTTTGGCCATGACACAAATATTGGCACCCTTGCACTTTTTTCAAACAACTCACAATCTTCTATTAAAATAAGTTGAAATTGACAGAAGTATTTGGTCTCCATAATTCTTTATAATAGCGTGACACCGCACACTCTGCACGCCTCACCACATGTCGTTTCAGAGGGACAGGCATCTTTGACCATTTCGGTGTCTTTTGTGTCTTTTGTGTCTTCATGGTGTTTTGGGTCTTCAGGGCCATTTGGGTCTTCAGGGTCTTTTGGATCCTCTGGGCCTTTAAGGCTATTTTAGGTCTTTGGGTGTTTTGGGTCTTTGGGGTCTTTTGGGTCTTCGGTGTCTTCAGGGGCTTTTGTGTCTTAAGGGTCTTTTGTTTCCTCTCGGTCTTTAAGAGTCTTTGGGGTATTTTGGTTATTTGGGGTATTTTGGGTCTAAATGGTCTTTAAAGGTATTTGGGGTCTTCAGGGTGTTTTGGATCTTTTGGATCTTTGGGGTCTTGTGGGTCTATGTGGTATTTTGGGTATTTTGGGTCTTTTTGGGTCTTCGGGGTCTTTTTGGGTCTTCGGAGTCTTTTTGAGTCTTCGGGGTGTTTTGGGTCATCGGGGTGTTTTGGGTCATCGGGGTGTTTTGGGTCTTCGGGTCTTTTGGGTCTTTGGTGTCTTTTGGGTCTTCGGGGTCATTTGAGTCTTCGGTGTCTTCAGGGGATTTTTGGTATTAAGGTTCTTTTGGTTCCTCTGGGTATTTATGGGTCTTTGTGTCTTTTTTGGTCTTTAGGGTATTTTGGGTCTTCGAGGTCTTTTGGGTCTTTGGGGTATTTTGGGACTTCTAGGTCTTCGGTGCCATTTGGGTCTTCAGGGTCTTTTGGATTTTCTGGGCCTTTAAGGATATTTTGGGTATTTGGGGTGTTTTGGGTCTTTGTGGTATTTTGGGTCTTCAGGGTGTTTTGGGTCTTCGGGGTGTTATGGGTATTTGGGGTGTTTTGGGTCTTCGGGGTATTTTGGGTCTTCAGGGTGTTTTTGGTCTTCGGGGTGTTTTGGGTCTTCGGTGTCTTTTGCGTTTTTAGGTATTTGGGGTCTTTTTGAGCCTCAGGGCCTTGAAGGATATTTTGGGTCTTTGGAGTGTTTTGGGTCTTCGGGGTCTTCAAGGTATTTTGGATCTTCAGGGGTCTTGTTGGTCTGAAGGGTCTTGGGGAAATTAAAGGGTCGTCAAAGGTCTGAGGGGTCTCAGCAGTCTTAACGTAATTAAGAGAATTAATTAAGAGGATGTTGAATTTATTTGCAGAAGAAGAAGACGTTATAGTCGCATATAAACATAACGAGATAACGACACAACGATATACGTTTGCTCTATTATAATAAGATTTCACTGTTAATATTACAGAACCTTTGTTTTTGATCCAGAACTTAATATATCCTTTTAAATGAGAAAATAAAAAGAAATGGCATTTACAAAATTATTGACACCATTGACTTAATATTTGGTAGCACGTCCTTTGAACAAAATAACTGCAGTCAATCACTTTCTATAGCCATGAATGAGCTTACCACACCTCTCTACTGGCAGTTTGACCTACTCTTCTTGTGCAAACCGCTCCAGTTCTCCCAGATTTGAATGGTTGCAGGTTGCTTCTCCCAACTGCTGTTTTCAGATCTCCCCACAGGTGTTCAATGGGATTTAGATCTGGACTCATTGCTGGCCACTTCAAAACAGTCCAGCGTTTTGTCTTGAACCATTCCTGGGTTATTTTTGAAGTGTGTTTGGGGTCATTGTCCTGCTGCAAGACCCATGACCTTTGACGGAGACCCAGCTTTCTGACACTGGGTTAAACATTGTGCTCCAAAATGCCTTGGTAATCTCCTGATTCCATGATGCCATGCACACATTCAAGGTACCCAGTGCCAGAGGCAGCGCAGCAACCCCCAAACCATCACTGAACCTCCTCCATGTTTGACTGTAGGGAAGGGGTTCTTTTCTTTGAAGGCTTCATTTTGTTTTCTGAAAACATAGAGATGATGTGCTTTAACAAAAAGCTCTAATTTCGTCTCATCTGCCCACAGCACATTCTCCCAGAAGGATTTTCGCTTGTTCATGTGTGTTTTGGCAAACTTCAGTTGGGCTTTCTTATGTCTCTTTGTCAGCAGTGGGGTCCTCCTGGGTCTCCTACCACAGCACACCCTTTCATTGAGTTGGCGACAGATGGTGCGAGTTGAAACTGTCGTACCTTCTGTCTGAAGGTCAGCTTGAATCTGTTTGGCAGTTGATCGAGGTGCTTTCTCCTCCATTCGAACAATCCTTCGCTGCAATCTTCGATCAAGTTTTCTCTTGCGGCCATGTACAGGGAGGTTGGCTACAGTGCCGTGGCCTTAAACATCCTGATAACATTGCATACGGTGGACACAGGAACATCAAGATCTCTGGAGATGGACTTGCAGCCTTAAGATTGCCCATGCTTGGCTTCAATCTTGTCTCTGCCCTCCTCAGACAATTCTCTGGTTTTCTTTCTTTTCTCCATGCTCATTGCGGTATGCGGTACACACAGTGACACAAAACAGCAGAATGACTCCTTTTTGCTATTCAAAATGATTTAATGAGTGATTTTTATATTGCAG
Organism: Myxine glutinosa; assembly: GCF_964187855.1. Classification (NCBI taxonomy): domain Eukaryota; kingdom Metazoa; phylum Chordata; class Myxini; order Myxiniformes; family Myxinidae; genus Myxine; species Myxine glutinosa. The sequence continues at coordinate 8,243,999 of NC_136261.1, read as the reverse complement.
GCACCTGTAACTCACCACAGGTGAGTTCAATTCCAAAGTAAAGGAGAATCACCTGCTTGAAATCTAATTATTTCTAACAACTTCGAAAAGGTGCCAATAATATTGTCTGGGCCGTTTTAGGATTTCTGTCTGGAATAAGCTAAGATTTAGTAATTTTTTCAGCTTTTTTTGTTTTGTTCTGCTGCAAACCAAAGAAATACAAATGTGGATACCAATAGATTTTTTCATTTCAACAATTTTCTGAAAGAAACGGTGCATTATTTGAAAAAAGTGCAAGGGTGCCAATATTTCTGGCCATGACTGTATATATATATATATATATATATATATATATATATATATATATATATATATATATATATATATATATATATATATATATATATATAATTAGGCTGGGCCAAATCGGAGGTGATTTTCCTAATTCAATGTAATTTACCTAAAAGTTGTGAGTGAGTATCAGGAACAAAATCATGAAAAACAATTTCAAAAATATTGACGTTTTACGGTCAGACAGCCCGTTACCATAGCAACAGTTACAGACGACTCAAAAAATGCCTAAATTGACGATTTCTCAAGCTGTGTTTGACCCCCAGAGTTGATTCTGGTACCAAAAGATGCAGAATTGAAAGCCAATGATGATTGGATAGCTTAGCAATGTCTGTGACACAATTCAATACCACTTTTATCCAAAAAACTGATTTTTGTCTGAAATTTCAAGCATATTTATGGAAAAAAATTGAAAATTTTGCTTTTTAATCATAGGATAACCATTAATCAGATTAAATTTACTTTAAATTGTCTTTTACAACCTTGTATTGTCCAGTTTTTATAACTGTTATAACGTTGTTTAAATTTGGCCATCTTCATTTCAATAAAAAAAGTTAACAAAAGCAGCTTACAATCATTAATTTTAATGCCTGCTTTCGGTTGTTACTGTAACCATTCATCAGGGCGTTCAAGGCGCTCTTGCACACATCAAGGATAGGCGCTCTTGTCTTCGATACAACGGCAGTGAACTCTGGGGTCAAGAGTGGAGTCGTAGTAAGACTGGAGACTGAGTTTGGCAGGAGTCTTCTGCAACTGGCGTGTCGGCACCACATCCACGAATTGGTTGGAGGGGCGTCTTGCTCAATAGTGTATGGCCCCACCACAGGACCTAATGAACAGCTGTTCAAGCGACTGCTCAACACTTGGAGTGAATTGGACCAGGGCAACTACACATTGGTCGAGGTGTCTGCTCAACAGAGAGAGCTGGCTGGCCATGTACATGCCACCATCACCTTCCTTCAGACGTGGATGGACAATAGCACAAAGGAGACTCTTCGACACGACTACCTGGAGCTGGCACACCTCACACTGCTGTTTCTTGGAGGGACTGTCCCTGATGGTATGAGGACCATCACTATCAAAGCTCCTGGGGCATTCCACCACGCCCGTTGGATGAGCAAGACTTTATCTATCTATAATTCCAGTAATCTCTGTCTGTACGTTTGTACGTTTGTCTGTCTGTGACCGCTGTTTCTCGACAACCACGGGTCCGATATACTTTTAACTTGCCAGGTATATTGCTGGGGACCCGAGGATGTGCCTTTTCAAGGTTTCATATTAATCGGACAATTACTTACCGAGCTATGTCCAAAAAACGATTCAACCAATCAGAGAGCAGCGAACGATCGCGTGTGCCGAACGTGGCGGGCACACTCTGCCTCGGATGGCACATTTGAGAGCGTATTCATTTATTTCACGTTTGCAAACTATGTTGGCGTTAAACTATGTTTTACAACTAATAAAAACGAATTTGCGATTCATTCGCTTTCCTGCGCGTTTGTGCACGCGATGGCGATTTCTTTACCAAACTCCGGAAGCCGTTCGCTTTGGACCAAACCATTGCATGTAAATAGAGGGGGGGGATTGTCACCACTCGCAAGCCGTTCGCTTTGGACCAAACCATTTCATGTAAATAGAGGGGGGGGATATAATTTTAGATATAGATATAGTACGGGCATGCCCTAGTACACTATAAAGGTGGCACTCTTCCGTTGGCAGCTGGGAGATATCTACACACCCGAAGAGCTGGAAGACATAACCAGTCTCGCTGCATTCATGTCAGTCTTCTACACTAAAGCGTGGTTGACATGTACCAGTGCTGCAGATGCACCATCTAACGACATGTACCTGTTGAAGAACCTCCTCAAGGCTGAGGCCAGTATCGCAAAGAATCCAACAAAGTGGCCTGCCAAATTTCTGTCCTTTGTGACTGTGGCCCAAGAGAAGCTACAAAACCATTTGTGGTACCTCTCAGAGAGATTGGTCTCTTTGGCACTCTTCTCGGACAGAACGTCATCTGACAAGCAGACTATGAGAAGGGCTATGCTCAGGTACCATGGGACTGCACATAACATGATACAGGAGATGCCAGCCTCACAGCAATTGGGGAGTAAAGCCCTCAAAGACTTTGTTGGTTACGACTCTTGGAGCATGTTTGAACTCTTGGGTATTGACTCCAGTTTTGTCAAGCTCCCCGTTGCACAGTGGCCCACCTCAGACAGCTATCGTCATGGCAAGGAAGTTGTGGCCAAACTCCCAGTTGTCAATGACGCAGCAGAGCGGACACTTGGACTCGCCACAGATTTGAACACTAACAAGGCCCCCAAATCTGAGGCGCAGCTCCAGGCTCTATACAGGGTTGTGAAGGGCGTCAGGGAGAAGCTGCATGGACTGGCAACATCCACTGAGGTTGTGACTAAGAAGTCATTGGCCTCCATTGATTACAATTGGGACTAGGTTTTTTATTTTGTTATCAATGTTCAATGTCAGACCTTAAATTTGAGACAAAAAAGCTTAATCAATGACAAAAGTTAATTTAAAGTACATTTAATTTGACTATAGCTCTGATTAATGATTATCCTATGATTAAAAAGCCAAATTTTCAATTTTTTTTCAAACAAATGCCTTAAATTTGAGATAAAAATGAGTTTTTGGGATAAAAGTTGTATTGAATTGTGTCACAGACATTGTTAAGCTATCCAATCATCCTTGGATTTCAATTCTGAATCTTTTGGTACCAGAATCAACTCTGGGGGTCATACACAGCCTGAGAAATCATCGATTTTAAGAATTTTTTGAGTCGTCTGTAATGGTTGCTATGGTAATGGGCTGTTTTACCGTAAGACGTCAATATTTTTGAAAAAAAATTTCATGGTTTTGTTTCTGTTACCAGCCACAACTTTTAGGTAAATTACAACCTTGTAGTATGAAAAATTGAAAATCACCCCTGATTTGGCCCAGCCTAAATTATATATATATATATATATATATATATATATATATATATATATACACACAAAGAATTAAGTTAAGCACCCCTACACAACGAATTAAGGTAAGCACCCCCTAATATATATTCTTTGTGTATATGTATACATTGGCATATATTCTAAGGTATGTGAGATCAAATAATGATTGGTATGACATTAGCAATTATCCATTGATGAAATTGAGTGATCAAAGTGAAAAAAAGTGATTGGTTGAGTCAGTGATCCGATCACGTGGGTCCTACACACGTTATTGACGCAAAGATCGCTAGAGGTCTTCTCAGAACAATGACTGTACGTTAGAAAACATAAACGTCATCCACACTGTCCGTGATGGACCTATAGCTCCATACTTAAATTGAGGTGAAAATATGCCTAAAATTCCCAAAAAATATCACCTTAAATTATTCAGAATAAAATATTGAAAACGGCATGATTGTTATGTTTTTATGTGACCATAATATCACTTCTCCAGAAAATATAGCAATATCATGGGTATATTACACTGTTTTGACGACAACAAACTTGTAATGTGCGAGGTTGTAAAAAAACGGGGGGGGTGCTTAACTTAATTATTTGTGTATATATATGTGGGACGTGAGCCCTTCCCCCTTTGTGCTCTCTTACCATTTGACCAAGTATAACCAATTATATGTTTGGTTTGATTGTTTACTGTATCCTTTTAATACTTATATTCTTACCATGTTCTCTGAAAGCTGGCTGTACCCTTGTATAAGAAGTTAAATGCTTTACAAACCTTTGCCCTGTGTTGGCACAATCCCTTGTTCCCCATACTACGGCCTTGGTTGCAAACTGCTATCTTTCTGGCCTCTGCCAATTTCCTGTATGTTGGCACATTTATGACTGTTCACTCCCTCTATACTTTCCCAACCAAAGGACTTATGTTACATTTTTTTGTCTATTATGCCCTTTTAAGGATTATATACTTTGTATGACTTTCATGCCTTGTAATGGCATGTTCTCTTTACCTGTCGAAATCCAGAGTTTGTTTCCATACTGTGGTCACAGCTGCAAAGCTGCTATACTCCTCCATGTTCTCAATATCCTTCTTGATGACAGCTTTAAGGCTGTCTACTCCTTATCTCCTTCTTTCCCTTCAAACCTCAATGATTTCCCTTCAAGCTTCAATGATTATGATATCAAAGGGCATAACCCTTGCCTAGCCTCGGACTTCCTTAAACTAACTGGACAACAGGAGGGGACTGAGGTGGGGGCCATGTAAGTCCACCCATTGTCTCCTGTCCTGATGTTAAACCACACCCCTATCTTTCATATATATAATGAAGCCCTGATCAAACATTTTCAGAGCATCTTGTTGTAGAGTTGGTCATTTTGTGTGAGCTTCTTGCGACATCCTGTTTTCCGCAAGCTTGTGTATAACGAGTTCTAATAAATATATCCGTTGCTCCTTCTCTGAGTCTTCTGAGTCCCAAGTCTTACGTCCCAACCCGGAAAATTGTGGCAGCGGTGGGATCAGTCCATGCAGTCCGGGACGCGGTCCCAGGCAAGCGAGTGCTGAGACCAGCTGGCAATTGATCCGGGTCAGGTGAGCTGTGGTTTTCTTTTGTTTTTCCTTTATAGCCTGGGGGTCAGTCCAAATTGTAACCCACTCTCTTGCTCGGGTGCCGTTTGTTCCATTCCCTGCTCGAACCTGATCCACAAACCTAAATTTAAATACGGACCGCTTGGGTCCTGGAGCAACTGACTGTTTATGGATTCGTTAGGGTAACGTTACGTGAGGGTAAGGGGTAATAGATCTCTGGGTTGTGAGGGTGAGGATAAGGGCGGCGTCCCAATCCGAGGCCTACCCAGGAGACATTGGTATCATAAGTAAGGTTAGAAGTATTATAAGGGCGTAGGACGCCAGGAAAAGTAAGGTACGGTTAGGTTAGACAGCTGTGTAGGCGGGCGAGCCTCTCAGGAGTTAGGCAGATGGCCGTACTTCGTGCAGGCGGGCGAACCTCGCGGGTATAAGGCAACGTCGGTAAACTAAATTTTCCGAGGATGCGTAATAAAACTGTGAAGGCGGGTGAACCTCTCAGAAATACCCCAGCATTTTTCATGTTTCGGAGGTATGGCTATGCCGCTGCGAGACCAGGGAAGTCATGGGCTGCGTTGACTAAGGATCTAGGTGAACCGTGGCCCAAAGAAGGGTCTTTTGCGCTGGAAAAATTGGATGCGTTATATGGGGCATTAGATAAGTTAGAACAGGAAAGGAAACACTTCCCGCCTGACTATTGGAAAGTCTTTAGTTGGTGGAAGGAAGAAGCGTTGAAATGACAGACAAGGTCAAGACAGGCCAGCCTGGCCGGTGAGGTATCAAAACTCAAGGGCCTGAGGAAGCAGGCGAATAAAATGCAGGATAGCGCGGTTAAGGAAATAGAGAGGCAGGCTAACGCGCGACTGATGCTGCTCGTTGAAAATCGAGACCCCGCGGTAGGGGAGGTAGTAACCAATCTACCCTCCCCAGCCCCAGACCTAAGCCCTGTCCCGGGGTTTCAGGCGCCACCTATCCTTTCCGCGCCCCCACCACCACCTCCCTGCAACCCCGCTACCATCGCACCCCAGCTACCCCAGGGGCCGACACCCCACGGCACGAAGGTCGTTACCCCCCAGAACCATCCGAGCCAGGGAAATCCGTTTGCACAGCTCGGGGCTAACGGGATAAATAACGGGACCAATATTGCAGGGTTCCCGCCACCAATGGGACAGGACGGGTTATACCCCTCACTGGTAGGCTGTAGTGGGAACGAGACCCCCCAAACTACCCCATTGGCATGCCAGGAAATAACAGAAAGGGAAAAATTGTGCCCCTTACAAGTTATTGGAGTTAATGCTCAAGGTCAGGGGGTTCGAGAAAGGGTACCATGGAAAGAATCCGCTTTAACAGTAATGCGGGAAAGGATTCAACATTTGCTTATCGATGACCCACGACAGGTACCAACCATGTCGAATTGGTTTTTAACCGGCGATTGCGACTATCGAGACGTAACCCATATGGGAGTATCCGTGCTCCCACCCAAGGTATGGGACAAGGCTAGACAAAGAGTACAGTGGCCGATGACGGATCCAAGGGCGGCAGGAGCGGGCCAGATAACACAATTACCATGGGAGGATCTAAAGGTCCGGTTGCTAGAGTCCATCGAGCTGGCGCTGTTGCCAGCAGGAGGTCCGGATTGGGGAAAAATCGGGGCCATAAAACAAAAGGCAGGAGAATCAATTGGAGATTATCGGGAAAGGTTGGAAAAGGCCATCGCGCGCTGGGGAGGACTGGGTCCGATGCAGCTGGTAGGACTACCCCAACCATTGGTAAACCAATATCTAATAGAGGGGCTCCGGCCGGCATTAAAGAAACAGGTACAGTCCGTCCTTTTCGGCTGGAAGGGAATGACAACCAACGATTTATGCGACAAGCTGGAACAATGCCCGGGCTCCTCCTTGGAGGAGAAGAAGGATATTAAGGAGGAAATATTGCAAATGTATGTCCAGGAGAAACGGGTTCAACTTAATCAAAATAAAAGGGGAGATCAGAGTCAGAGCCACATACGCGATCAGTGCCAAAAGTGGGGGCCTGTCCGGGATGTCCATAACCCCCGCGCACGACAAACCCCCGGAGAATGGCCCACTTATAGAGGCGATCATCCCAATGGAGAGTGGATTTGTGATGGGGAAGACTGGTGTGATGGTTATGTCGATGATAATGGACAACTCGACATGGATAAGGCTAGACAGCAAATCCCTACACAATGGACGCAACCCCCACCAACTCCCCATCCTACTCCTCCTCAAAACCCTCAAATTTGGACCGTACAAGGGCCCCCTCCCCAAAATTGGCACCCACCAAGACCCCCTTTCCAAAACCCTGGACCACCCTCCAATCATTGGGCACAGAGTGGAACTAGGGGAACCTGGGCCCCGCCTCAGGGCCAGCCACAATGACAACAAGTAAACCAATGGGAGCCGCCAAACCGACGGCTGGATGGAAGGGGTGTCGTAGAGGGATGACCTGTGCCCTCCGCACCGCCATTTCCGCAGGAACCGTGCTTCCATTGCAAGCAATTGGGACACTGGAGACGCGATTGCCCAAATGCTCGTAAGGGGTTTCCGCCCCAGGGCCACCGTGCGGCCTATTGACAGGACGCTAGCGGGTCGCCTAAGGAGTGTCCTCTCTTGACTATGCCGCCGGCAGAGGAACCGACCTTGATGCTGGACGTGGACGGACGACAATTAGATTTCCTTGTCGATACGGGCGCGACTCGCAGTACAATTAACGAGGGGCAACTGCCATCCTTGCGCCCCACGAAAAGGAACGTTCAAATAATGGGCATTTCGGGCTTACCCCAAGCGCTTCCTATTTCGGAGGAAGTGCGAGTAACATGCGGCCCGCTAGAGGCTAAACATGCTTTCTTGATGACCACTACCGCCCCAACAAATTTGCTGGGACGGGACTTATTGTGCCGATTGAGCTGTCAGATTTCATGTGCAGAGCAGGGAGTTTTCGTAGATGTCGCGGAATCTAAACATGACTCGTTGATGATGGCATTGTCTCGTCCCGGCCCCACCGCGTATTGGTGGCGCTTGGACGAAGGGGCTCTGGCTACTTGGACACATGTCATATATTCTGTGTGTTTGGACAGCCCAGATGTGCGAGATTGGCTACAACTGCACCAAATTTCGATAAAACACCTAAAGGATAATCCACCCCACTGCACGGCTTATTACGATGCAAAGGGCGAGGACGAAGATTACCGAGAGAAGGTTAAGGAAGAGCTGGGCAAGTGCACGCCTCTACACTTATCACGGATATGGATCGGCCGCGAGGGGATAGGTATCGAGGTAATCCTATCCGCGGGTCAGTGTGCGTTGACCCAATACCCCGCAGGAGCGGCCGCCCATGTTACCCTCACTACTGCCAAGGGGTGGCCGCCGGAAAGTGTAGGTTGGATGGTGGGGCGATTACAGGAAGTTCCCTTACATGGTTATTGGTTTAAGAGGGGCCACTGGACTGTGAGACAGCTCAATAACGGTGAAGGGTACTCGATTGACATTAAGAAACAACAGAGGGATGGAGTGTTCGAAGAGGCAGAGTTGCCCCCTAAGGGCAACTATGCCATGCGGGCAGTGCTTACGGACCCGGGTGAGTCAGACTACCTCCTGGCGGAGGTGCCGGACGACTTATGGCCTCGGTGCGACGACGAGGTTGGACGGATGCGAGACGCCGAACCTTTAGTGATATCAGTGCAACCGGGGATGCGCTTGCCAAACGTGAAACAGTATAAGCTACGACCCGAGGCCGACGTAGGCATAGCACCAGTAATTCAATCCCTGGTGGAGCAGAAAATTATCGTGGAAACTAACAGCCCATGTTATACACCAATTCTGCCAGTAAAAAAGCCGACGAAAGATAAATGGAGGTTTGTACAGGATTTAAGGGAGGTGAACAAGGTGATACAAGGCATACACCCACTAGTGCCGAATGGAGAGACCCTTATGATGTCAATTCTGCCGGACGCAACATACTTCACAGTTATTGACCTTTGTTCTGCGTTTTTCTCTGTGCCCATCGTGGCCGAGTCACAATACTTGTTCGCTTTCACCCATAGGGGACGACAGTATACTTGGACAGTACTACCTCAGGGGTTTTCAGATAGCCCCACTCTGTTTTCCCGGGCGCTGCACCGCGACCTGGCGGATGTGGAATTTAAGGGAGGGTCAGTGTTGTTGCAGTACATTGACGACTTGTTGATTTGTTCCCCTTCTAAGGAGGCATGCGAAAAGGATTCTATGGCCCTATTAAAGGCCTTGGCGGCCAAAGGCCACAAAGTAGGCAGACCAAAACTTCAATTTGTGTGGAAGGTTGTAACTTACTTGGGACACGCCATTTCGCATGGGAAACGGGATTTGGATACTGGACGGGTGACCGCTATCATGGAGATGCCTCGCCCACGCACGCAACGGCAAATGCTGCGCTTCCTAGGTATGACAGGATATTGCCGCACTTGGATAATGGATTTTGCGCTGTTGGCTAAGCCACTGTACGAGGCGACTAAATCAAGCGCCCCGGAAGAATTGGAATGGACAGATGATTTGAAGCGATGTTTTGTGGGTCTTAAGAAGGCGTTGGTCATGGCACCGTCATTAGGACTCCCAGATTATGCGAAACCATTCACCCTTTACACTCACGCCGTGGGAGGTTCCGCCCAGTCCGTCTTGACACAGACCCATGGGGACAAGGAGCGGCCGGTGGCCTACTTTAGTAAAAAGCTGGACCCGGTCGAACAAGGATTTCCGGTGTGCCTGCAAGCCGTGGCCGCGGCCAGGTACGCAGTAGAAAGAACAGCGGACATTGTCATGGGACACCCAGTAACGCTACGGGTGCCGCATTGCGTGACTTCCCTGTTGCTACAGTGAAGCACACAGCATTTGTCTAACACTAGATTAATGCAATACGAATCTGCACTGATCACTGCAGCCAACATCACGATCGAACGTTGCACGACACTCAACCCAGCCTCACTGATGCCCACCCCTGAGGAGGGCGAACCCCATTTGTGCGCCGACGTTGTGCAGCTATTCTCCATGGTACGATCGGATTTAAAGGACAATCCCCTAGACTACCCCGATTGTACATATTATGTCGATGGATCAGCTAAGCGCGCATGGGACGGTTTTCTGTTATCCGGGTACGCTGTGTGCTCAGATAGCGAGACGGTAGAAAGCGGGCGTCTTCCACCTACATTTTCCACACAGCAGGCGGAGCTTTGCGCCTTGACTAGAGCGTGCAGCTTGGCGGAAGGCCTTGCCGTCAACATTTACACAGATTCGGCCTACGCTCACGGAGTAGTCCACGACAAAGGGGCAATTTGGAAGATGACAGGTTTCCTCACATCTGCAGGTTCAGTGATAAAGAATGGCGCGTTGGTGGAAGGGCTCCTCCGAAGCATTTTACTTCCCCGCGCCATCGCGGTGATTAAATGTCGTGGCCACCAAAGGGCGGGCACTGACGTTGCCCGGGGCAATGCAAGGGCGGATGAGGCGGCAGGAAAGGCCGCCAACCAACAGATAGGACACAACATGCCGATGGTGACACGAACAAAGGCGATATCTGCACAGATTGCCGACATACCGACTGTAGGAACACCCGCCACACCAACTAAGGACGATATCATAAATTTGCAAAACGCTGCGCCAATGGCCAAACACGAGGACTGGATCAAACGAGGGGCGATATGCCCCGGGCCAGGGGAGATGTGGACCCTTGACGAGAAACCTATAGCACCCCAGGCCTTACTGCCTTGGCTGGCATGCATGGCACATCAAAATGGTCATGTGTGCCAGAGGGGGGTGATGGGACAGATAAACTACACTTGGGTGGCACCAGGACTGTCATGAGTCGTATCCGAAGTGTGCCGATCGTGTGTGGTTTGCCAGCAACACAATAGAGGGGCGCCGCCGAGACATGCACATGACGGGGGTCGCCCCCCGCCGAGCGGGCCGTTCGCAAATATCGAGTTCGATTTCACGGAATTGGAACCAAGCATGTCATTTCGCTACGTGTTGGTAATCGTAGATACGTTCACTAAATGGGTCGAAGCCTACCCATGTGTCAGGTCCGATGCCCCGACAGTAGTGAAGCGCCTCGTGCAGGATTTTATGTGCAGATTTGGCATTCCCCAGGTAATTTCGTCAGATCAAGGGGGCCATTTCACGGCGAAGGTGGTCACGGGCATCCTGAAGGCGTTGGGCGTGAAACGGTCCTTCCATTGCGTTTACCACCCACAATCATCGGGACTTGTGGAACGAACGAATAAGACTTAAAAAAATAAACTAGCGAAACTTTGCGCAGACACAGGCTTGAAGTGGCCGGAGGCTCTCCCGCTTGCATTGATGAGCATCCGTTCCACCCCTGGTCGCACTACGGGCCTTTCCCCCCACGAAATATTGATGGGACGACCTATGAGCTTGCCCGTCTCAGCTCCGACGGACATGTCCACCCTTGCTTTTCTGGTGATGGATGACATGCTTTTGAGATTTTGCATAGGCTTGTCCAATGTGGCACACAGCATCCATGCTCGAGTACGAGAGGCGCTGCCTGAACCAATAGGCCACGCCATCCACGACTTCCATGCCGGCGACTGGGTGCTCGTAAAACACTTTACCCGCAAAGCTGCTTTGGAGCCACGGTGGAAGGGACCATTCCAGGTGCTACTGGTCACACCGACGGCAGTCTTCTGCGAGGGTAAACCTTCGTGGATTCACGCCACCCATTGTAAGTTGTCCATTCCCGCACCACAGGCCACACAAGACACCGCACCCCCCACTGCCTAAGACAATGCACCTTTTAAGGCACGATAGTCTCCTAAGGGCGGCGATGATGGTCATGATGATGGGAATTCTGGGCAGCTGCCTAACAAACCCTGCCAAGGATAGGCTTTTGAACTTTAACCCACTGAGAGAGGATCTCCCCAAATACCCAGGACCCGACAACTACACGTTATTTAAACTTTACCCCGTCAAATACATAACGGCTCCCCGGGGGCAGGGGATAGTAGTACATTGCTGTGAATTGGAGACGAATTTCGAGTGGTTATCTGTAAGATGGATGGAAGCCATGGTGGTACACAATGGGACACCACAGGCACGCATGACAACCCCACGCATAGTCCTAACTAAAATTAGAAGGGTGGAAAATGGAAAGTTTACTGGGGCCGTGAATAGTCACGCCGCCACAGGATATCAATGGGGCACGGGCGTCGACAATACTACTCTCCTACTGACGCATGCCCTCGTCGGCCCACACACCACAATAATACTTGAATGTGGAATATGGCCCCCGTGCACGCTGATTAAAAGGAACAAAAGGAAGGGAGATACCCAACACCAATTCCGGCCTAGTTGCGCCGCCTACGTCATTAAACCCCCTCCTGCCCAGGAAGTAAGGAGGAAGCCAGAGGAGAACACATACTGGAAGGTCGCACGGCATATGGCCACAGTACAGAATAGGACACGGTGTTGGATGTGTATGCACCTTCCCCGCACCAGCACAGCTGGAATACCAATGGTGTGTTACCCCTATCACTCAATGATTTGTGCTCGCAGCCACTGGACACCAAATGCATTAGCACAACCCTGACAAGCCAAGGTTCTGACGGAACCGCATGTAAACGAGTCTTTCAGTACTACCCCCCCATCCAGTCCCGGCACTTTGAGGAACGTCCTGCGCCGGTTTGGGTCAAGCCGGCGTAGGGGGCCCTCTGCTTAGAGGGAAAGGGCCAAGTAATGGTGGGCAAATCCGTGTGTAGGAATACCCTCCCCGCGGACCCTAGGAAAGGGAAACACAGGCTGCTAGTGAATGTTACAAGCTCGCCGCAACATAACCTCACACACCTCCAGTTGGCGTGGAGAGGAGAAAACGGGACAAATACCATTCCAGGCCTTCTCACTTGCATGTCCACCCATTTAGTGGCACCGCACGGGACCATGTTTGTATGCGGAAATAAAGCCTATCCGTACTTACCTGATAATTGGGGAGGGATTTGCTATCTAGGATCAGTTTTTCCAGAGATGGAACTGCGACAACACTTGCATAATACCACGGCACTCATAAGGACACAAAGGAGCACCTATTGGCATGACGATGACACCACCACCTTGCACGGCGCTGATTGGGAGAAAGCCGTTAGCTTCTTCTTCCCATGGGCAGGAACGGTCATGAACAGTTACCGCATTGACAAAATTGCGCTAATCTTAGAAAGGGTGGCCAACGACACCGCTACAGCACATGACAAAATGTTGGACACGGTTGTCCACCTGCGTACAATGGTTATGCAAAATAGGGTTGCTTTAGATATGTTACTGGCAGAACGAGGAGGGGTATGTGGGATAATTAAAGGTAAATGTTGTACGTATATTCCTGATCCGTCACAGGGGGTCAGTGCTGCTATTATAAGGTTAAGAGAAAGTGCACATATATTGACAAAGGATCGAATGGATCGGGAAGCCTCCCACCAGTGGCTTACTGACTGGTTTAAAGAATGGACAGGTACGATAGTAAAGTGGATATTGACCGCCTTGGCAATAGTCCTTGGAATTGTGGTTTGTAGTGTACTAATCAAGGCTTTAGTCCTTGCGTGTGTGAGAAAGTTTACCACAGGATGGACACTGAAGACGACACCTGAAAAGGCCATGGTGATGACTGACAAGCTGACCATGGATCCAGATGACACTCCGGCTGTCGACGTGACTGCAGACGGCGGATCCTGGAACGACGACCCGAACGAGTCACTGGGCCGCGACGATGAGATCTCCGCTTCCGAAGATTGTTCTTCCGTTGTTGATGTTACCGATAATGATTTTGATTACACAGTTGCGGACCTCAGAGCATTTCAGGCTGCCAGGACGCCGATTACTCTGGACCCCAACATGTCGCATGCAGAAGCCAACAAATACCAAAGGGAGGCCTCTCGCTTTTTCTCGATGTGTAAGGCTATGACTGTTGCTGGCTGCCTACGCCGCAGGCCTAAGCCACCTGAGAATAATGTTACTGATGATGATTCCGATGATGATGTGGGCCACTTGCGAAAGTCCCCTACTGACGTTTATGTCTCAATGCAGGCTTTGCCTCTTTATGTTTCACGAGCTCACTTTTATGTCTCACAAGCTCACAGTGGTTCAAACGTCACTGACCCAACTCTGGATTTCGACCCAACTCCGGACCCAACTGCAAACCCGGGCCTGGGTGGCGAGGAACTCAACATTGGAGATACTCTGAGTTCCGAATCTGATTGTTTTGAAGATTCGTCCATGGATAACGACGGTGGAAGCAGCATCGCCTCGGACGACTTCGACTTTGACCCAAAGGAAGTTTCTCTCCCTCCTTTGGACCGTTATGCTTTATTTTTTGGCCATAGGTTTAAGCCACCTGATACTGATGTCGTTGTGTTTTCCCCAGACCACCAGCATATACGAGGCCTAATGAACATGAATATCGATTGAGCGCCGAAGATCTACAAGGATTGCGACTGGGAATGCTTGGGCGAGCTCCAGTCGGGGGGGAGTCCCGGCCGCACCTCTGTGGTCCAAGGGTGGGTCGGGAGATCCTCCTGGGTGTGGACCCCGGCCGAACCAGAAGTCTTCGTTGTGGATTTCACACGCTATTCGATCTTCATGCCTCTACGGACTCACATCATACACCCACATACACCCGACTCACATCGTACACCCACATACACCCACATACCCGCGGATCATCCTGCTGAGTGCGATGTGAGGTGCTTTGGGTGCGGGACATGCTCACTGGGCTGCATTCGCGTGGTATGCTTAGTGCACCTTTTACATTGCCTATTTTACTACTCTTGGAGGATTTTACATGCTATTTGATCACCCTGTCTTTACGGACTCACATTACATACTCACATACATACGCGAATCATCCTGCTGGGTGCGATGTGGAGTGCTTTGGGCACTACATGCTCACTGGGCTGCCTTCGCGTGATATGTTGAATGAATCTTCTAATTTGCTTTTGTTTCTGCTTTGTTTGAAATAAAGGCCTTTCGATTGGCTCGTAGACAACGTTGTATCTTAGATCCAAAAGGGCGGTATGTGGGCGTGAGCCCCTCCCCCTTTGTGCTCTCTTACCATTTGACCAAGTATAACCAATTATATGTTTGGTTTGATTGTTTACTGTATCCTTTTAATACTTATATTCTTACCATGTTCTCTGAAAGCTGGCTGTACCCTTATAAGAAGTTAAATGCTTTACAAACCTTTGCCCTGTGTTGGCACAATCCCTTGTTCCCCATACTACGGCCTTGGTTGCAAACTGCTATCTTTCTGGCCTCTGCCAATTTCCTGTATGTTGGCACATTTATGACTGTTCACTCCCTCTATACTTTCCCAACCAAAGGACTTATGTTACATTACTTTGTCTATTATGCCCTTTTAAGGATTATATACTTTGTATGACTTTCATGCTTTGTAATGGCATGTTCTCTTTACCTGTCGAAATCCAGAGTTTGTTTCCATACTGTGGTCACAGCTGCAAAGCTGCTATACTCCTCCATGTTCTCAATGTCCTTCTTGATGACAGCTTTAAGGCTGTCTACTCCTTATCTCCTTCTTTCCCTTCAAACCTCAATGATTTCCCTTCAAGCTTCAATGATTATGATATCAAAGGGCATAACCCTCGCCTAGCCTCGGACTTCCTTAAACTAACTGGACAACAGGAGGGGACTGAGGTGGGGGCCATGTAAGTCCACCCTTTGTCTCCTGTCCTGATGTTAAAACACACCCCTATCTTTCATATATATAATGAAGCCCTGATCAAACATTTTCAGAGCATCTTGTTGTAGAGTTGGTCATTTTGTGTGAGCTTCTTGCGACATCCTGTTTTCCGCAAGCTTGTGTATAACGAGTTCTAATAAATATATCCGTTGCTCCTTCTCTGAGTCCTCTGAGTCCCAAGTCTTAAGTCCCAACCCGGCATATATATATATATATATATATATATATATATATATATATATATATATATATATATATATATATAACTGTGAGAAATAGTAGAAACTCCACAGTACGAGCAGGGCGTCTTATTTGCATTGAATAAATAATCGGGAGATTAACTTGGGGCCGACTCAGAAGAAGACCTTTGTTGGTCGAAAGCTTGTCAAAAATTAAAGATCGACGTCCTGAAGCTATGTCCGCGTAAGATTTAATCTCCCGATTATATATATATATATATATATATATATATATATATATATATATATATATATATATATATATATATATATATATATATATATATTGTTACGGCACGGTGTTCAGGTCTACTATGAGAGGGTTAGCCTCTGTTCCCTCCCAAACTTACTGGACTTGAGGCTGCCATGCACGAATAACTTCGTACTGTGGCAGGTTGCAAACCAGCAACTGCGAACGCCAATTGGTCCGTCACGCGATAGCAGGGTCCATCGTCTAACACCGCTTACCTGTACCACATGACGGTTTCAATCGGGGAACATACCTTCCCTCCAGCGGTGTACCACTTTATTTTGTTCCTGGGTGGAAACTTATATGGCCTAGCAACCGTTAGTACCCGCCGGGCTAATGCTAATTTTGTTAAGGCCGAACGTTAATCTGGGTGCGAGCAATGGCGGACCAATGGAAGAAAAGACATTCACGGACAGAGGGAAAGAAAACGTTTGACGATTTGATTTATTTACCAATATTTACAGTGAAACTTATCAATAGGAAAGAAAATGGGAGAACAGTAAGAAACTTTGCTTAAATTACGCCTTATGACGATTACTACGAATAACTACAGACTTGGCATTTAATATGGAATATTTTTTTTGTGGGGGTGAACTTACTTCTCAAGATGTCTTAGAACCAAAAGTTCATTGGAATTATGTTGAAATTATTCTAGATTTTGTTAATGTGACCTTTAAAATAAACAAAAACGACATTTGACATTTCGAAACAAATAAATTGATCCTTGAAATTGATGTAAACTGATATCGAATTCAATTCATGGACAGTACTGTGTTAAACTTCTGTACGTTTTCCAGAAGTATCTCTTTATTTTGCACATTAGCCACATTTTTTTTTAACAAAAACAAACGTTCAATTACGACTGGGATTACGGACAGTAAAATTACAGTTCAGTACTTCGTGTAACCCCCACGAGCATTCAGGAGAGCACTTACACGTTGAGGCATGCTGTTCACGAGATTTGCCAAGGTTTGGACAGGAATCGCTTGCCATGCAGTGACAATAGCCTGCTGCAATTCACGCACAGAGGTCGGCTGCTGGTCCAAGTGGTCGATTTGACGCGTTAATTCTGCCCACAAGTTCTCTATCGGATTCATATCCGGGGACATGGCAGGCCACTCCATATGCTCTACACCACGGTCAGCAAGAAAGTGTTGGCTCATGCGAGCATGATGACGCCGTGCATTTTCATCTTGGAAGACAAAGTTCCCTCGAAAGGCTGCACGAGCAAATGGAAGCAATGTTTCTTCCAGAGTGGCCCTGTACATGAACTGGTTCAGGTTTTCATTCAGAACAACCAGGTCAGTTTTGCCCCTTGCATGAAAAGCAGCCCAAACGGTCACCCCACCACCTCCAGCTTGGACTCTTGGCACTATATAATCTTTGTTGTAGGCTTCATGCACTTGTCTGCGCACTCGGACGCGGCCATCTTGACGATAGACCAGAAATCTAGACTCGTCACTGAATATCACGTGATTCCAGTGTCCTGGCTGCCATTGACGGTGCTCTCTGGCCCACTGCAATCGGCGCTGGCGGTGTTGTCTGGTCAGTCGTGGCTTTCTCAGGGGACGCCTGGCACGATAGCCTGCTTGAACCAGTCGTTGGTTGACTAGCCTTCTGGATACAGGCACATTTGTCAGTTGCTGCCACTCAGCCCTAAGCTGATTAGCTGACTTGGTACGGCCATTGCGGCCTAACCGGTGCAGCTGGCGATCATCCCTCCTTGTGGTTCTGTGGGGACGTTCTGGCCTCGGTATTGGAGTATGGACACCCCTCTGAGCATTTCGTTTCAGGATCTTTGACACCTGACCTTGAGTGATGCCATACTGCCAAGCAATAGCACACTGTTTCATGCCGTAATTTCGTAAAGCCACCACTCAATGACAAACAGCATTGTCGAGTTGACGGACCATCTCCAGAGGAAGCGGCAATAACTTTTGTAGACGTTCAGCAGTTGTTTTCCACTAATACAGAACGCAACAACCCTTATATATCCGATTGTGAAGCCAATCGTCAAATGTACCTGTCCGTACTTTTTGTCACACCACCTGTGATATAATCCAGTTATTGACTTCTTGCTGCGATAGACAATCATTGACATGGTTGTTCTAACAAAGAAATCACCGAAGCATAAAAGAAACTCACCAGATTGATATACTGAGTTCAGAAAGTAAACCCAAGTCAAGAAAAAATATATATTCCACATTAAATGCCAAGTCTGTAGAACGCCACTCAGTAGCGTGCATACTCCCGCCATGGGTTTAGTTGGAATAATACGTTTTGTTTAACATCCCTTCTCCCCAAAACAATATATGAAAAAGAAAGTATGCCTTAACTGTCAGATAATTTATTTTGATATATCTCGGAATTGGAGGAGAAAAACATCATTTAAGAATAAGAATAAAAGCTTTAATGCAGTAAAACAGAAAAAATCTTTCCCAAAAAATTCCCAAAAAAAATTCCTGGATCAGGAATAATATCCTGAGCTTCACCAAAAACTAATCAATTCTTCCTCATCCCAAGGGCAATCATCCCACCAACTTTCATCCAAATCCGTTCAGAACTTTTCCAGATATCTTGTTCAAAAACACACGAACACATGAACATACGATCACACACACACGGACGGACACAATCGAATGCGTTACTCCCTGGCGGGAGTAATAAACCTGAAAATCGCAAAGCCAGAATTATTTATTACTCCCGCCAGGGAGTAATGCATTCGATCGTTTCCGTGTGTGTGTGTGTGTGTGTGTGTGTGTGTGTTCATGTGTTTGTGAACAAGATATCTGGAAAAGTTCTGAACGGATTTGGATGAAAGTTGGTGGGATGATTGCCCTTGGGATAAGGAAGAATTGATTCGTTTTTGGTGCAGCTCAGGATATAATTCCGGATCCAGAAATTTTTCGAAGGATTGTTTACCATTGGAAGATAGGGCTCATGTTTTTTTTAACATTATCTTCTATATATTCTATATTTAACATTGTGATATGAAAATAGTTTTCACATTTGTTGTGAATGTAGTTTAAACTCGTGGTTATGCGTTAGAGCGGTGTATTTTGATAGCAGCGTCGTCGTCAAGGTTCTTTTTTTTTTTCTAATAAAGACATATTCTGTCATTTTAAAACCACCAAAGTGTGTATTCGGTCTCCCCGTTTCATAAAATGTATTGTTTGATACGTATAATGCATTAAAACTGTATTTTTTTTGTATGTTTGTTTTTTTTACCTCAGAAGAGATATTGTGGCGGGCACAAGGGACAATAAATCCGCGCACCAGTGGGTGGCGCGAGCGTCCAGGCGGGGAACGAAAATGCATGCCCCGCCTTTCGACCGATCGGCCACGCCCGGGGTCAAGGCGTGGCCTCGGGACATATATGCGGGCTCTAAGCTCGAGCCCGCCCAGTGCTGAAGTGCGAACTCTTAATAAAGACTCTTTGTTTGTACCAACGCGTTGTGGCCTACCTCTCTGGCAATCGAGTCGTGTGTGCACAGCACCACACTGGTGACCCCGATTGGTTCAGCCGTTGCTGACCCACGAACACGCCATGGCTACCAACGCCGTCGCAATCAAACTCCCGGAGTTTTGGGAGGCGCAGGCCGACGTTTGGTTTTTGCAAGCCGAAGCTCAATTTCAACTCCGGGGCATCACGGCGGACGAGACCAGGTACTACCACGTGGTCGCCGCCCTCGGGCCCGGCACTGCAGCCCGCGTCGTGTCCATCCTTCGGCGCCCGCCGGGCGACCACAAGTACAAGGCCCTCAAACGTCTCCTCCTCGCCACGTTCGGGCTCATAGAGGTCGAACGTGCCGACCGCCTCCTGGACCTTCCCGCCCTCGGCGACACACGACCATCCGTCCGGATGGATTTCATGCTGTCCCTGCTTGGAGACCAGCGCCCGGATTTCTTATTCCGAGCACTTTTCCTATGCCAGCTACCTGCACAGGTGCGCCTCGCGCTGGCCGGTTCCAAAATAACGAAACCCCGCGCCCTGGCTGGAGAGGCCGACAAGTATTTCGCAGCCTGCGACACGCGGTCGGTGTACGGTGCTGCTGTAGTGGATCCCAGCGCGGAGGCTCCAGCGGCCCCGGCTTCCCTTGTGGCCGCTGCTACGCCCCATCCACTACCGCTGCCGCCACCACCACAGCCACCGCCACGGCCGCCGCGGGGGCCACCGCCGCAAACATGGTGCTACTACCATGCCAGGTTCGGCCGCCAGGCTAAAACGTGCCGCCCGCCGTGTTCTTTTGACGGGTCGGGAAACGACCGGCGCTCACTTGCGGCCATGAGCGTTGCCATTCCGGCAGCCTCCTGTTCATCACGGACACCTTGTCCGGGCGCCGTTTCCTTTGCGACACAGGAGCGCAGGTAAGCGTCCTCCCTGCCTCCGCGTCCGACAAGCAAGCCGTGGGCCGGGGCCCCGCTTTGCTTGCCGCCAACAGTACACCCATCCGCACATTCGGTAAGCGTTGCCTCTCACTGCGGTTCGGAGGGCAGCACTTTCAATGGTCGTTCGTCACCGCCAGCGTGCCAATGGCCCTGCTCGGCGCGGACTTCCTATGTCCGCATGGCTTGTTGGTCGACGTTAAGCGCAGACGTCTCGTCCAGGCCGAAACCTTCAGCTCGCTCGCTTGTTCACTGAGCAGCTCATTGAGTGGCTCACTGAGCGGCTCACCGAGCGGCTTGCCAAGCAGCTTGCTGAAAGGTTCTGTCCCGGCGAGTTTAGTTTGCACGCTTCCGGCAGCGGACGACTTTACCCGCCTCCTAGCCAGTTTCCCGACCCTCACGCGGCCCACCTTCTCAGCGGTGGCCATTAAACACGGGGTGGAGCACCATATACCCATGGTCGGGCCGCCGGTCTACGCCCGGGCACGCCGACTCGAACCCACGAAGCTCGCCGTGGCGAAGGTGGAGTTCGCCATGCTGGAACGGCTGGGTATAGTGCGGCGCTCAAACAGCTCTTGGGCCTCTCCGCTGCACATTGTGCCGAAGCCGGGCAGAGGATGGTGGCCGTGCGGTGACTACCGCCGGCTCAATGATGCCACCACCCCCGACCGCTACCCGGTCCCGCATATCCAGGACTTTTCCACCCGGTTGGCAAACACGACCGTGTTTTCCAAGGTGGACCTCATCCGGGGCTACCACCAGGTCCCCGTCCAACCGGACGATGTCCCGAAGATGGCCGTCATCACCCCTTTCGGCCTCTTCGAGTTCCTGCGAATGCCTTTCGGGTTGAAGAATGCGGCCCAGGCGTTCCAACGGCTTATGGACAGCGTCTTCCGCGACTTACCTTTCATCATCTGTCTACCTGGACGACATCCTAGTCGCGAGCGCATCCCGGGAGGAGCACCTGCTCCACCTCTGCAAGCTTTTCGAACGCCTGGGCCAGCATGGCCTAATCATCAACCCCACAAAGTGCCATTTCGGCGTCACCACCATCGACTTCTTGGGGCACCGCATCACCAGGCACGGGGCCGTCCCTTTACCGGCCAAGGTGGAGGCGGTCAGGGATTTCCCACGACCCTG
The DNA here is from genome assembly GCF_964187855.1 of Myxine glutinosa. Lineage (NCBI taxonomy): Eukaryota > Metazoa > Chordata > Myxini > Myxiniformes > Myxinidae > Myxine > Myxine glutinosa. Next base: position 8,222,363 of record NC_136261.1, on the reverse strand, counting down.
CACGATCAAGGGGCTCCAGGAGTTCCTGGGCATGGTAAATTTTTACCACCGCTTTGTGCCCCACGTCGCCCAGCTCCTCCGCCCCCTGCACGAGGCCCTCCGGAGCAAGCCGGGCAAAGGTGATATCGCCTAGTCGGAGCCGATGGCTGCGGCGTTTGCGGGCGCAAAGCTGGCCTTGGCCAATGCCACCATGCTGGCGCACCCGGCGCCCGATGCACCGATCGCCCTCACCAACGAAGTGTCGGACTACGCGGTGGGCGCGGTGCACGAGCAGTGGGTGCATGGTGCTTGGCAGCCGCTGGCGTTTTTTAGCCGGCAGCTTCGCCCGCACGAACGCCGTTACAGCACCTTCGACCGCGAGCTGCTCGGGCTCCACCTGGCGGTCCGACACTTCCGCCACCTGCTCGAGGGCCACCCATTCACGGCTTTCGTTGACCACAAGCCCCTTGTGTTCGCGATGGCCAAGGTCGCCGAGCCATGGTCGGCATGGCAGCAGCGTCACCTCTCTGCCGTGTCCGAGTATACGACGGACATCCGTCACGTGGCGGGTAAAGACAACCCGGTGGCGGATTGCCTTTCCCGGTCCGTCGCGCACGCGGTCCACCTCGGGATCGACTATACCCGGATGGCGGAGGACCAGACCGCTGACCCCGGCATCCAGGCCTTGCGGACCGCCGTCACGGGCCTCCGCGTCACCGAGGTACCGTTCCCTCCTGTGCGACGTCTCCCTCGGCCGGCCTCGCCCCATTGTGCCCGCTGGCTGGCAGCGCCCAGTGTTCGACGCCATCCACGGCCTGTCCCACCCGGGCACGAAGGCCTCCCAGAAGCTCGTCGCGGTGAAGTTCGTCTGGCATGGCCTCAGGAAGGACGTCCGCGACTTGGCCAGGATGTGCCTCGTGTGCCAGCGCGCAAAGGTCCACCGCCACACCCAGGCCCCGTTGGCCCCGTTTACGGTGCCCGAGCGTCGGTTCGACCACGTGCACGTCGACTTGGTGGGACCTCTGCCCCCCTCGTGGTGGTTCACCCACCTCCTCACCATGGTGGACCGCACCACACGGTGGCCGGAGGCCGTCCCATTGGCGGCGACGTCTGCGGCTGATGTGGCGCAAGCCTTCATCGCCACTTGGGTTGCCCGGTTCAGTGCCCCCTCTGACATCTCTCCGACCGCGGCCCCCAGTTCACCTCGGAGCTCTGGGGTGCGGTGGCGCAAGGGCTCGGCATAAAACTATACCGCACCACGGCCTACCACCCCCACTCCAATGGCCTGTGCGAGCGCTTTCATCGCTCGATGAAGGCCGCGCTCTGGGCCAGCCTCCGCGACGGCAGCTGGGCCGACAGGCTCCCCTGGGTCCTGCTGGGCCTCAGGACGGCGCCCAAGGACGACCTGTGCACGTCCTCGGCGGAGCTGATCTTCGGGCAACCACTGTGGGTACCGGGCGAATTTATCCCCGACTACATGGCTCCTTGGTCCGCGGTGCAACAGCGCTCCACCCTGCAGGAGACCACCCGGAGGTTCGCCCCGGTGCCGACGGCATACCACGGTTGCCCGTCTTCCCACGTCGCCCCGGAGATTCGCACGGCGGAGTACGTCTTCGTCCGGCACGACGCCCACCGGGCACCGCTGCGGCCCCTGTACGACGGGCCCTTCCACGTGCTGGAGACCGGGGACAAATATTTCACCGTCGACATCGGCGGTGCCCTGGATCGTTTCTCCGTGGACCGCCTCAAGCCGGCCCACCTCGATCTGGACCACCTCCCGCAAGCAGCACTGCCTCCGCGTCGAGGCCGCCCCACGGTGGTCAGACCCCCGGCACCCCTCAGCCCCGCCGTCCGGCTACCCCCCAGCCCTGCACGCATCGCCAGGGGGCGTTTCAGCCGGGTCATCCGGCTTCCCCACAAACTCACCCTTCAGGTGCGCGGGAATTCTGGGGGGGCACGTGTGGCGGGCACAAGGGACAATAATTCTGCGCACCAGTGGGTGGCGCGAGCGTCCAGGCGGGGAACGAAAATGCATGCCCCGCCTTTCGACCGATCGGCCACGCCCGGGGTCAAGGCGTGGCCTCGGGACATATATGCGGGCTCTAAGCTCGAGCCCGCCCAGTGCTGAAGTGCGAACTCTTAATAAAGACTCTTTGTTTGTACCAACGCGTTGTGGCCTACCTTTCTGGCAATCGAGTCCTGTGTGCACAGCACCACAATATCAACATTTACCTCAGCGAATGTAAATTGAGGTGTCAGTATTTGATGAACTTATAGAGACTTAGGTGAGTTATAAGTGTGACCAGCATGTGCACGGGATTCTTCCCAGAAGAATGAGTGGTCGCATTAGCTTGAACGACTTAAAATGAGCGAGTTTTGTTTTGACGTTTGGGCCAGTTTTGCATGTTGTATCCCTAAGGAATGAAACACACGTTTTTCCCTGGCTTACAATTTTATTTGAAGTCACACATGCCTCAAAATACACTCACTTATATAGAATTGAACGCTGAATCCGAAAATGGAAGTTAAACTGCCTTGTTTTTTTTTAAACATTATCTTCTATATATTCTAAATATATATCTGTGCAGTGTCTGTCTTGTGTTGTCTTGTCTTGTGTTGTCACTGAACTACTCCCTCAAACTTTTGTGAAATCGTACTATTCCAACTTGACCCACGGCAGGAGTATGCGCTCTACTGAGTGGCGTTCTACCCCAAGTTTGGTCTGGGATTCCAATGCGAGGTTTCTTCTTCTTCAGCCTCTCACAACCCTGGGTGAATATGCGATCTTTTAAAAAGAAGTTGGAATTTTGCCAAATCTGTTTTATTCGTTTGTTAATATACCTCAGCCATTGACAAATCTGGAATTATAATTTTATTTGAGGTTCAAATTAACCCGGGACATTGTGTCAAACGATGCCTGCAAGTCTGCACACGTGATAAATAATTAATCGTTCACAGTCAAAGACTCTTCTTCTTCACGCAACAACAACTTCTAGCTTCCAGACCGTACATCCAATCATCTTCAAATTTTGCAAACTTGTTACAATTCATTACTTCTATTACAGCATGAAGTTTCACGGCGATCAATGAAGTGGTTCAAGAGATATAAATGTTTTTATTATTTGCACTTAATTAATGATGTCTGCCAAACCACGTGATCTATCGCAAATTCCAAAAGGATATTTTAGTAGACTGATATGCTGAACAGATCTGTGAAGTTTCCCCTCAATTGGATCACAAATGAGGGAGGAGCTAGGTTTTAAATGTTTCTGCTTAAAAACGTCATAACTCTGAAACCATGTGATGCATGATGTCATGCTCGCTGACTTTTTTGTTCGTCATGGGTATGTGATTCTGCCTGAAAAGTTTGGCCTCGATCTGTTCAGGCGTTTTGGAGAAAATTGGATTTTAGTGTTTTTCACTCAAAACAATATGGCGGCCGAACCATGAGACCTGTGACATCATAATTACCATAAAAATATTCTACAGACCGAGTCCCTCCTATGTTGAAAATTTGCTCTCAATCGCTCCAATTATTGCAGAGAAAATGGTTTTTAAAGGAAAACAGAAAAAAAAAATTCCCCAAAAAATTCCCCAAAAAAATTCCTGGATCCGGAATAATATCCTGAGCATCACCAAAAACTAATCAATTCTTCCTTATCCCAATTAAGGGCAATCATCCCACCAACTTTCATCCAAATCCGTTCAGAACTTTTCCAGATATCTTGTTCACAAACACACGAACACACACACGCACACATGCACACACGCACACACGCACGCACACACACACACACACACACACGGACACGATCGAATGCATTACTCCCTGGCGGGAGTAAACACACAAGGGCGCCCAGCACACATTCATGGCGGAGGGGAGGGGGAACGAACGTTGGAATCCTGTTAGAAAAGCGGTCACGATCCTCCCAGATGCGTCTCCTTGCGACGCCTTTTGTCTCGACCTCACCAACGAGCACCTGGCCAGTAAACGGCAGTCCCCAACATGAGCAGGTAAAGGTGATTACCAGCACGAATATGAGCAGGCAAAGGTGGTCGTCAGCACAAACTTGGGCAGGAAGTCCCAGCACGAACACGGGCAGGTAAGCAGGCATGTGCAGAAAGAGTCCAAGTCATGGTGCACCAATAGGGAGTCCGGCAGCCAACAGAGGGCAGGGAAAGACCGGCCAAGAGAGTGAATCATGTGCAGAGGCCTGTTAGAGGGTCCAGCCTAGATCCCACGAGCACAGCCAACAAATTCCAAAGGCAAAAGAGTAAATCACGTGCAGAGGCCTGTGAGATGGTCCGGTCAAGTGCGGAAGCACACTTGCTGAGTGAAACCGGCAAAGAGAGCAAGTAATGCAAGTGTGCCTGACCTTTTGTCAATCCCTTCCCGAGGGGGGGGGGGGTGGGGGTGTTTTAAGGGCTCCAGATTGGTCGAGTTTGTCACTCAACCCCCACAATCTCCCCCGAAGATCCTCAGGCCCTGATTCGTGGTGTGTCGCTTCCCCTTCACAAGCCCTCTCAAAGGGACTTTTACCTGGTGCATATCCCAATGGCCTTTGGTCTGTCTTCTGTCCTTCAGGACTTTGAATCAATAACTGTGGATGCAATATTGATGCATCTGTATGGCTAATTATCCCATATGAGTGGAGGGCCTGTCTTTCCCTCCCCAACGCATAAAGACATACTAACCCGAAATAAGGGGAAGGGGCTCAGATAATGTTCTGCTATGAAATAACTATTCTAAGGGACCTGTATGTATGGTGGTTGCCATTACTTCTCAGCGGTTTCCCAAAACCGCAATATATATATATATAGGGTGTACTTACTTTTTCCACATGCGAAATTTGCATTTATGTTTATTTAAATTACACAATGGACTACAAAATGTAAATGTTTCATGATATTTGTTATATTATATCACCTTTATCTATCAATATTGTTGAAATGAAGATCAAATTGCTGTATGTTGAAATATGTTGAAAAAGTCAAAACTTTACATGGGGTGTACTTACTTTTTCACGAGACTGTATATACAGTGCGTATCAAAAAACAGGTAATCCGAATTCAAGGGGTTAATATGCAAAGGTTATTTATTTCGACAATTTACATGTGGTTTACTAATTAAGAGGAGATCCTCAGCTTTCCATTGATACCTTCCATGCATCATTGCTGTCACACATCACCGAGTACATGTTCTTTGAAAATGACAAGTTCAAATCGCATTTTTACAAGTTTGGCTAATCGATGCAAGTCAGGATAATTGGTGCAAAATGAACGTCAGATGTGAACTTTTCTCAGGAATGATTGGCCTTTATGCACCCACACCTTCAACATGTCCACCTCCCCTTTCAACACAAAACTCACAGCAGCAGAACATGCCCTGACTGCTCGTCTCACCATTGCCGGGTCATTGCGCAAAGCATCCACTTCATGTCGAATACGGCCCTGCATTTCATCAAGATCACGGGGAGGAGTTACGAACACCTTGTTCTTTAAATGTCCCCAGAGGAAATAATCACATGGTGTGAGGTCAGGTGATCTTGGCGGCCATTCCACTGCATGGTTGAGGGTGATGATTCGGTCTCCAAAGAGTTCCCTCAGTCGATCTCGGACAGCGATACGACGATGTGCTGGGGCGCCGTCTTGGGCCCACCAGAGATATCTGAAGACACCACGAACCTGCCGCTCAAAGTTCTCCTCCAGCTGCAGTAAAACTTCATCATTGATCATCTGCAGATACCTTTTGCCATTGACATTCCTTTGAAAGAAAATGGTCCGATCACCTGACCACTTCCACACAGTCCCAACCAAACAGTCCACTTTTGTCGATTGATGTTGGTGTCAAAATTAAATTCCGGGGGTTGTCCTGTTGGTGCATATTCAAGAACATTATGGGTATTGACCTTGCCGTCCATGGTGAAAGCAGCTTCATCGCCGATAACGAGATACCGCAGGAAATTGACATCTGCTTCGCAACGTGCTATCAACCATCTGGCAAGCACCAGCCTCCTGGGAAATTCCCCTGGTGTAAGTTGATGCCGGATGTGAATCCGATATGGATGTTGGTGGAGGTCCAGTCTTGTGATTCGGTTGAATGTTGCCAAAGACAATTCCGTCCCATTTCGTCTTGCACTGGTATCCCGAGGATGCTCCAAAACCTGCTGCCTTACTGCTGCAATGTTCATTTCCGATCGTCCAGTGCGCCTCCTACCAGAATTCTCCTTGTTGCGGTTGAGGCTAGTGCCATGCTCTTGGTATTTTGCTCTTGGTAACATTAACATAACATATGTAACATAACATATCAACCATGCTCTTGGTAACATTCGGCCAGATGGTTTCGGCTGCTGGAGGCTCACATTCTGGGAAACGTTCCCTGAACGCATCACGAGTTTGCTGCAAACTTCCAGTTTGGTGAAAGGTTGTAACCACGAAGGTCTGCTGTTCAGTCGTAACTTGAACCATCTTTTCAATGACTCAGACTGTCTCTAAACCCATGCACTGTAGGCCCATCTTAAATACCCATCGTAAACAAAGGATGACGCAACCGCCGATTACCAGACCAGCTTAACAATTTTACATAATCAACTTGGCAGTCGACAAGTAATGCGTCCATTTAAAACTGTCTTGCACCGATTAGCCAAACTTGTAAAAATGCGATTTGAACTTGTCATTTTCAATGAACATGTACTCGGTCATGTGTGACAGCAATGATGCATGAAAGGCATCAATGAAAAGCTGAGGATCTCCTCATAATTGGTAAACCACATGTAAATTGTCAAACTAAATAACCTTTGCATATCAACCCCTTGAATTCAGATTACCTTTTTTTTGATATGCACTGTATATATATATATATATATATATATATATATATATATATATATATATATATATATATATATATATATATATATATATATATATATATATATATATATATATACTATATATATATATATATATATATATATATATATATATATATATATATACATATATATATATATATATATATATATATATACATATATATATATATATATATATATATATATATATATATATATATATATATATATATATATATATATATATATATATATATATATATTGTTGCGGATATGGGATTTGGCCTCCATCCATATCCGCTTGTAAATATTCCCCTATTTCCCCAATACTCCCCAACTATCCCCAATCCACCATTCCCTAGTCCCATTGTCTGTAAACAACACTCTGTAGCCCCGACCTTCCCCTATTTCCCCCCTTAAATGTCGTGCCCAGGTCCACCGCATCTCACGTAGACAACTTTCGGACATCTTGCTAGTTATTCTTAGTCTATGTCAGTTAAGGACTCGTTTCCATTAATTCTGACTCTTCGTTGCACCAGAATGTGATTGTATGGCACCATTAGTAAGTTTAGGACCTCCCAATACCTCCCCGCATCTCTTCCTCATGGAACAACAACACCAACAACAACAACAGCGGCGCGGCGGCGGCGCGGGGAGTGCGCGTCCTCACTCCGGCTTGGTTAGCCGCCATTGACCATGTGCTCCGACGGGGTTACCACGCAGGGGCTCACTGTCAGCTCCTCGTCAAGGGCGGAGCCCGGTAACCCCCGCACCCAATAAGAAGCGGCGGACCGATTCCATCTGGGGCGGAGCTAACGAGCCGAGGGCGTGTCACTCCCCGCGGGACATGCGCAGGAAGACGGAGGTGACGTCAGATGCGCCTCAGCTACGAAGAAGAAAGGACGCCACCTCCTAGCGCTGAGAAATACCTCCCGCCTCTCTGGACCGGACCGGGTCGATTCTGCCCCTGAGCCAAGGTGCACCTTGAGCTATCGACTGCCTGCCCTTCCTTGCCATCAATCCCTGTGTGAGTCAGTCTTGTCCCGTTTGTCTGTGGTCTGTCGGGGCTAAGATAAGACCGTGTCTAAGTGCCCATCTTTCTGTGCTTTACCTCTGTGCCGTGTAATCTAAACGTTCTGCATAACCAATATTATATCCTCCTCCGGAGGTCTTGAGAACTGTACCCCTGGTGTCGTGTCATTTAACCCAGCCGTTGTGTCCTTTCCTTCATTGATTTAGCATAGCGTGATTCGGCCAACGTTCGAGTGTAATCGGGTAACTTGTGCGAACACGGCGGCCATTCCGCTCGGTCAAGCAACATCTAAGTCGTGTCCGTAACAATTGGTGTCGAGGAGTGGGATTGGACCCGGAGCGCGTTTCACGCGCTCGAAATTATAACGGCGAAATTTGATTTTGTTTTACAAAAATAAAAACCCGAATTTTGAAAGTCGCGCTATGGCAGATCAAGACAGCTGGGTTCCGGTAGAGGAGAGTGAGGCAGGGTCGATCCAGGACCAAATTGAGGGACATGAGGAGAGCGAAGCAGTGAGGGTAGCAGGATCGCAAAATGGCGTCCTCGCGCACGAGGTTGCGGGCGCGCAAGATGGCGCCTCGCACATAGCTACGGCGGCCGCACCCGCTGCACAAGTGGGAGGGATGGCCCAAATGCAGGCCCTCATGGAGCAATTTATGATGCAAATGACGGCCCTTATGGAAAAGAATAGTGAGCAATTGGGGGTAATGGGAAACCAAATGGGGGTAATGGGGAACTGGATGGATGCTCAGGGTGAGCGATTGGAGGGCCAAATGGGGGTAATGAGGGATGAAGCGAGGGGTACCGGTGAGGGGTTAGACAATAATTTTAAGGGATTAGACAAGAAATTTGGGAAGTTAGACGACAAATTTGAGGGGTTAGACAATGGGATAGAAGGGGTGAAACATGGGTTAATGGGGGTGGAAAATAGAATGGTTGCCCAGGAGAATCAGATAGAGGGAGTGAAAAATGGGTTAGAGGGGTTAGAAAACAGTATGGAAGGCAAATTGAGGGACATGAGGGACCAAGCGGAAAGGGAAGTTAAACAAATGGGGCAGCAGATAGAGGGGGTCAGAATGGGGGTAGAAACCAAACTGGATGCTCACAGGGAGGAAATGGAGCAGATGAGGGTAGCATCTGGGCAGGAGATGCAAGTGATGGGAGAAGAGAGCAGAAGAGGTGTGAGTGAGGAGGTCGGAGGAGTGCGCGAGGAGGTGAGGCACTGTAAGGAGCGCATGGAGAAGGAGGTGAGAAAGTGGACTGTAAAATTGCAAGGTGGTATAGAGGAGTTGACGCTGGGAGTAGAACAACTGACAGTGGGACAGACTGAGTTAGTGGAGCAGGTACAAAGGAACACTGCGGTACTAGGAGGGTTAAAAGCGACACAGAAAGAACTAAAAGACGACTTGATAGCGACGAAGAGGCAATGTCAGATGGTACGTGAGGGACTGACAACGAGGTTGGACGAGGTGACAGAGGTAATGGAGACGAAGGACCGGCAGGTGAGGACGCACATGGAAACGGTCAAGGTAGCCTTGGAGGACGAGCTTGAGGAGACGTACCGGGGAATAAAAGAGGTGAAGCAGAAATTAGAAGAAGTGGCAGAAGGGGTGAGCGAAATTAAGAAGCGACGGAGAGGGGATAAGAAAGAGATAAAAGAGGAGATAAAAGAATTGGTCCGAAGTCTGTGTTCGGATCGTGATGATGTGCTCATTGACCGGATGAGGGATTCGCAGGTGATGGAGGAGAAGCGAAGAGGAAGAGGACCCGGTGTAAGTGGTGACCAATATGGTCGTGCGTATGATGCGCCAGGTGATTTAATGAGCTTGGGGGTCGAGATGGACCCGGGTGTTCGTGAGAGGCCGTTGGTGAAGTGTGCGACAGGTCTGGTGTGCGAAAAAGGAGGTGTGCGAGAAAGTCCGACTCTGGGGTGTGTGAGGAAAAAGTGCGTGCCAGGGAGTGAGGGTGCTGGCGAGAGTGAGTCGGTCGTAGCGCGTGTGCGAGGGAGCATATGGAAGCGCGGTGTGGTAAGTGTTACAGAGGGTGTGACGGGAGAGTGTGCGCAAGAGTGTGCGCGAGAAAGGTGTGTGACGGACAGGTGCATGGGGAAAGAGTGCGCTGTCAAAGGCAAGGAAGAATGCACGCCTGTGGTGAGTGTTACAGAGGGTGTGACGGGAGAGTGTGCGCAAGAGTGTGCGCGAGAGAGGTGTGTAACGGACGGGTGCGTGAGGAAAGAGTGTGCTGTCGAGAGTAAGAGTGAGTGCGCTGTCAAGAGTGGAGGTGAGAGTAGTACGAGTGACACGGAGCGTGAGTTGGTGGTGACAGGTGAGAAAGGAAGCACACCTGGAATGGTAGAGCGTGTGTGGGAATGCACGCTGGAATTGGTAGTGAGGCACGTGGTTGGGTGTGCGAGTGAGAGCACACCTGTGATTGTCACAGAGGAGGTGACCGAGGAGGGGGCGCGAAGAGGTGTGTTGGTGAGGTGTGCGAGCGACGAATGTGTGCCAAGGTGTTCGGTGGTCAGGTGTGTGACCAAGTCGGTGAGCGGAATGAGTGTACCGAGGTATGTAAGAGAAGGTACGACGAGGAGCATGGAAACGGCTGGAGGTATAAGCAAGAAAGGGGTAGCGTATGCTTGTAAGCATCCAGGTGAGGCATCGACGGTAACCAGGTTAGAGGTTAGAACGACTTATAGCCGAGTCGGGCCCTCGGTGCGCGTCGGGCAGCTTCGCGTGCCGCGAGGACCAGCGGGGATCCGAACCACGGCGGTTTCGAAAGAGCCGCCGTACGTGATCCACGCTGTGCCTCGCTTGGAACGGCCGCGTCCGGGCTCCACTAGGCGGAGCGGGCAGCCCGATAGGAAGGGTCGTCATGGCGACCACTTTTTGTTGAGACGTGCCGGCAGGTCGAGATCGGGACATTGGATGGCTCCACGCCAAGGAGGTGCGTGGGATCTCGGGCCGGGTAAGCCCCCGTCCCTGCCCCGAATGCGGGACGTATCCAGCCGCTGGCACCAAACAACCCGCATGCATGGCTTGGCTGTACGAAGCCGGGCTTTGGACAGGAATTGGCGCACCGAGAGGCATTAGTGAGTAGACTGTGTGATGAGGTTAGTGTTTTGGCCCCAAAATTAGAAAAAAACAAAATTTGATGATTGGCAAGGGATTGGCAGTAATGATTGGCAGATGATGGCTAGTGATTGGCAAATTTTTGATTTGTTGAAATTTGATGTGCAAAATTGGTAGTTGGAGATGCCCGATGTGGTGGGATGGCAATCCATCATCCCTCACAAACCTGGGGCAAATGCGCAATAGCTTATGGGGTGTATGGCAGTGAAAACTAGCCCGGGTGGGTTAGGTTATATTGATAGGGATCTAGCGAAGATGACATTAGGTAACGTTAAGGTTAGTTAGTGACTGATACCTGTAGTGGGGACGCAGGTAGTTTAGTGTGGATGATAATGACGTGGGAGCGCAATAGTTTAAAGGGACGACTGGGAAGCGCAAGTTTCAGAGGGGAGTAGTTAGATGAGATGATGCCGTGTGGTTGAGAATTGAACAGGTGTGATTGCACAGGTGTGCAACTGGGCAGGTGTGTGGAGCAGTGTGGAGCAGTGTATGAGTAGTGAGTGTTGTGGATCAGCGCGAATGCGCTTGGGGAGAGAAGGGTGCAGGTGGCACCAGGTGTGAGAGCACAGGTGTGCAAGTACAGGTGTGTGGAATATATGGAGCAGAGAATGAGTGGTGTGGAGAGAGTTGGAGTAAGTGGTACGGAGTGGTGTGCATGGTGCGAAGGTGTGGATGGGGGAAGAGTGGACCCCTTTCACGAGTACCCGGGGCGGGTAGTGTAAGTGTTAGGTAGAGGGTATAGGTAAATTGTGGTTGGATATTGGCATTTGTGGTGCGGTCGCAGAATGGTATTGTGGACGGGTGCATTATTGTTGTGGAAACGGCTGGGCGTGTAGCCTGTTAGTGTGTGTAGTTGGTTTGGGCACTCCACCACTGTGAGGATGTCGGCCAGGTGAGGCCGCAGGTGGGCTCTGGGAGCCGGTAGAGTTGTGGATGGGGCCCGAGGATCCGGAGGACGGACCCGGGTAGCCCAGTGCCAGAGAGGGCACCGAGTGGGGAGAGCGCCAGAGGGCCTTCCCCAGGTAGATAGGTTAGGGTAAGGAGCGGGTAAGCTCGGAGGCAACTGCAGTGGTGGAGGTGTGCAGGTGGGTAGACCTGCTGGGAGAGCTACACGTCGCAGCCCAGAAATTGTGCGAGGGCACCGGGAGATGAATCGGGGGAGTGAGACCCCAAATTGAGAGGCACCACAGATTGGTCAATGGGAATTGGTTTTTAGAACCCATAGTGTAAGTGGGCCAATGGTTTGGCAGGAGAAAGACCCCGGGTAATGTAAAGTTGTTAAAGTCATTTAGGAAATAGTTAGGATTGATGAACCTGTCGCACCATACGCAGTCACTTACCCGTGATGATGATGACTCCACACCTGTGTTTTCTTTGTTCTGTGTTGCAGGAAATGAGCATTGCTGTGAGGATTGGTGAGACGCATCACGACGTGGATGAGACATTGGGGTGATTCCATCTCTCCCTCCTTAGGAGGGACTGGTGATGAATTGGTGATGGCAAATTTTGCTGTTGAGTTGGAGATGGCAAATTGTGATGAGAGTTGGAAATGGCAAATTTGATTGGTTAGGAGGGAGAGAAGACGAATTTGGTTTATGGGAGGAACGGGGAAGACAGTAGGGACGTTGTGGATTTGTAAAGTAGATGTTTAGGGGTAGTGTTGTGTTTTGTGGATACAGTAAGGGGTAAGGGAGGGGCAATGTAGGTTACCTGGTGGGGGGGGGGGGCGTACGGTAGGAACGTACCTGTCTCACCTGGTTCCCATGTGCCCCCAGTGTGCATTACCTTATATTGCGTGCACTTTTGCACCCTTACCACCTTACTCACTTGTCTTCTTTTTTTGTCTCCCACCTCCGAGGATCTGGCTTTGGGGCAGAGAGAGAGGAGAGAGAGGTGCTGGCTCCGCAGTTGTGGGCCTGTACTTTCGCTGCTTGCTGCCTGGATCGATACACCATATGGACCGCAATTTTTGTGGCCGCCCACCATGGACCGCAGTCTTTTGCGGCCAAGCACCACCCGTTGATGGACCTCTGGGTCAACGTGGCACCTATGCCATACAGGTGAACCACTTTTAGTTGGCCCCCTGACGGCCACAATTCAGAAATGGACGCGGTTGGCGCCTTTCTTTATTTTTTAAGGAAGCTAGAAGGCCAAGTGCTTCAAGAAGGCAAGACCAGCGGCAGAACATCGGCCGGCTGCGACACCACCGGTGACGTTGAACACTTTATTGGTGCACCGGATGGTGCTGACTGTACATGATGGGGTGGTGCTTTTGGTGCTTGGATGGGGTGCTCTGCACATTATTAAAGGCCGTAGGGCCACAGAGCACTCGTGGGTTGGTGTATCGATGCTGGCATGCGTGCTCTCTCTAGGCATAACATCTGCATGTGTTCCTCCAAAAACAGGTCCTGGATCGTAGTGTAAATATCAGTGTAGTCTTGTGTAAATAATGCTCCCTACCGGCTGTATGTTTAGTTTGAGGATTCTTTCCGCGATTCGGTTATCCTGTGGGTGTGTTTATGTGAGGAGAAGGGTGCAACGTCGCAGGGGGACATATTTACTCATTTGTGAACATCTGTAAAACTGTCGCACTCAGGGTTGAGTTAATAGTAGAGGGAACTACATCTGAGTGCCACACTAACGTAGGTAAAAATTTATCGGGTCGGGCCGCCCTGAGGTAGAGAAGGGTGCAATGTTGCGGATATGGGATTTGGCCTCCATCCATATCCGCTTGTAAATATTCCCCTATTTCCCCAATACTCCCCAACTATCCCCAATCCCCCATTCCCTAGTCCCATTGTCTGTAAACAACACTCTGTAGCCCCGACCTTCCCCTATTTCCCCCCTTAAATGTCGTGCCCAGGTCCACCGCATCTCACGTAGACAACTTTCGGACATCTTGCTAGTTATTCTTAGTCTATGTCAGTTAAGGACTCGTTTCCATTAATTCTGACTCTTCGTTGCACCAGAATGTGATTGTATGGCACCATTAGTAAGTTTAGGACCTCCCAATACCTCCCCGCATCTCTTCCTCATGGAACAACAACACCAACAACAACAACAGCGGCGCGGCGGCGGCGCGGGGAGTGCGCGTCCTCACTCCGGCTTGGTTAGCCGCCATTGACCATGTGCTCCGACGGGGTTACCACGCAGGGGCTCACTGTCAGCTCCTCGTCAAGGGCGGAGCCCGGTAACCCCCCGCACCCAATAAGAAGCGGCGGACCGATTCCATCTGGGGCGGAGCTAACGAGCCGAGGGCGTGTCACTCCCCGCGGGACATGCGCAGGAAGACGGAGGTGACGTCAGATGCGCCTCAGCTACGAAGAAGAAAGGACGCCACCTCCTAGCGCTGAGAAATACCTCCCGCCTCTCTGGACCGGACCGGGTCGATTCTGCCCCTGAGCCAAGGTGCACCTTGAGCTATCGACTGCCTGCCCTTCCTTGCCATCAATCCCTGTGTGAGTCAGTCTTGTCCCGTTTGTCTGTGGTCTGTCGGGGCTTAGATAAGACCGTGTCTAAGTGCCCATCTTTCTGTGCCTCGCTACGTTCCGTAACAATATATATATATTCGTGTCCGTAACAATATATATATATTGTTACGGACACGGCTAAAGATGTTGCTTGACCGAGCGGAATGGCCGCCGTGTTCGCACAGTTTACCCGATTACCCCCAACTCACCCGATTCCACTCGAACGTTGGCCAAATCGCGTTACGCTAAATCAATGATGGAAAGGACACAACGACTGGGATAAATGAAACGACGCAAGGGGTACAGTTCTCAAGACCTCCGGAGGAGGATATAATTAGTGGTGGAGAAAAGGGGTAGATTACAAGGTAGAGTGAGGTAAAAGACACAGAAGAGATAGGCACTTAGATACAATCTTATCTATCCCAGACAGACCACAGACAAACGGAACAAGGCTGACTTACACAGGGATTGATGGCAGGGAAGGACAGGTCGGTTGATAGCACAAGGTGCACCTTGGCTCGGGGACAGGATCAAGCACGGTCCAAAACATGCAGGGAGGCCTCACAGCGCTCGGAGGTGGCGTCTTTCTTCTCCAAGCTCAG
The DNA here is from genome assembly GCF_964187855.1 of Myxine glutinosa. Taxonomy (NCBI): domain Eukaryota; kingdom Metazoa; phylum Chordata; class Myxini; order Myxiniformes; family Myxinidae; genus Myxine; species Myxine glutinosa. The sequence continues at coordinate 8,207,297 of NC_136261.1, read as the reverse complement.
CGCGCATCTGACGTCACCTCCCTCTTTCTGCGCATGCTCAGCGGGGAGTCACACGCCCTCGGCTGGTTGGCTCCGCCCCAGATGGGACCGGTCCGCCGCTTCTATTGGGTGCGGGGGTTACCGGGCTCCACCCTTGACGAGGAGCTGACAGCGAGCCCCTACTTGGTAACCCCGTCGAGCACATGTTCGATGGCGGCTCGTTGGAAAGGCCTGGTGCCCTCCCAACACCCCCTACCAACCAAGCCGGAGTGAGGACGCGCACTCCCCGCGCTCGCCGCTGCTGTTGTTGTTGTTGTTGTTGTTTCTGAACCGTGAGGAAGAGCTGCGGGGAGGTATTGGGAGGTCCTAAACTTCCTAACGGTGCCATACAATCACATTCTGGTGCAACGAAGGGTCAGAATTAATGGAAACGAATCCTTAACTGACATAGACTAAGAATAACTAGCAAGATGTCCTATAGTTGTCTACGTGAGATGCGGTGGACCTGGATGCGACATTTAATGGGGGAAATAGGGGGAGGTCGGGTCTACAGAGTGTTGTTTACAGAAAATGGGACTAGGGAATGGGGGATTGGGGATAGTTGGGAAGTATTGAGGAAATAGGGGAATATTTACAAGCGGATATGGATGGATGCAAATCCCATCTCCGCAACATATATATATATGCATATATATGCATATATATGCATATATATGGGAGCATGCGCAACATATATATATATATATATATATACATATATATATATATATATATATATATATATATATATATATATATATATATATATATATATTGTTGCGGATTTGAGAATCCTGTGTTTGTAAATATCACCCTCTGTAAGTAATGTCATGATCTTTGTAAATACCTCCATTTGTGTAAAGGTCAAAGGTCGTCCCCTTAGTTAGTCCATCGCATGTCCGTAGAAAATCATATACCCTTCTAAATAGTTATTTCTTTATTATGTGTTCCAGTTTAAGGCTCTGTTGCCCATTAGTTGACACTGCATTGCACCGAATCGGAGAAGATAGATCCCCTTTTTCAAATTCCCCCAAAGCCTTCATTGCCAACTGCATTATTGCCAATTGCATTTGCCGCCATTACGGCGTGGTCAGCTCGAGGAAGAAGGGCGTGTCCACCCATCGTCATCAAGGGTGGAGCCAGAGAGCCCGTGCCCACCAATCGGCACTGCGGAGAGCGACCCGGTAGGCATGCCCTCTTAACCCATGGCTTGATCGCGGGAAAAGCCATAAAAGGAGGTTGGGAGGGACTGCTTGAGAAGATGAGCTCAGAGTCGGACATGAGGCAGAGCAGCTCGTTTGAGGGGAAGCTGAGAGAGGTTTTTGAGGGAGGTGCACTGGACCGCAGACAGATTCTGTGAAGTAGTAAAGGAGCGTCGGAGACGCAGGAGGCGGAGGACGCGTGAGACAGCTGCCGGTGTGAAACCGAATACGTGGAGCTGCCGGCTCCTCACTGCCAGCCCGAAGCGGAGCTGTGTGCCGGGTTTCGCCTCGAACCCACAAGCGTGGACCAAAGCGCGAGCTTGGAACAGAACCTCGACGCCTACCATCTACCTGGACCCTCCTCTGCCATCCCGTACCATCCCTGCCATACCATCCTTTTGTGTACGTGAGTTTGTCTTGTTTGTTTTGTCCCTGGGGTTTAAGTAAGCCTGTATAGATAAGTAGAATTGCACTGTGTCCCCTTCTTCTGTAAATTGCTTTCGTTTTCTTTCCTTCTCCCTTGGTTTCTTTGCTTTGTACATAATTAGTAATAAATTCCTGTTCTTTCTACCTTTGCCTTCTTTCCTTCACATCCGATCGTCTTTGTGATTTCCCCCATTGAGTACCTGTGGCGCGATTTCGGCCAATGCTTCGGAATCGGGTTAGTGACTGTTAATAGCTCGAACTCCGGGTTGCTAAAACCGCTCGGAAATTAGAACATCTAAAACTGTGGTTTGAGCGGGAGTCCCTCCCCTGCTTTGCGGTCAGGAGTGGCACTCAGGTCCTTGGGACTTTTCGCTGACCAAATACCCTGGCTGCTCCCGACCGGGAGGAGCGTTGGGACCCCCAGGACTCACGTCGGTCAGTCACAGACAAGGGGATTAATCCCCCCTTGGTAAGGGGAAAAGGGGCCGACGGTGAGATCCATAACAATATATATATATATATTGTTACGGATCCGGGGGACGGCACTCCCGTTAGCAAGGGGGGGTTAATCCCCTTGTCCTGTTAAGCTGGCCGTCCGAACGGTCCTGGTACTTGTAACGCTCTTTTGCGGGGTGGGATTGGTCAGGGTTATTGGTCCAGGGTTTATCCCGAATACCTTTATCAATCCCTCCGCAGAACAGGGAGACAAGTACTGCTCGAACCACGGACAAGATGGTATTTGCCGAGCAGTTTAGCAATCCGCAGTTCGAGCCGTTATCAGCAGACTAAACCCGATTATAAAGCGTTCGCCAAATCGTGCCACAGGTATTCAATCAGGAAAAGACTAAAGCGATCGGGGAACAATGAAACCGAAAGTAAGAAATAACAGACATTTATTAATTATTTACAACAAACCAAAGGAACCGAAGAAGAAACGAAAGCAATTTACAGTGAAGAGAAAAAAGCAGATACACAGAGCAATGCTTAACTATACAGGATTGACTTATCCCCAGGACAATACAGACAGAATGAACACACTTACACGAATGGGAAATTGCAATGGTCGGAAATGGCTGGAAGAGGGACATGGTCCAAGGAGCCGGCAGACAGGAAGGTTCGGGGCCGGTGGCACGACGTCGAGGTCCCGCTCGAATGTCCATGCTCCGGTTCAGCGGCGAAAAGTGGCTGGCAGCTTCGCGTCTCGTTCACGCGGAGGGGATGATGCAATCACTCGTCTGGTTCAGTAGCTGGGCACCTGCCTCCTGCGTACCTCACCGTGCTTCGATGCTGCGGTCATCTGCCCTCTTACTCATCTCTCTCTCGTGCCTCCTCACCGACTCCCTCAAGCAGTCTCTTGCAGTTGTTTTTATTACCCTCTCCGAAATCAAGCCGCCAGCTCCGATGACACGCCTACCGGTTGGCTCACCTCGGCGCTGGATGGTGGTTAGGGCTGGCTGACTCCACCTTTGATGACGAGTTGATGCCACGCCCATGATTTGGCGGCTCCTCCCCCCTTCTTCTCCGAGATAGAGCACATGGGCAATGACGTCTTGCGGGATAGAAAACCATTCGTACTGCTTTTGAAGGGAACGAAAGGGACCTATCTTATTTGATTAATGCAACGTAGAGTCAAACTATTGGAAACACAGCCTTACCTGAAACACATAATAATGAAATAACTATGAAGAGGGCCTATGGTTCGCTACGTGTTGTGATGTGGACTAACTAGGGGACGACCTTTGACCTTTACAAGAAATGGAGGTATGTACAAAGAGGATTATTTACAAAGGGGTATATTTACAACAAGTTACACAGTGCAAGGTTCTCAAAACCCCAACACAGCACCCTCATTCCTCCAGGCACTTCCCAGGCCGAAAAAACTTTAACTTAATGTGACACTCAGATGTAGTCACCCTCTACGATTAACCTCACCCTTGAGTGCGACAGTTTTAAAACACAATTAAGTATGTCCCCCTGCTACGTTGCATCCTACCCAACAGATTCACACCCACAGAATAACCGAATTGCGGAATTATTCGCAATTCTCTCTGTTCCCACCTTTCCCAGTCGAACCCAACTGCTCCTGGACTCTGTGTCCTTCTCTCCTGACAAGGTGGAGGAGTTTTTGTCAAACCTCGACTCTGATTCTGCAACTGGACCAGACGGCATCAGCCCACGGGTCCTAAAATCCTGCTCTGCCGCTTTATCTCACCCTCTCTCTGTTCTTTTCACCCTATCTTTTGCTCAAGGTCATCTGCCAGCATCCTGGAAATCAGCTAACATTACCGCTTTACACAAAAAAGGTGCAAAAACAGATCCTTGCAACTACAGACCAATCAGCCTGCTCCCAATTATCAGCAAAGTCATGGAATCCATCATTGCTTCGGATATGAAATCTTTCCTCTTCTCCAATGGCTTGATCTCTGATCATCAATTTGGTTTCAGACCAGGTCACTCTACTCTGGACATGCTGCTTCTGCTGTCTCAACAATGGATGGAGGTCCTCAATGCCAAACAGGAAATCAGAGCTGTCTCCCTTGACATATCAAGGGCCTTTGATACGGTCTGGCACCCAGCTCTGCTCACCAAACTCTCCTCCTATGGTATCCATGGAAATCTCCATGCATGGCTTGCGGACTTCCTCTCTGGTCGTAGTCAACGTGTGGCCCTGAATGGATTTCTCTCATCTCCCCTTCCTGTTCAGGCTGGAGTTCCCCAAGGAAGTGTGCTGGGCCCTGTGCTTTTTCTGGTCTTTATCAATGATCTCTCTGACTCTCTGGAAAATCCTCTCTATCTCTTTGCTGATGACTCCACTCTCTGCCGCTCCATTCCTCTTCCCTCAGATCGGCAGTCTGCAGCCTCCTCACTCTCTGAAGACCTGGACAAAATCACAGACTGGTCAAACAAGTGGAACATGTCTTTCAATCCTGCCAAATCTCACTCTCTTACTATGTCTCTCCGAAAAGATCGACTGGACAACCCTCCCATCTACTTTCTCAACAATCCTCTCCAAGAAGTTCTGTCACTCAAGCTTTTGGGTCTCACTATCTGCCATGATCTTTCTTGGGAAAACCACATTTCCAAGCTGGCCTCCAAAGCCAGTCGCCGACTGGGCATCCTCCGTCGTGCGAAGTCCTTCCTCGGCACACCTGAGCTCCTCACCACATACAAGGCTTTCATCCGCAGCTCAATGGAATACTGTTCTCCCCTATGGGCTGGTGCTCCTGCCTCACACCTGGCTCGGCTTCACGCTGTTGAATCCAAAGCTTTCAAAATCATTGGAATCTCCCGCGATGAAGCTATCTCTGAGGGCCTTTCACTCACTCACCGCAGGCAGGTAGGTGGTCTTTCTGTCTTCTACCGACTCCTCTCCGGCCTTGCTCCCCCAGCTCTCTCTGTGCTCTGTCCCCCAAATATTCCTACAGGTCGCACAAGATCTGCCAGCAACCCTCTGATGGTTAAACTGCCGAAATCTCGGCTCTCTGCTCACCTTCACTCTTTCATTCCTCTTTTCTCCCACCTGTGGAACAAACTCCCACACTCCCTTCAATCCCTCTCCTCCCTCCAGGTCTTTAAAACAGCTGTTCACCACCATCTCTTATCTTCCCCCATCCATAACCTTGATCTTTTCTACCCCCACTAATTCACCCCAGATCCACCTTGTTTGAAATTCCAACTTATTTCCTGGAAATCCTGGCAGTGTCCATATGTTTATACCTCTCCCACCCCCCCCCTTCACATGCCTCCCCCCTTCACATGCCTCCCCCCCTTCACATGCCTCCCCCCCAAAGCCCTCTCCCTCCCACAGATCTCTCCATGTCTCCATGTCTCTCGGTCCCTGCTCTCAAATGTTGTGTTTGTGTCCTTCCCCCTCTCTCCCCATCTTGTCTACCGCTCCCGATGTTATTTGTTTTATGTGTCTGTTTGTCTTTCTGTGTGATTAATGTTCGCTCTTTCACGAGCCTCGATCTTGTATACAAAAAAAAAAAAAAAAAAAAAAAACTATACATTTAGCCGGTGGGGAGCATGTTATTTACAAGTGACATTATTTTGACTATTTACAAAACTGCAAACCCAGGACCTGTCATCTGGGAAACAAAAATAACCCTGTGGGAGAGAGGAAAAGCATGTACTGCACCGATACACAACCCTCACATGCCCGGGGATGCAGAATTGATATTGCAATGCATCCCCGAGCATGCAAGCACCAAAAACACCAAAAAGCACCAAGGCAAGCACCATCAAGCACCATCCAGTGCACATTGCACACACATTTCAAATAACAAGCAACAAACGGTTGTCCGGTTATTGTTGCTGCTCCCTCTGCTGGCCGATGTTTCTTCCTGATGTTGTCCTTCTTGTGGCTTGCTGCCTATTTGCACATAACAATAAAAAGCACAAAACGTGTCCATTTTTATATGGGGCCCACAGGGGCCAACTATGGGTGGTCCACCTGTAGGGCAAAAGGGGCCACCTCGCCGTGGTCCGCAAGCCAACTCTTCCCTGGCCATCATGGCCGGTCCTAGCAGAGGGGCCAGGCCCCAACACGTGGGGTCCATATGGGTGTGGTGCTTAGCCACAAACGTGTGGTCCATAAGGTGGTGCTAGGCCGCAAGTCGTGCGGTCCATAAGGTGGTGCATTGGTCCAGGCAGCTGGCAGCGGCGGCTCGGGCACACAGATGCGGCTCCCGCATGCTTTCCCCTCAGTGCCCAGAGAGCACGGTCCATGGGTGGGGAGGAAGACAAAGCAAAGTCAGCGATGGGTAAGGGCGCAAGGGTACACATCAACACAAGGCAATGCAGAGGTGAGGTGCACATGGAGAGCGAGCGGAGAAAGCTCATCCCTATCGTACGTCACCCCCCCCCCCCCCCCCACCCCCCGTCACCTAATCTACCCTTGCCCCTTACCCCATATTTACACCAATTTACAATTCGTCTCAACGTCCTGTCTTCCCCATATCTCCCCTAATTCCAAATTCGTCCACAATCCCTCTAATCCAAATTTGCCACCAATCAATTCATCATCAATCCCTCTTAAGGAGGAAGAGATGGAATAACAACACAATGTCACACCCACGTCATGATGCGTCTTACATTCCAAAACATTTCAAAAATCACATGGTGTGGAGTCATATAATCACCTCAGGTGACTGGCTGCAGATGGTGCGAAGGGATTTCAATCCTAACTATCCTCTAAAGGACTTTAACACTTTTACTCTACCCGGGGTCTTTCCCTGCCAAACCATTGGCCACTTTACTCTATGCAGGTCTAAAAACCGAACTTCCATTGACCAAACTGTGGTGATCATCAATTTGGGGTCTCACTCCCCCGATTCATCTCCCTGTGCCTTTGCACAATTTCAGGACAGGGTCGTGTGGCGCTCCCAGCAGTTCCGCTCACCTGCACACCTCCGCCACTGCAGTTGCCTCCGAGCTTACCTGCTCCTTACCCTAACTAATCTACCTGGGGAAGGCCCTCTGGCGCTTTCCCCACTTGGTGCCCTCGCTGGCACTGGGCTACCCGAGTCCGTCCCCCGGATCCTCGGGCCCCATTCACAACTCTACCGGCTCCCAGAGCCCACCTGCGGCCTCACCTGGCCGACATCCTCACAGTGGTGGAGTGCCCATTTAACCATACACACTACACCATTCTACCACACGCACCACAGATGCCAATATCCACCACAATTACCTATACCCTCTACCTACTCTTAAACTACCCTCCCGGGTATTCGTGAAAGCGGTCCATCTTCCCCATCCACTCCTTCCGCACCAACCACTCCACTCCACATTTTCCACCATACTCACTCCACACCATCCATTCCATACTCCATGTATCCCAGACCATTCAATTCATCCAACCATTCTCCGCACACCTGTGCTTCACTTGCACACCTGTGCTCACACAGACCTGGTGGCTCTTGCAATCTTGTACCCTCCTTCCTCCAGGACCATTCACTCAATACAACTCACAATCGCACTTTTCACCAAACGCTGCTCCATCACCTCCTTCACACACACTGCACCATTCATGAGCATTTCCTCATTTGCTCAACACCAGGATTCTCACACACACGGCCATTCTCAACCAATTCCTCATTTGCTCAACACCAGGATTCTCACACAAACACAACTCCATCATCTAAACTACCTGGTGCCCTTCTAACTTAGTGCATCCCCAGTCATCCCTTACACTATTGCACATACCATGTCCTTATCATCCACTAATCAATTCTACATCCCCACTACTTGTACAATGTCGCTACTTAATTCTACAGTTACCTATTGTCATCTCCAGGTCCCTAATCCATTATCCTAACCCTCCCTGGCTTGGTTTGCACCGCCATAACCCCATAAACTATAGCTCATGTGCCTGGTTGGATGGGAGGGATGGTGGATTTACCATCCCTCTACATCGGGCATCGCTCACTATCAATTTTGCCCATCCAATTTTTTTTCAATCAAATTTGCAAATCAGTACTGCCAATCATTTTTACCCATCAAATTTGCCAATCATCAATTTCCTACCCCTACCAAATGTTCATTACTTGAGCCTCGGTGCGTCTTTACATCATTAAAACTCGGCTTCGCAAAGCCGATCAATGAATTCGGGTGGTTTGGTCGCCTGCAGGTTGGGTCCGTCCGGCATTCGATTCAGGGGAGGAGGTTTGGTGGGGCCAAGGTTTAAAGCACCATCCCTACGCAGGGCCTTTCGCTCCCAAGCGCGATGGGCCATCTTTGCCCGGGTGGAACGCCGCCACCATGGGGGGGGGGGGGGGTGCCATTCCGATCCCTCCTACCTTCCCTCGAACCGGACCGGTCGCCTTGCCCGGCAAAGCCCGGACTCGACCGTGCGTGGCGGGGCCTGGTCCGGATCGTGCACGACGCTCCCAAGAGAAGCGACGCTGCACCAATCCCGCCGGCTCCCGCAAAACCCACAGCCCAGCACGGACCGAGAGCTCGCGTGGGTTAAACGTCGATCGAACCGCTGCTCCGTTTAACGTCGATGCTCACTTTGCATTCTCACACCACTCGTTCCATTCGTTGCTCATACATCCCATGCACTTTGTCAATTCCACCACCGTACTCGCTCATGCGTTCTCTTTCGCTCCATACTCCGGTCTACTCACAACGCTCACCACACACTCTCGCGCACATTCTTGCGCATCCATTCCACCCTTCACACACCCTGTTACACACCACTCCTCTCGCGCACCTTCTTGCGCACACTCGTCATTCACACACTTCGTTCCACACCTTTCTTCCCCCGTTACGTCCTCCGTAACACTCACCACGAGTGTGCACTCTTCTGCACACCCAATCACATGCTTCAATGTGCTCTCCCACACCCGCGCCACCACCAACTCAGGTGTGCGTTCTCACACACTCTCTCCGTCCATCCCAAGCGTGCATCCTCGCACCCGCTCCTCATCCATCTCACTCTCCGTATCACTCTCATCACATATACACTCCGACGTGCATCCTCGCTCGCACGCGGTTTCACTACCACACTTTGTAACACACTCACTCTTCGACGCACACTTTTCCCTCACAAGCACGCCATTTCCACTCACCCCACTCACAAGGGACTCGCCACCAACGCCCGGGTGCTTTCTCGATCCCAAGCGCGCGAAAATTCTTTTTGCGCTAAACACCTTCCCGCAAAACCTCTTAGCACCATACACGGCCCGTCTCACCTTCAGGGTTCTTCTTCCTCCTCGCTCCAACACCTGCAAATCTTTATAAGGATTAAGCATGGCATCGTGATGTGAGCCTGGACTTTGTACAGTCTCCATTTCTCCCTTCTGCTGGTGCTTTTCTAATTCTGCCGTCTCTACAAGCCCAATTTCCACTTTTGCTATTTCTTTATTCACCTCGACGACCACTGGCTTTATTAAAATTCCCTCTTCTACCTCAGCGGTCGCCGGCTTTCCCATACCCCAGGTCGCGATTTCTACCCCGGACCAATTACCTGTGCTTTTGCTCCACCTCGCTCAACCCGCGCTTCTCAACCCACTTTACCTCATCGCGTACCCCCGCGACCTCCTCGCTCAACCTGCGGTTAACCTCCCTCTCCAATTCCTTCTCCTCATACGTGGCTTTGTCCCTCGCTAACTCCTCATTTACTTCCCCGATTTGGTTACCCATGTCCTCCAGTTGGCCCCCCAATTTACCTTCTAGCCCTTCCAACCTGTTGTCTAGCCCCTCAAATTTGGCTTCTAGCCCCCCGATTTGATTTCCCAATCGCTCCCCCATTCTGTTTTCCATTCGTTCCAATTGTTCTCCCATCCTGTCCATACTGTCATTCTTTTTCTGTATTTCCACCATGAATTGGGCCATGAAGGCTTGCATTTCGACCACCCCCATTTGCGCAGTGGGCGCGGCCCTCGTCTCCGCCATGTGCGAGGCGCCATCTTGTGCGCCTCCAACCTCGTGCGCGATGCCGCCATCTTGTGCGCCCGAAACCCCCTCGACCGCATCCTCATTGCTCTCCTCTTCCAATTCCTCCCTGGGGTCCTGGATTGCCCCTAACCCCACTTCTACCTCCCCTACCGGCATCCGATCGCCTTGATCATCCATGGCACGATTTTAATTTGGTGGTGTTAATAAAAATTTCGGCCGCTCCAAATTTGGACCAAATTTTCTCGATGGATTAAAATTTGGTTCGGGCTTCAAATCCCACTCCCCGACACCAATTGTTATGGCCAATAGCACAATTGGTGTCCAAAATTTGGGCTAAATAAATTTAGTCCCAGGTTCCAGATCCCAACTCCTGACTACCAATTGTTACAGATCCGGGGGACGGCACTCCCGTCAGCAAGGGGGGGTTAATCCCCTTGTCCTGTTAAGCTGGCCGTCCGACTGGTCCTGGTACTTGTAACTCTCTTTTGCAGGGTGGGATTGATCAGGGTTAGTGGTCCAGGGTTTATCCCGAATACCTTTATCAATCCCTCTGCAGAACAGGGAGACAAGTACCACTCGAACCACGGACAAGATGGTATTTGCTGAGCGGTTTAGCAATCCGCGGTTCGAGCCATTATCAGCAGACTAAACCCGATTATAAAGCATTGGCCAAATCGTGCCACAGGTATTCAATCAGGAAAAGACTAAAGCGATCGGGGAACAATGAAACCGAAAGTAAGAAATAACAGACATTTATTAATTATTTACAACAAACCAAAGGAACCGAAGAAGAAACGAAAGCAATTTACAGTGAAGAGGAAGAAGCAGATACACAGAGCAATTCTTAACTATACAGGCTTAACTTATCCCCAGGACAATACAGACAGAACGAACACACTTACACGAATGGGAAATTGCAATGGTCGGAAATGGCTGGAAGAGGGACACGGTCCAAGGAGCCGGCAGACAGGAAGGTCCGGGGCCGGTAGCATGACGTCGATGTCCCGCTCGAACGTCCATGCTCCGGTTCAGCGGCGAAAAGCGGCTGGCAGCTTCGCGTCCCGTTCACGCGGAGGGGATGATGCAATCACTCGTCTGGTTCAGTAGCTGGGCACTTCCCTCCTGCGTACCTCTCCGTGCTTCGATGCTGCGGTCATCTGCCCTCTTACTCATCTCTCTCTCTCGTGCCTTCTCACCGACTCCCTCAAGCAGTCCCTTGCAGTTGCTTTTATTACCCTCTCCGAAATCAAGCCGCCATCTCCGATGACACGCCTACCGGTTGGCTCACCTCGGCCCTGGATGGTGGTTAGGGCTGGCTGACTCCACCTTTGATGACGAGTTGATGCCACGCCCATGATTTGGCGGCTCCTCCCCCCTTCTTCTCCGAGATAGAGCACATGGGCAATGACGTCTTGCGGGATAGAAAACCATTCGTACTGCTTTTGAAGGGAACGAAAGGGACCTATCTTATTTGATTAATGCAACGTAGAGTCAAACTATTGGAAACACAGCCTTACCTGAAACACATAATAATGAAATAACTATGAAGAGGGCCTTTGGTTCACTACGTGTTGCGATGTGGACTAACTAGGGGACGACCCTTGACCTTTACAAGAAATGGAGGTATCTACAAAGAGAATTATTTACAAAGGGGTATATTTACAACAAGTTACACAGTGCAGGGTTCTCAAAACCCCAACAATATATATATATACATATATATATATATATATATATATATATATATATATATATATATATATATATATATATATATATATATATATATATATATAAATATATATATATATATATATATATATATATATATATATATATATATATATATATTGAAGGAACTGCGCTCCAACGCGAGTCGAAAGAATTGACGCGACCAAAGACGGAATTCGTCCGAGTTGCTTTATTGAAACAAAACAGCTCATGTATTCTGACAAGCCCGTTTATCGGGCAGCAATATATATACACATTTATGTCGGGAAGTTTGCCCGACAAAAGCTATACCGGGCATGCCTGGGTGTCAAGGGCGAGCCTTGGAAAGGCGAGTCTGGACCTGCCCGGGCGTGTTTGGCTGCGGCCTGGCAAGTCGAGGCTGGGCGTGCCCGGGCGCTCTGGACGAGCACTGGAAAAGCGAGAGCGGGCATGCCCGGACGCTCTGGGCGAGCCCTGGAAAGGCGATAGCGGGTATGCCCGGACGCTCTGGGCGAGCCCTGGAAAGGCGATAGCGGGCATGCCCGGACGCTCTGGGCGAGCCCTGGAAAGGCGAGAGTGGGCATGCCCGGGAAAGACGAGACCGGGCGTGCCCGGGAGGTTCGGGCGTGCCCGGGAACAGTGAGTCCGGGCATGCCCGGGAGAGGCGCGTCTGGCCGTGTTCTGGCCGGTGCAAGGCGATTGTGTGCATCCAGCGGTAACCGCTACACACGCCCTTCCAGAATCGACCTGCACCGGCAGGGTCAATTTAAGGGGGGTCCGGATGACCCGGCCGAAGCGACCCCTGGAGGGTCGTGGGGAGGGGTCCGACGTGGTGGTGGGTGGTCGAGCGGGGGGAATTGTGGATGGGGGGCGGCCTCGCTGCGGAGGAAGGGCCAACCGTGGTGGTCGGTCGACGTCCATGTGCGCCGGTTTGAGGCGGTCCACAGAAATCCGGTCCGGCCGGCCGCCGAAGTCGATGATGAAAGACTTGTCGCCCCGTCGCAGGACCCGGAAGGGCCCGTCGTACGGCGGCCGGAGTGGCCCCCGGTGCGCGTCATGACGCACAAAGACGTACTCCGCTGTGCGAAGCGCCGGGGGGACGTAGGACTGGGGGCCACCGTGGCGGGACGTCGGCACGGGGGCAAATCGTCGGGCGGCCTCCTGGAGGTCCGAGCGCTGGCGAGCGGCGGACCAGGGACTGGTAGCGTCGGGCACGAATTCGCCCGGGACGCGGAGTGGCTGGCCGTAGACGAGCTCGGCGGCGGACGCCTGGAGGTCTTCCTTGGGGGCCGTGCGAAGGCCCAAAAGGACCCACGGCAGCCGGTCGACACAACCGTCGTCCTGAAGGCCGGCCATGAGTGCGGCCTTCATGGAGCGGTGAAACCGCTCGCACAACCCGTTGGCTTGGGGGTGGTAGGCCGTGGTGCGGTGCAGCGTGACCCCCAACGAACGGGCGACCGCGCCCCAAAGCTCAGACGTGAACTGTGGGCCGCGGTCGGATGAGATGTCCGCTGGTGCGCCGAAACGCGCGACCCAGGTGGCGATGAACGCCTGCGCCACGTCCGCGGTGGTGGTGGAGGCGAGGGGCACGGCCTCCGGCCACCTGGTGGTCCTGTCCACCATGGTGAGCAGGTGGGTGAACCCCCGCGAGGGGGGCAGGGGACCCACCAGGTCCACGTGGACGTGGTCGAAACGCCGTTCAGGCACGGCGAAAGGTGCCAGCGGGGCTTGGGTGTGGCGGTGGACCTTGACCCGCTGGCAGGCCGTGCAGGCATTGGCCCAGTCGCGGATGTTTCGTCGAAGGCCGTGCCAGACGAAACGCGCCGACACCAGCTTCTGAGAAGCTTTCCGGCCCGGGTGAGAAAGGCCGTGGATGGAGGCAAAGATGCGGCGCTGCCAGGAAACGGGCACGATGGGGCGAGGCTGGCCCTGGGAGACGTCGCAGAGCAGGACGGTGCCCGTGAAGGGAATGTCGGCCAGGCGGAGGCCCGTGTCTGCCGCACGGAGTGCCTGCACCGAGGCGTCGGTGGTCTGGTCGGCCGCCATGAGCGCGAAGTCCACGCCGAGGTGGACCGCGTTCGCGCTGGCCCGAGAAAGACAGTCGGCCACGGCGTTGTCTTTGCCGGCGACGTGCCGGATGTCCGTGGTGAACTCCGACACGGCGGAGAGGTGGCGCTGCTGGCGGGCCGACCACGGCTCCGTGACCTTAGCCATTGCGTAGACCAACGGCTTGTGGTCGACGAAAGCCGTGAACGGGCGGCCCTCCAGGAGGTGTCGGAAATGGCGAACGGCCAGGAATAGCCCGAGCAGCTCGCGGTCGAACGTGCTGTAGTTTAACTCGTTCGGCCGGAGTTGCCGGCTGAAAAAAGCGAGTGGCTGCCAAACCCCGTCCACCCATTGCTCATGGACGGCGCCAACCGCGTAGTTGGAGGCGTCCGTAGTGAGGGCGATGGGCGCGTTGAGCACCGGATGAGCCAGCAGCGTTGCGTCGGCGAGGGCCCGTTTGGCACTGGCGAAGGCCGCATCCATGGCCGCGGACCAAACAATGTCATGCTTGGCCGGCTTGCCCCGGAGGGCCTCGTAAAGGGGCCGCATGAGCTGAGCAGCGTGGGGCACGAATCGGTGATAAAAATTCACCATGCCGAGGAACTCTTGGAGGGCCTTGATGGAACGGGGACGCGGGAACGTGGTGATGGCCTCGACCTTGGTCGGCAGCGGCACGGCCCCGGTCTTGGTGATGCGGTGGCCCAAAAAGTCAACGGTCGTCGCGCCGAAGTGGCATTTGACCGGGTTGACAATTAAGCCGTGCTCGCTGAGGCGACCGAACAGTGTTCGGAGGTGGAGGAGGTGCTCGGCGCGGGACGTGCTGGTGACGAGGATATCGTCCAGATAGACGAAAAGAAACGGCAGGTCGCGCAGCACGCCGTCCATCAAGCGCTGGAACGCCTGGGCCGCGTTCTTGAGGCCAAACGGCATCCGCAAAAATTCGAACAGGCCGAACGGCGTGATGACGGCCATCTTCGGGACGTCGGCCGCCTGGACAGGTACCTGGTGGTAGCCCCGTATCAGGTCAATTTTCGAAAAGATGACCCGTCCCGCCAAACGGGCGGAAAAGTCCTGAATATGCGGGATCGGGTACCTGTCGGGGGTGGTAGCGTTGTTGAGACGGTGGTAGTCGCCACACGGGTGCCATCCACCCCCCGGCTTTGGCACGATGTGCAGTGGCGAGGCCCACGCGCTATCGGAGCGCCGCACGATGCCGAGGTGCTCCAACGCGTCGAACTCGGCCTTCGCCACGGCGAGCTTGGCCGGGTCGAGGCGGCGGGCCCTGGCATAGACCGGCGGGCCCGTAGTGGGTATGTGGTGCTCGATCCCGTGCCGCACCGCGACGGCCGAAAACGTCGGCCGCGTGAGGGCCGGGAATTCCGCGAGCAGGCGAGCGAACACGTTCGCTGCCGGGAGGGCGCACGCCAGTTCGGTCGGCGCGGAGCTGCTCATCGTGCACGCCAGGGAGCTGAAGGTCTCGGCGTTGACAAGGCGACGACGTTTGACGTCGACCAGCAGCCCGTGCGCACAGAGGAAGTCGGCGCCCAGCAAAGCCATGGGGACGCAGGCGGTCACAAAAGTCCATTGAAAACGCTGGCTGCCGAAGCAGAGGGTGACGACGCGTGGGCCGAAAGTGCGTATGGCCGAGCCATTAGCAGCAACCAAAGAGGGGCCGCAAACGGCGTCCCGCCTGTCCTGCTCGGAGGCGGGTATGACGCTCAGTTGGGCGCCGGTGTCACACAGGAAACGCCGCCCAGACGCTTTGTCCCGAATAAACAGCAAGTTGCCCGAGTGGCCGGCGCTCATGGCTGGGAATGAACGCCGGCCCGGCCATTTCCCGACCTGCCGAAAGTGCACGGGGGCCGGCACGTCCGAGCCTTGTGTCCGAACCTGGCGTGGTAATAACACCACGCCCTGTCAGGTGGAGGCCCCGGCCGTCGTGTCGGAAGCGGGCAGTGTGGCGTGGCGGCTGCCAGTTGCACCGGCAGTTCGGCCTCCAACCGCGCAGGGCGCTCGGGTGTCGTGGGCGTCGCCTCGGACGGCGGCGGGCTCCAGGTAACCGCGCCGATGTGCTGGCCCGCCGAGGAGATCTTATCGGCTTCCCTGGCGAGGGCGCAGGAATCCGTGATCAACGTGCCAGCCAGGGCGAGGCGTACCGGGTGAGGCAGCTGGCGAAGGAACAGCTCGCGGAACAGAAAATCCGGAGAGTGCTCACCGAGCAACGAGAGCATATAGTCCATGCGCTCGGACGGGCGTGTGTCGCCGAGCTCGGGCAGAGCGAGCAGGCGCCGTGCGTGTGCTGCCGGTGAGAGGGCGAAAGCGTCGAGGAGGAGTGTCTTCAGTGCATCGTATTTGTCAGCAGCCGGCGGGTGCTCGAGGAGGCTCAAGGCGCGGGCCGCGGTGGCGGAACCGAGCGCCGCCACAACATGGTGGAAGCGGGTGTCGTCCGCGGTGATGCCTCGCAGGGCGAACTGAGAGTCCGCCTGAGCGAACCAAACAGCCGCGTGAGCCTCCCAGAAGGTAGGCAGTTTAAGCGTCACTGCCGTATCCATGTCGGTAGGTCACCAATGAAGGAACTGCGCTCCAATGCGAGTCGAAAGAATTGACGCGACCAAAGACGGAATTCGTCCGAGTTGCTTTATTGAAACAAAACAGCTCAGGTATTCTGACAAGCCCGTTTATCGGGCAGCAATATATATACACATTTATGTCGGGAAGTTTGCCCGGCAAAAGCTATACCGGGCATGCCCGGGTGTCAAGGGCGAGCCTTGGAAAGGCGAGTCTGGACCTGCCCGGGCGTGTTTGGCTGCGGCCTGGCAAGTCGAGGCTGGGCGTGCCCGGGCGCTCTGGACGAGCACTGGAAAAGCGAGAGCGGGCATGCCCGGACGCTCTGGGCGAGCCCTGGAAAGGCGATAGCGGGTATGCCCGGACGCTCTGGGCGAGCCCTGGAAAGGCGATAGCGGGCATGCCCGGACGCTCTGGGCGAGCCCTGGAAAGGCGATAGCGGGCATGCCCGGACGCTCTGGGCGAGCCCTGAAAAGGCGATAGCGGGCATGCCCGGACGCTCTGGGCGAGCCCTGGAAAGGCGAGAGCGGGCATGCCCGGGAAAGACGAGACCGGGCGTGCCCGGGAGGTTCGGGCGTGCCCGGGAACAGTGAGTCCGGGCATGCCCGGGAGAGGCGCGTCTGGCCGTGTTCTGGCCGGTGCAAGGCGATTGTGTGCATCCAGCGGTAACCGCTACAATATATATAATACCACGGTGCATGAAACATGGACCAAAAACACACGGATTCGCTCAGGTTTACACCACCCATGGGGGCTTTAACGCGAGAAGTAACATTTCCAGAGCGAGCACACGGCGAGTTACCCAGGCAAACCATAACGGGCTCATTGACAAAAACGTGTTGTTGCTTTGGAGAAGATGGAGTGCGTGGTCAATATGGATTTCCTGCTAATTAAGCTTGGGCAAAGTATGAAAGAGAGTCACAATTAGCAGTGAGAGATTCGCAATATGGCCCCGCATAAGGTATTGAAAGAACAATGTCAAAATGACTGCAGGTGAGGTTGCACATCAATCAGGGTTAATACACACGGAAATTGGAGACGGACGGAGGTGAAGACCATTTTGTTTCAATGTCTCCGCTGCAGCATCATCTCAGTACGACCGGTGGTAAAATATCCTATTTCCTCCTCTTCGTTTAAATGCTTCACCTCCACTTCACACGTGCATGGAGACTCTGAAGACCCAAAAGACACCGAGGTCTCAAAACACCCCAATGACGCAAAAGACCACAAGGACCCAAAAGAAC
Source organism: Myxine glutinosa (assembly GCF_964187855.1). Taxonomy (NCBI): domain Eukaryota; kingdom Metazoa; phylum Chordata; class Myxini; order Myxiniformes; family Myxinidae; genus Myxine; species Myxine glutinosa. Next base: position 8,189,683 of record NC_136261.1, on the reverse strand, counting down.
CATAAGTCCCTGATGACCAAAAGACCACAAGGACCCAAAAGAACCATAGGACCCTGATGACCAAAAGACCACAAGGACCCAAAAGAACCATAGGACCCTGATGACCCAAAAGAGCACAAGGACCCAAAAGAGCCATAGGACCCTGATGAGTGATGACCCATAAGATCACAAGGACCCAAAAGAGCCATAGGACCCTGATGACCCAAAAGATCACAAGGACCCAAAAGAACCATAGGACCCTGATGACCCAAAAGACCACAAGGACCCAAAAGAACCATAGGACCCTGATGACCCAAAAGACCACAAGGGCCCAAAAGAGCCATTGGACCCTGATGACCCAAAAGACTCCGAGGCTGCAAAAGACCCCGAGACTCAAAAGACCCCGCAGGCAGCCTCATTAAAAAACATATATTTAAAAATTAATATACAATACTGGACGTCTGGATAAAGAGCCACGTGTGTCTGGATAAATCCTGGATACTGGATTAAGTCAATACTGGATAAAGATGACGTCATGTGTCACGCGTGTCTGATGAAAGCAGGTTTTACAAAATAATGAAAGAATGTACAAAACATCTGAAAGAATCTGGGGAGCGGTCGCGCGGGGGCTCGGTGTCCAGCTGCACCGTACCACGGCCTATCATCCCCAGGCCAACGGCCTGTGTGAGCGTTTCCACCGCTCCTTAAAGGCCGCGCTCTGGGCCACCCTCCGCGACGGCGGCTGGGTCGACAGGCTCCCCTGGGTCCTGCTGGGCCTCCGGACGGCGCCCAAGGACGACCTGCGCGCATCCGCGGCGGAGTTGGTCTTCGGACAACCGCTGCGGGTGCCGGGCGAGTTCCTCCCCGACTCCACAGCACCATGGTCTGCGCTGCAGGAGACCGCCCAGAGGTTCGCCCCCGGTGCCGACGGCGCACCACGGGCGCCCGCCAATGCACGTCGCCCCGGAGCTACGCACGGCGGAGTACGTGTTCGTCCGACACGACGCCCACCGGACACCGCTGTGGCCCCCGTACGACGGGCCCTTCCGCGTGCTGGCGAAGCACTTCACCCTGGACATCGGCGGTACTCCTGACCACGTTTCCGTGGACCGCCTCGAACTGGCCCACCTCGACGTGGACCACCCCCCGCCAGTGGCTCAGCCCCCGCGTTGGGGCCGCCCCCCGGCAGGCGGACCCCCGGCACCGCCCAAACCTGCCGGCACGCCGCCCCCCGGGTCCCGCACCCATCCCAGGGGCAGTCGGTGGCATCCCGGCATCCCAGACGCCGCCAGCCGCCAGAGGGCGCTTCGGCCGGGTCATCCATTTGCCCCGCAATCTGACCCTTCAGGTGCGCGGGAATTCTGGGGGGGCGCGTGTGGCGGACACGATGGCTTGCTGGCGCGATGACATCATTCCGCGCACCAGGAGGGTGTCGGCCACGCCCGAGGAGTAGGCGTGGCCTCGGGATATACACGGGGCTCACAGCCCCGAGCACGGCAGTGCTATAGTTTGATCCTTGGAATAAAGACGCTTTTGATTACATACGTTGTTGCTTCCTTTATTGGCAAGACAAGTCGTGCGCATAGCACCGCACTACAACACCTCACAAACACGTCCATTGCTCTTTCTTGTTTCTATATTGGTTTGTTGAATATTGGAGATTAGAGTAGAGTCAAATCACAAACTGCGGTGCGTTATTGAAGGGACATGCATTGTGAAAATTGGACACTTTATTCTTCTTCAGACTGGGTTGGGTGAGAATAAAGATGCTGTGGGACTCCATCTTTGACTTTTACCCCAGAGACCTAGAATCACTTAGACTGCCCCTGCACTCTGCCATTATTATTGAAACGTACATTTCATACATTTATTGTTTGTTACTTCTGCTTTTCATCCTACTTCTTCAACATCTACAAATATGTAACCCATACCCTCCCCCTTCCAGCCCTCCCCAAAAACACACACATCGTGGTCGGTGCATACATAAGCTTGGCAGGGGGTTCCTCCTTCTGACTGTCCATTATTTATCTTTCTTTCCATCTTCCTCGAACTCTGTAGCCGCTGATAACACAAACCATTCGTTTTTGAGAATTTGTTACAACAGGATCAAGTAAAACTGAAACCCACGATCCAGAAACATTTGCCCCAGTACGGCAGTACCACGATACTGTGGTGCTGCGCACACACGACTCGATTGCCAGAGAGGTAGGCCACAACGCGTTGTTATAACAAAGAGTCTTTATTCAAAGCTCGTACTTCAGCACTGGGCGGGCTCGAGCTTAGAGCCCCATATATGTGCCGAGGCCACACCTAGTCCCCGGGCATGGCCGATCGGTCGAAAGGCGGGGCATGTGCTTTCGTCCCCCGCCTGGACGCTCGTGCCACCCACTGGTGCGTGGAATTATTGCCCCTTGTGCCCGCCACACGCGCCCCCCCAGAATTCCCGCGCACCTGAAGGGTGGGTTTGCGGGGAAGCCGGATAACCCGGCCAAAACGCCCCCTGGTGATGGGTGTAGGGCTGGGGGGTAGCGGGACAGCGGGGCTGAAGGGTGCCGGGGGTCCGACCACCGGGGGGCGGCCTCGACGCGGAGGCAGAGCTGCTTGTGGAGGGTGGCCTGGATCGAGGTGGGCCGGCTTGAGGCGGTCCACGGAGATGCGATCCGGGGCACCGCCGATGTCGACGGTGAAAAATTTGTCCCCGGTCTCCAGCACGCGGAAGGGCCCGTCGTATGGAAGCCGTAGTGGTGCATGGTGGGCGCCGTGCCGGATGAAGACGTACTTTGACGTGCGAAGCTCCGGGGTGACGTGGGAAGGTGGGCAACCGTGGTGTGCCGTCGGCACCGGGGCGAACCTCCGGGCGGTCTCCTGAAGGGCGGAGCGCTGTTGCGCCGTGGACCAAGGAGCCGTAGAGTCGGGGATAAATTCGCCCGGTACCCGCAGTGGTTGCCCGAAGACCAGCTCCGCCGAGGACGCGTGCAGGTCGTCCTTGGGCGCCGTCCTGAGGCCCAGCAGGACCCAGGGGAGTCTGTGGACCCAGCCGCCGTCGCGGAGGCTGGCCCGGAGCGCGGCCTTCATTGAGCGATGAAAGCGCTCGCACAGGCCATTGGCCTGGGGGTGGTAGTTCGTGGTGCGGTGTAGTTTCACCCCGAGCCCTTGCGCCACCATGGCCCAGAGCTCCGAGGTGAACTGGGGGCCGCGGTCGGACGAGATGTCCGAGGGGGCACCGAACCGGGCAACCCAAGTGGCGATTAAGGCTTGCGCCACCTCAGCTGCAGACGTCGCCGCCAATGGGACGGCCTCCGGCCACCATGTGGTGCGGTCCACCATGGTGAGGAGGTGGGTGAACCCCCGCGAGGGGGGCAGAGGTCCCACCAAGTCGACATGCACGAGGTCGAACCGACGCTCGGGCACCGCAAACGGGGCCAACGGGGCCTGGGTGTGGCGGTGGACCTTTGCGCGCTGGCACGCGAGGCATGTCCTGGCCCAGTCGCGGACGTCCTTCCGGAGGCCATGCCAGACGAACTTCGCCGCGACAAGCTTCTGGGATGCCTTCGTGCCCGGGTGGGACAGGCCGTGGATGGCATCGAAAACAGGGCACCGCCATCCAGCGGGCACGATGGGGCAAGGCCGGCCGAGGGAGACGTCGCATAGGAGGGCCGTGCCCACGGCGTCGAACGGCACCTCGGTGACGCGGAGGCCCGTGACGGCGGTCCGCAAGGCCTGGATGCTGGGGTCGGCGGTCTGGTCCTCCGCCATCCGGGCATAGTCGACCCCGAGGTGGACCGCGTGCACGACGGACCGGGAAAACCAATTCGCAACCGGGTTGTCTTTACCCGCCACGTGACGGATGTCCGTCATGTACTCGGACACGGCAGAGAGGTGACGCTGCTGCCGTGCCGACCATGGCTCGGCGACCTTGGCCATCGCGAACACAAGGGGCTTGTGGTCGACGAAAGCCATGAACGGGCGGCCCTCCAGTAGATGGCGGAAATGTCGGACCGCCAGGTGGAGCCCGAGCAGCTCACGGTCGAAGGTGCTATAGCGGCGTTCGTGCGGGCGAAGCTGCCGGCTAAAAAACGCCAGCGGTTGCCAAGCACCACGCACCCACTGCTCATGCACCGCACCCACCGCGTAGTCCGACGCGTCGGTGGTGAGGGCGATCGGTGCATCGGGTGCATCGGGTGCCGGGTGCGCCAGCATGGTGGCGTCGGCCAGGGCCAGCTTTGCGCCCGCAAACGCCGCAGCCATCGGCTCCGACCAGGCGATGTCACCTTTGCCCGGCTTGCCCAGGAGGGCCTCGTGCAAGGGGCGGAGGAGCTGGGCGACGTGGGTCACGAAGCGGTGGTAAAAATTACCATGCCCAGGAACTCCTGAAGCCCCTTGATCGTGCGGGGCCACGGGAAATCCCTGACCGCCTCCACCTTGGCCGGTAAAGGGACGGCCCCGTGCCTGGTGATGCGGTGCCCCAAGAAGTCGATGGTCACTATGCCAAAACGGCACTTGGCAGGGTTGATGATTAGGCCATGCTGGCCCAGGCGTTCGAAAAGCGTGCGGAGGTGGAGCAGGTGCTCCTCCCGGGACGCGCTCGCGACTAGAATGTCGTCCAGGTAGACAAAGAGGAAAGGTAAGTCACGCAAGACGCTGTCCATAAGCCGTTGGAACGCCTGGGCCACATTCTTCAACCCGAAGGGCATTCGAGTCAGGAACTTGAAGAGGCCGAAAGGGGTGATGACGGCCATCTTCGGGACATCGTCCGGTTAGACGGGGACCTGGTGGTAGCCCCGGATGAGGTCCACCTTGGAAAACACGGTCGTGTTTGCCAACCAGGCGGAAAAATCCTGGATATGCGGGACCGGGTAGCGGTTGGGGGTGGTGGCATCATTGACCCGGCGGTAGTCCCCGCACGGCCGCCATCCTCCGCCGGGCTTTGGCACAATGTGCAGAGGAGAAGCCCAAGCGCTGTTGGAGCGCCGTACGATCCCCAGCCGCTCCAGCATGGCGAACGCCACTTTCGCCACGGCGAGCTTCGTGGGCTCGAGTCGGCGTGCCCGGGCATAGACCGGCGGCCCGACCGTGGGTATATGGTGCTCCATCCCGTGTTTAACGGCCACCGCTGAGAAGGTGTGCCGCGTGAGGGCCGGGAAACTGGCGAGGAGGTGGGTAAAGTCGTCCGCTGCCGGAAGCGTGCAATCTAAACTCGCCGGGACGGAACCTTCCAGCAAGCCGCTTGGCAAGCCGCTCGGTCAACCGCTCAGTGAGCTGCTCAATGAGCCGCTCAGCGAACAAGCGAGCGAGCTAAAGGTTTCGGCCTGGACGAGCCGTCTGCGCTTCACGTCGACCAACAGCCCATTCGCACATAGGAAGTCCGCACCGAGCAGTGCCATTGGCACGCTGGCGGTCACGAACGACCATTGAAAGCGCTGCCCTCCGAACCGCAGTGAGAGGCAACGCTTCCCGAATGTGAGGATGGGTGTACCGTTGGCGGCAAGCAAAGCAGGGCCCCGGCACGCGGTTTGCTTGTCGGACGTGGAGGCGGGGAGGATGCTTACCTGCGCTCCTGTGTCGCAAAGAAAACGGTGCCCGGACAAGGTGTCCGTGATGAACAGGAGGCTGCCGGAATGGCCGACGCTCAGGGCCGCTAATGAGCGCCGGCCCGGTCGTTTCCCGACCTGTCAAAAGAGCACGGCGGGCGACACGTTTTAGCCTTGCGGCCGAACCTGGCGTGGTAGTAGCACCAGATTTGCGGCGGCGGCGGCCGTGGCGGCTGTGGTGATGGCGGCGGCGGTGGTGGTTGGGGCGCAGCAGCGGCCACGAGGGAAGCCGGGGGCGCTGTAGCCTCTGCCCCGGGATCCACGACGGCAGCACCATAACCCGACCGCGTGTCGCAAGCCGCGAAAAACTTGTCGGCTTCTATGGCCAGGGCGCGGGGTTCCTTTATTTTGGAACCGGCCAGCGCGAGGCGTACCTGTAGAGGTAGCTGGCGTAGGAAAAGCACCCGGAATAAGAAATCCGGGGGCTGGTCTCCAAGCAGCGACAGCGTAAAATCCATCCGCACGGATGGTCGTGTGTCGCCGAGTTTGGGAAGGTCCAGGAGGCGGTCGGCCCGTTCGATCTCCCTGAGGCCGAACGTGGTGATGAGGAGACATTTGAGCGCCTCGTACTTGTTGTCGCCCAATGGGCGCCGAAGGATGGACACGACTCGGGCGGCAATGCTGGGCCCGAAGGTGGCGACCACGTGGTAGTACCGGGTCTCGTCCGCCGTTATGCCTCGGAGCTGAAATTGAGCTTCGGCCTGCATGAACCAAACATCGGCTTGCGCTTCCCAAAACTCCGGGAGTTTAACTGCGACGGCGTTGGTGGCCATGGCGCGTTCGGTGGTCAGCAACGGCTGAACCAATCGGGGTCACCAGTGTGGTGCTGCGCACACACGACTCGATTGCCAGAGAGGTAGGCCACAACGCGTTGGTATAACAAAGAGTCTTTATTCAAAGCTCGTACTTCAGCACTGGGCGGGCTCGAGCTTAGAGCCCCATATATGTGCCGAGGCCACGCCTAGTCCCCGGGCGTGGCCGATCGGTCGAAAGGCGGGGCATGTGCTTTCGTCCCCCGCCTGGACGCTCGCGCCACCCACTGGTGCGCGGAATTATTGCCCCTTGTGCCCGCCACAATACCATCGTTTACATGAAGACTGCCATGCTGTTAAGCGGTGCCGAGCAGTCTGTGCAGGTACCGGTAACGCTATAATATGACCCTACTGCAAAGCCGCAATGAGCCGGCGAAGCCAAAGCCTCTATTTAACTTTTTCGCAATATTGTTTATGCATACTTCCGCATCCGCAAGATGGCGGCCTCCATGGTGCGATTTGGTGCGTCAAAGCTTCGAAATTCTCAAAGGATCCAGCAAAATCTGGCTTTTCAACATAATACGCGTTCATTCACAACACCGGCTTCGCCAGCTAACATAATACGCGTTCATTCACAACACCGGCTTCGCCGGCTATTATGTGAAGGTAACACTCACTGAATATTGTGAAGGTAACACTGTGCACTGTGCAGGTAACACTGTTGAAGAATCGTCTGAGTGAAATATTTGACGCCCGAGGGCCGAGTTCACACGACCAAAGTGTTGGAAAATGCAAACATTCATTCATTGTTTGTCGAAATGGAGGTGCAGCAATGGCGTTAGTGCAATGCGCCCTGTGAATTCAGGGAATAATTTAGAAATCGGGTTAGGAGCGCAACCCAGCAAGACTACTCAAAGGTGAATTTGTTACCTGTGATCTCACCATATATGAAGGTGACACGAATTGAAGGAATGGTCATCGAAGGTCGGGAGATTAATGGATCACGTCATCAGAATGCCAGACAGGAGATTTCAAGACAAGTCCTTCATTGTGAATTGACACGAGCCTGGCAGATCCAGGGTGCCTGGCAGATCCAGAGAGCCTGGCAGAGCTGGGGAGTCTGGCAGAGCCGGAGAGTATGGCAGAGCCGTGGAAACTGGCAGAGCTGGAGAACCAGGCAGAGCCGGGGAGTCTGGCAAAGCCGGGAAGCCTGGCAGAGCTGGAGAGCCTGGCAGATCCAGAGAGCATGGCAGAGCTGGAGAGTCGGGCAGGGTCGGGGAGTCTGGCAGAACTGGGGAGTCTGGCAGAGCTGGAGAGCCTGGCAGAGTCAGAGAGCCCGGCAGAACTGGGGAGTCTGGCAGAGCTGGAGAGCCTGGCAGAGTCGGGGAGTCTGGCAGAATTGGGGAGTCTGGCAGAGCCGGGGAGTATGGCAGCGTCAGAGAGCCTGGCAGAACTGGGGAGTCTAGCAGAGCTGGAGAGCCTGGCAGAGTCGGGGAGTCTGGCAGAGCTGGAGAACCTGGCAGAGTCAGAGAGCCTGGCAGAACTGGGGAGTCTGGCAGAGCTGGAGAGCCTGTACGAACTGGAGAGTCTGTCAGAGCCAGAGAGCCTGGCAGAACTGGAGAGTCTGGCAGAGCTGGGGAGTCTGGCAGAGTCGGAGAGCCTGATAGAGCCAGAGAGCCTGGCTGAGCTGGAGAGCCTGGCAGAGCCGGGAAGCCTGGGAAAGCTTGAGAGCCTGGCAGATTCAGAGAGCATGGCAGAGCTGGGGAGTCTGGCAGAGCCAGAGAGACTGGCAGAGCTGGGGAGTCTGGCAGAGCCAGAGAGCCTGGCAGAGCTGGGGAGTCTGGCAGAACCGGAGAGCCTGGCGATCTAGAGAGCCTGGTAGAGCTGGGGAGTCCGGCAGAGCCGTGGCGTCTGGCATAGCCGGGAAGCCTGGCAGAGCTGGGGAGTCTGGCAGAGCCAGAGAGACTGGCAGAGCTGGGGAGTCTGGCAGAGTCAGAGAGCCTGGTAGAGCCTGAGAGCCTGGCAGAGCTGGAGAGCCTGGCAGAGCCGGGAAGTCTGGCAAACCTGGAGAGCCTGGCAGATTCAGAGAGCCTGGCAGAGCTGGGGAGTCTGGCAGAGCCAGAGAGCCTGGCAGAGTTGGGGAGTCTGGCAGAACCGGAGAGCCTGGCAGATCTAGAGAGCCTGGTAGAGCTGGGGAGTCTGGCAAAGCCAGAGAGCCTGGCAGAGATGGGGAGTCTGGCAGAGCCGTGGAGTCTGGCAAAGCCGGGAAGCTGCGCCACACTCTATCCTGCGCCACATGCGCTCTATCCCAGCTTCTACTGATGTTCCCAAGTCCAGCAGAGCTGGAGAGCCTGGCAAAGCCAGAGAGCCTGGCAGAGCTGGTGAGTCTGACAGAGCCAAGAAACTTGGCAGAGCCAGAGAGTCTGGCAGAGCCAGAGGGTCTCGCAAAGCCGGGGAGCCTGGTATAGCTGGAGAGCCCGGCAGAGCAGGGGAGTCTGGCAGAGCCGGTAAGCCTGGCAGAGCCCGGAAGCCTGGGAGAATCTTTTGTCTCCCCTATCCATTTTCCCACACTCCTCTCTCTCTTACCTCTTCTACCCTATCCATTTTCCCACACTCCTCTCTCTTACCTCTTCTACCCTATCCCTTTTCCCACACTCCTCTTACCTCTTCCACCCTATCCATTTTCCCACACTCCTCTCTCTTACCTCTTCTACCCTATCCATCTTCCCACACTCCTCTCTCTTACCTCTTCTACCCTATCCCTTTTCCCACACTCCTCTTACCTCTTCTACCCTATCCATTTTCCCACACTCCTCTCTCTTACCTCTTCTACCCTATCCATCTTCCCACACTCCTCTCTCTTACCTCTTCTACCCTATCCCTTTTCCCACACTCCTCTTACCTCTTCCACCCTATCCATTTTCCCACACTCCTCTTACCTCTTCTCCCCTATCATCTCTTCCTTTTCTTTCTTTTCCCAGCTCATAGTCTCCCACTCTTTCCTTTGACGTTGCACATAAGTAATATGTATATGACATGGACATAAAGGGCATCATCACATTTACTTATCAATCACAATTTTTCATTTTCTTGGAAGACGAGATGCCATAAGGCAGTGACGTCTTCTGTACATTTATGACCATATGGTATTGTGGTAAATATCCTCCTTCAGCTCCGTTGTGCGGTGACATGTCCGTAGGTGTACTTGGATGTGCAACCCACAAAGCACAAGAGACATCAAAAAATGATTTGGGGACGACATGGGGGACGAAGTGTGAGTTTTCCTCCATCACTCCCACCATGCAGTGACAATAGCTGGGAATGCACTGATTGTGTACATCATGCATAATGCACCAACTCCCAGTCAAATGCATTGCTTACTTTTCTCAGCAACGACCACAGCACCACCTGATGGACAACAAATCAGATGTTAGTGTTTCACCTTGACCATAACCTTCATCCGAATGATTTATGTTCTTCAGTACTCCTTCATTGATGTCATATCATCAACCTCACCTTCCATCGGACAAATCCCATCACCAACGAGGCCTTCCTGGGCACAAGGTAGATCTTCACCCAGTTAAAATGTCCTGGTCAGAAGGTAGATCTTCACCCAGGTAAAATGTCCTGGGCACAAGGTAGATCTTTACCCATGTAAAATATCCTGGGCAGAAGGTACATCTTCACCCAGGTAAAAGGTCCTGGGCAGAAGACTGATTGGCACTGCTCAGGTTGCTTTCTCAAAACCCACACCAAATGGTATCCTTTCAATCTTCTCTATATTTTGTGGGGTCTCACGCCATGCCCTGTCTGCTGTCCCACATCTCATTCCAGGTTAAGATAACTTACATCTGTGAAACCACCTTCGTCTGTTCACCCAACCTCACTTCCTCGTGTCCTTCATCAGGATGGTGGCTCACAGCCATTTCTTCTCACCCCAAATACCCACTGATGATTTTTGAATCTCTGTTTGAATCTCTGTTGATTTTTCATGATTTTGACTCTTTTTCTTGAAAGTTGAAATTGTTTTGAATCCATTGATGAATTTTGAATCCACTGATGAATTTTGAATCCACTGATTAATTTTGAATCCACTGATTAATTTTGAATCCACTGATTAATTTTTAATCCACCGATGAATTTTGAATCCAATGATTAATTTTTAATCCACCGATTAATTTTGAATCCACTGATTAATTTTGAAGGTCTGTTTCAGCATTCCAGAACATGTACCTCTGCCCTCTCCAAAGTGAAAATGCATGTCAGGTCACTGGCATGACTGATGTTCCCAAAGGACAATCCCAGCCTGTAATCCCGTTCAAACGTTCACTTTGTAAACGAGATTACCAGGTTAAATGACCAGAGAAAACCAATGCTGGCCATCACCTGTTGGCATACTGAGACAACGGTAGACATCGATGTGCAAGTGTTTTCTTGTCCCTCATACCATAGAGGTCTCGCCGCTGCTTCGGAAACTGTACTTGTACCTTCCTGGAAAATTTAAGGAATATGGAATTTCTTTTCTGGTGCAGACTATAGGGAATGTTTTTATACAATCTAATTTCCCTGTTTCTTTATAAGACATCAAGAAACCATCAGAATATCTTAGTAACCTTCGTAGGATAGGTGTACCTATCACCTGCGCGCGCGCGAACTGAAAAGCGGAGTGAAGCAATTGGTTCACTTTGCCCGTCTGTCTGTCTGTCCACAGATGTCAGTCTATAATCGAGGAACTACGGAATTTCAGTTGAATGTTATATTTGGAACACTGGAAAACACGAATTGGAACATTCCTCGAAGCACGAAACTCCACCTTAGCAGTATTTTGGCTCTATTTGGAAAATTGTATGGAATATCATCCCGATCTCGCATGTGAGAGTGTCATGTCATGTCATTCATTTATTTATACCTTCTTGTACACTGTAATACAAATGTCAAACAAACAATCAACTGACAGAAATATATATATATATATATATATATATATATATATATATATATATATATAGATATATATATATATATATATATATATATATAGACAGTATACGTATATATATATATATATATATATATATATATATATATATATATATATATATATATATATATATATACAGTATATATATATATACAGTATATATATATATATATACAGTATATATATATATATATATATATATATATATATATATATATATATATATATATATATATATATATATATATATATATATATATATATAAATATATATATATATATATATATATATATATATATATATATATATATATATATATATATATATATATAAACAGAAATCGGGCGCTACTTTTGACTCACCCTGTATATATATATTGTTGCGGATATGAGGATTGCATTTTTTTGATTGTGTTGTATTATATTGAAAATTGTTGTGTAACATTGGTTGAATATGGCCCCTCCTGCCTCCAGAGTTGTGTAAAGGTAAAAAGGGCGTCCCGGTAGTTATTCCATGAAACACCACATTGCAGGACCCGATAAAACCCTTGTTCAGTAGCTTATATCTTATTATGTGTTTTAGAGTAAGGCCTTGTCTTCCATTAGAATAATACTCCATTGCACCGAATCAATTAAGAATAGCTCCCCTTCAATACTTCCATTTCCCAGCCAAACTCTCCATCTGCGGGTAAAGCAGTTCACAAGCGTGGGGTGCACGCCCTCTCATTTCGCTGCTATAGTGAATATGTGCTCCGTGCTCTGTTTGAACAGGAGGGGCGGCGTCGCCCGGGAGAGGCAAGCCCAGGGCGCGCCACGAAGGGCGGGGCTGTTCAGCCCCATGCCCAAATAAGGAAACAAGCCCGTGGCTCGCCACGAGGGGCGTGCCGTCGGCGCCATGCCAAAATAAGGAGACAAGCCCGTGGGATTACCATACAAGGTCACGAAACAGAGCACGGGGGAGGAGGGCGGTACCGAAACCGAAGGGGGCGTGTCAGTCCCGCGCTGGAGAGAAGTGAGAGGAGGGGTATACGAGCTGAGCTGCGTGGAGAGGTACACGACAAAGAAAGGGTCCAAGGGAAAGCAGAGGAACTTTTACGAATGAGTTGCAAAGAGATACGGCAGATGAGTCCAGCCCCGTTTCAACCAGCCGCGTGAAGCCCTGACGGGGCAGCGAGTGACCCTGCCGGCGTGCACTGTAAAGCCGAATACCAGGAGCTGCCGGCGTGCGCTGTAAAGCGGATTTACAAGGAGCTGCCGGCTCCCCGCTTCCCACCCGGAGTGGACCTGCTCGCTGTGCCCTGTGATCCCACCTGCTCATCCTTTCCAGCCATTCCTGCCTGCAAGTTCCCCATTTGCGTACGTGAGTTTGTTTTGTTCGTGCTCTCCTGGGTAGTAAACTAAGTCTGTATAAGCTAGTAATTTTCACTGTGTCACCTGCGTTTTCATGTCACCTGTAAATAACCGTGACTGCTCTTTTTGATTATGTGAGTGTAAATAATAATAAACCCCGTTACTCTTCTGTACGTCTTCTTCTCCTGCCTCTTTGCATTCGTCGTCTTAGTCTTTTCCCCATTGAATATCTGTGGCGTGATACGGCCAACGTTTGGGTGAATCGGGTTTAGTCGGGGAACAACTGTTCGGTCGCGGAGCCTCCGCTCGGCAAACATACCATCCTTAACCGCGTACCGTAACAATTGGTGTCAGGAGTGTCGGATTCGGACCGGAAGCGTTTAACGCGCTCAAAATTACAAAGTACCGAAATTGCTTTTGTTTTACAAAACCCGAATTTTGAAATCGCGCCATGGCTGGTCAAGGCGACGGGATGCCGGTGGGAGAGAAAATCGGGGTAGAATCGACCCAGGACCTCGGGGAAATGTATGTGGAGGAAAGGGAGGAGGAGAAAAATGGCAATGTGGTTGCGGAGGTTTCAGACGCGCAAAATGGCGCTCTCGCGCACGAGGTTACGGGCGCGCAAAATGGCGCCTTTGCGCACGCGGTTACAGCGGCACCAAATCTGGTGGCGCCCGTGACGGTAGCAGCAACGGTGAATTGGGACCTCTTTATGATACAAATAAAGGCGCTCATGGTCCAGACAAGTGAAGACCTGAGGAATGAATTGGGGGTAATGAGGGGCGAAGCCAGTGCTCAGAGTGAGCAATTGGGGGTAATGAGGGACGAAGGGAGGAGTACCGGTGAGGGGTTAGACAACGGGATAAAAGAGGTAAAGAATGGGTTAACGGGGGTGGAAAATAGAATGGCTGCCCAGGAGAATCAGTTAGAGGGGGTGAAAAATGGGTTAGAGGGGCTAGAAAATAGGATGGAAGACAAATTGCGGGCAATAGGGGAGCAATCCACCCGAGAAATGAAACAAATGGGAGAGCAGATAGAGGAGGTAAAAATCGGGGTAGAAACCAAATTGGATGCTCAGAGGGATGAATTGGGACAGATGAGGGCAGCATCTACAAAAGAGAGGGAGGAGATGAAAGAGGAGATACGACGAGGTGTAAGTGAGGAGGTCTCGGGGGTATGCGAGGAGGTAAAGCGAGGTGAAAAGCGTATGGAGAAAGAAGTGAGGAATAATACGGCGAGGTTACAAGGGGGAATAGAGGGTCTGACGAGGGGAGTAGAACAGCTGACAGTGGGACAAAAGGAACTAGTGGACCAAGTGGAAAAGAACACTGCAATAATCGGGGGGTTAAAAGCGACACAAAAAGACATTAAGAACGAATTAATAGCGACACAGAAGGAATGTCAGATGGTACATGAGGGGTTGACGAAGAAGTTGGAAGAGGTGACAGAAGTAATGGAGACGAAGGACCGAGAGGTGAGGACGCACATAGAAACGGTTAAAGTGGCGTTAGAGGAAGAGATAGAGGGGGCGCACCGGGAGATGAAGGAGGTAAAGTAAAATTAGAGGAGGTGGAAGAAGGGGTGAGTGAAATTAAGAAAAGACGGAGGGAAACTAAAAAGGAGATAAAGGAGGAAGTGATGGAGTATGTGCAACATCTGTGTTCAAATCATGATGATGTGCTCACTAACCAAATAAAGAGTTTGCAGGTGGCAGAAGAGGTGCGACGACGAGGTACCGAGGTGAGTGGCGATATACGAGGAAATGTATATGATGTGAGGGGAGCTTCAGTCGGCTTGGGGGTTGATTTAGACCCGGGTGTTCGTGAGGGACCAATGGTGAGGTGTGTGACTGGTCCGGAGTGTGTGGAAAGAGGTGTGCAAGGAGGTCTGGCTATGGGGAGTGAGGGGGGTGCTGGTGAGCAAGGATGTGCGGGTATGGAGTGGGTAGCGGGTTGCGGAAGGGCGACCCAGGCATCGACACCAAGAGGGGTAGTGTTTGGAGGGACGGGGGACGCGCGGGAGCCCCCCGGGAATAGCGCACTGTGGGAGCCGGAACGGTTTGGTCCCGTGTTGATCCCGCCAGGAGTGACGCGCGGGGTCCGACCTTCGGGCGCCCACAAAGTCCCACTCGCGCCGTATGACGGCAAGAGTGATTTGAGGGCGTACCTGGCGCAGTTTGAGTACGTGTGCCGAGGCAATGGTTGGAGTCCGGACGAAGGTGGAGTACACCTGGTAGGGGCGCTGCGCGGTGCGGCGGCGGAGGTGCTGACAGCTTTACCACCGGGTGCTCTCACCCTGTCAGCTCTCCGTGCGGCTTTAATTAACCGTTTCGGTATCGAGCAGCAAAGCGAGCTTGTTAAAGCTCAACTTGCGCAGCGTAAACGCAAGCCCCAGGAGACCATCGGCGAACTTGCTCACGATATTCGCCGCGCGGTAGGGATTGCACACGCGGACATGGCGGCGAGTTCCCAGGAAAGCCTGGCGCTGGATCACTTTATTCAGGCCCTTCCGGATCTGGAGCTCCGACAACAGCTCGCCATGTGGCGCCCACAGACCATGAGTCAGGCGGCCGACGCTGCAGCCCATTGGGAAGCAGCGAGGCCCCTGGCCCGGGGAGGCGAGCGCCATGCAGTGGCGGTGCGTCAGGTGGGGCCCGAGATGGGGGGCGGCCCCCTAAGGGGGCCCGCCCCCGACGGGGGCCCTGACCTGGAGAGCATGGTTCGGAGGCTGTTGGATCGGCGTCTAGCGGGACCTGGACCATGGCAGGCGGCTCCAGTGGTGGCCCCCGGTAGTCCCCGACAGATTACCCCAATTCGGACATACAGGGGGGGGGGGGGATTTGGAATACCGGAGGCAAGCACCTTACCAGGTGAGGTGCTATAATTGTGCTCGGATGGGTCACCGTGCGTGGGAGTGTAGAGCTCCACGCCGGGACGTTCCCCGCCAACCGATGCCCTCAACTCCGCCCCGTATCGATCGGCCTAGCCGACCTCAGACACCCCCCCCCCCCCCCCCCCCCGCCAGGGCCCGGGAAACTAGAACGTGCCGGGCATGCAGGGCGGTGTTCGGCAGTAGGGGATGGGGAGAAGCCCTCGTTGACGCGACAGGTCATTCATTGTGGCCAAATTGGAACGGGTAGTTTGACAATTCGGTGCAAAATTGCCGGCGTGGGGGTGGACGCCTGTAAAGTATCTCGACAAACTGCGATCAATTGTCGTACGCGTTTATTCACTCTGCCGATCAAGGCCCGATTCACAGCAGCGCCATCCGAGCTCTGGCGTAGGGATACAACCCGGTCCCGGTGTAGGGATACAACGGTGAACATTTGCACTGCATACATGACATCCTCCCCTTTAAGTCCAAAATTACCAAGAGCAATACGTGCTAGATTTCCAGAATTGACATTTCAAAAGCAACATTTCCAAAACATGTGAAAATATGTGTGCAAACGGTTATGAGAATAACGAAAATACGTGAAAATAGAACATGTCAACGTGAAAAAAAACATCTTCAAAGATTCAACCGGTCGGGTGCTTTTCTCTCACGCATTGAGCGTCGCGGTGTACCAGTGGATACAGAGTCCGAGGTGATTCCTTTGGGTCGCGGTGTACCAGTGGATACAGAGTCCGAGGTGATTCCTTTGGTCTCCACGAAGGGTGTAGTGTTTGCAGAGGTTTTCGGGGCATCCGAGCCGGCTGGAGCGGCCACGACGATCTCCGGCAGTGGCGGGTCGAACTGTTGTCCTGACTGTGACGATGCTACAGGCTCCATCGACTCACAGTGACGGTAGGTTATGTGGTCCTGATGTCGACGAATTTCGCGGCCGTCCTGCAGGCGAATCACACTGGACAGTGGACCTGGCTTCTCGATGATGTCTCCCGGTAGCCACGTCGCACCTGCACCAAAATTTCGGGCAAACACTGGATCTCCAATGTTGATACATCGACTGTTGGACGTCTTATCGTGCACCAACTTTTGATTAAGCTGGCTTTGATAAACATTTGATGATATGTCTGGTTTGAGATTGTCAAGTGTCGATCTCAAGTGTCGTTTCATCAATAACTCAGACGGAGCTGCACCGGTTGTTGATTGTGGCGTGATGCGGTATTTGAACAGGAGACGAGACAGCTTTGTTTCCAGGGTTCCCTCCTGAAGTTTCTGCAATCCGGATTTGATGATTCCCACGGATCGTTCGGCCAAGCCATTTGAAGCCTGGTGATGTGGGCTGACAAACTTATGTTTGATGCCGTTCCGACGTGTGAACTTGGCAAACTCGGTACTGGAAAAACACGAACCGTTATCACTCACAATCATCCTGGGCAGACCATGAGTGGCGAAACAGCGTCTGAGTCTTTCGATGACAATGGCTGACGTAGTACCACGCGTCACATAGGCATCAATCCATTTTGTGTGCGCGTCCGTAATTATTAGAATCATGCTGCCGTTAATAGGCCCGGCATAATCGAGATGTAGGCGATGCCACGGTTCGCTGGGCCATTCCCAGGGATGCAGTGGCGCTTTCGCAGGTGTATTCCGGGTGCTCTGGCAGGGGTAACAATGTCGAACATGATGTTCGATATCAGCATCAAGATTCGGCCACCACACATAGTTTCTGGCGAGTGACTTCATCTTCACAATCCCGGGGTGACAGTCATGGATTTCATCCATGACCCTGGAACGCAGATTTTTCGGGATCACGACACGACATCCCCAGAGTAGGCAACCATTTTCCACGCTGAGTTCGTTTTTACGTGCTTTAAAAGCCGCAAAATCTGGGTCACCCTCAGGTAGCAAATGCCATCCAAGCTGTACAGCCTGGACAGTTCTGGACAGAACGGGGTCTCGTCGAGTATGAGTGCGGATCTGGCCAGAATCGACAGCACAATCTTCCAGATGATCCATCAGTGCGATAATGGATCCTGGTGTAGGCGAATCATCAACGGATTCTGGAAGGGGTAACCGACTCATGGCATCTGCATTTGTGATAGACGAACCGGGCTTATAACATATGGTGTAGTCATAAGCAGCGAGAAACAGGGACCAGCGGATGATCCTGGGCGGTAGTGTGTCAGATGTCGCCTTAGTTGGACCAAACAGACTGATCAGCGGCTTGTGATCAGTGCGAATCGTGAAATGATGTCCAAGAAGGTACTGGCGAAATTTGCCAATGCCGAAAACGATTCCCAATCCTTCCTTGTCAAGTTGGGAATAGTTTTTCTCTGCCGGGGTCAACGTTCTGGATGCAAATGCAACCGGTCTTTCTGTACCATCAGGCATCACGTGCGATAATACACTCCCCACTCCATACCGACAGGCATCGCATGTCAGCACAAGATCCTTCTCTGGATCAAAATGAACGAGAACATTGGACGATTTGAGCAGATCCTTAGAGGTCTGGAATGCTGATTGTTCACTAGACCCCCAGCTCCAGGAGACTCCTTTCCTCAAAAGCCGATAAAGGGGGCCCAAAACGTCGGTCACATTCGGGATGTAACGACCATAGAACTGAAGCAAACCGAGGTATGACTTCAATTCGGTCACATCTCGTGGAGAAGGAGCATCCTTGATAGCTCGGACTTTCTCATCTGTCGGGTGTAGACCCTCGGCATCAATCGTATGACCCAGGTACGTGACTGATGGCACCATAAACTTGCACTTGTCTCGACGCAAACGTAGGCCGGAGTCCGAAATCTTCTTCAGAACTCTCTCCAGGTTCTGTAGATGTTCCGCGTCCGTACGACCAGTAACCAGAATATCATCCTGGTAACAAACGACGTTGCGTTCGGCGGCAAACAAACTGTCCATGACACGCTGATAAATTCCAGGTGCAGATTTCACTCCAAAACTAAGTCGGTGGTACCTATACAACCCACGATGCGTGTTGATGGTAAGATACTGTTTCGAATTCTCGTCCAAGCAGAGCTGTAGATAGGCGGATTTGAGATCGAGTTTCGTAAAAGTCTTGCCTCCCGTGAGACGAGCATAGAGGTCTTCGATCCTCGGGATTGGATATTTATCCAATGAAGAACACCTGTTCACGGTCATTTTATAATCTCCACATATGCGGATGGACTGGTCCGATTTTATGACTGGAACGATGGGCGCCGCCCATTCGGCATACTGGATTTGCTCGATGATCCCCAGATTTTCAAGATGATCCAGTTCCTTGTCAATCCGCTCACGCAGGGCGAAAGGGACTGGGCGAGCCCTGCAAAATATAGGATTGGCATCCCGGTCAACCCTGAGTTTAGCCGTATGTCCTTTCAAGGTTCCAAGCTCATCCTTGAAGACATCCGGGTACGTATCCAGCACATTTTTGAGTGTGTATGCTGCGGTAGGAGAAACATTGGCTGCCCGGAGTTGATGAATGCTTTCCCACTTCAGTCGAATTATGCTCAACCAGCTCCTACCGAGTAAGGAAGGGCCCTTTCCAGGAATGACGATCAGGGGTAGGTGAAACTCACGGTTATCGTAGCCCACCGTGACATCACATGTACCGCAGGGAACAATCTTCTCACCTGTATAGGTGGAGAGTCCATAGGTAGTAGGTTTCAGATGGGGTCGGTCAGCATCACTCCACAGGTTTGTGAAAACAGCATGGCTGATGAGCGAGACGGCCGCACCAGTGTCGACCTCCATTTGCAATGGTCGATTGTTGACGACAACATTGGCAAGAAGAGGGTCCCGCCTATGGTGAGAATCAATATGAAGCAGGTCATACGATTCTGAGTTGTCGGAAACAGAGCTCACCTGGTCAAGCTCGGGTTCCTCCGAACCGATAAACTGATGAATCTTGTCAGCAGCTTTTCCTTTTCCCGATTTGCGAGTGATGCAAGCTGGAGCAATATGGCCAGTTTTCGAACAGAAATGGCAGGTGGCATCTTTGAACCGACACGTCTCCGGAGGGTGCTTTCCGTTGCACCGAAAACAGTTGTTGTGGGTTTGAGACTGCATTGGCTTCTGACGAGGAGCCTTGTTCCAACGTTGTGGCTGAACATGATCCAACCGATTCACAGCAGGGCTGGTACCAGATGAGCGAGTGGCACCGATGCTTGTAGCGTTGCGTTCAGCACTTTCCATGGAAATTGCGGTGTCTCTGGCATTTTGGAACGTCAGTCTTCTCTCAGCAAGCAGGCGTCTACGAGTGCGGTCATCGGACATGCCAACCACCAGCAAATCACGAAGCATGTCATCAATCGTGTCCCCAAAATCACACAGATGTGACAGTTTTTTTGAGGTGTGCAATGAAGTCTGCGATCGACTGACCTTGCTGCTGTCTGCACATGTAAAAATTAAACCGACACAGGATGACTGAAGGAGATGGGTTGCAATGTTCCTTCAAAGCGGCCTTGAGCTCTGCATACGTGAGCTCCTGGATTGTCCGAGGCCGAATCAGGTTTTTAACGAGTGTGAACGTCTCACCTCCGCAAACGGACAGGAAGACGGCCTTCATCAGGCCTTCGGTCGCAATGCCGTTCGCCTCGAAGTAGAAAGACAAACGCTCAGAATACGTGTCAAAATCCCCCTCATGAGGGTCGAATTCATCGATATGGCCGAAAGATGTCATGGTCTAGATGTTTACCTTCGTCGCCATGTAAAGTATCTCGACAAACTGCGATCAATTGTCGTACGCGTTTATTCACTCTGCCGATCAAGGCCCGATTCACAGCAGCGCCATCCGAGCTCTGGCGTAGGGATACAACCCGGTCCCGGTGTAGGGATACAACGGTGAACATTTGCACTGCATACATGACAACGCCGTGGTGGACACGGGAGCCAGCGCCACGATCATCAGCCCCGTGGTCCTTAATTCGAGTGCAGACAGCTGGGGTAAAATCCAGCGTCTGGAAAATCATAGCTTGCAGCTGGCTACCGGGGCAACGGCTCCGATCATAGGGCGTGGTTTTGTGACCCTCAAGTTGGGATCGGTAAAGCAGGAGATAGAGGTTTGGGTGGCGGAAGTGTGCGACCCGTGCTTAATACGGTTGGATTTGTTGACTGCCGGCGGTTGTAAAATCGACTTGGGCCGGGGGATCCTGCAATGGGGGGTGGAAGAGCTACCATTGGAGGGGGTGAGCACGGCCGAGAGGGCGGAGCTGGAGGCTCCTGAGGCCGTGACCATCCCTCCGGGGGCCGAGGCCGTAGTGCCGGCCCGATGGTTAGCCCGCCCGACATGGCAGGAATCCTGCGGCCTGGTCGAACCGGTGGCAGCGCGATCCATACCTGGTTTAATCGTGGGCCGCACCCTGGTAAAAACGGACGGGCCGGTGGTGGCCGTCCGAGTAATTAATATTAGCACAGAACCACGCACTATAGTGAGGGGCACGAAGGTAGCTGGCTGCACCCCAGTTAGAGAAGTCGCGTCAGTGAGGGGCGAGAACGTCCAGCCGAGCCGGCCCCAGGGGGAGCCTTCAATAAATACTAGGAATTGGCCCGATCCCATTTGCGAGATGGTAAATCGTAGTAGCGTAGAGTTGGGAGGTACCCAGAGGGAGGCCTTACACAAACTGGTTGGGTCCCATTTGGACCTCTTCTCCCTGTCCACCGAGGATATTGGACGTACGGGCCTGGTGAAACATCAGATCCACACCGGTGAGGCCCGGCCTATTCGTCAGGCTGCCCGACGGCTCCCTTGGAGCAAGAGGGCGGAAGCTGACGAGCAGGTTGAAAAGATGCTCGACGCATGCGTGATCGAGCCCTCGGGAAGTCCTTGGATGTCACCTGTTGTGCTGGTCAAAAAGAAAGATGGGACCACGCGGTTCTGCGTGGACTATCGCCAGCTAAACAACGTGACACTCAAGGACTCATATCCCCTGCCAAGGATTGATGACACCCTCGATGCCGTTGCGGGCTCAAATTGGTTTTCAACTTTAGACCTCAAGAGTGGGTATTGGCAGGTGGAGATGGATCGGACAGGGAAGGAGAAAACGGCATTTTCCACAGGTAAGGGGCTGTATCAGTTTACTGTGATGCCGTTTGGTTTGTGTAACGCCCCCACCACCTTTGAGAGATTGATGGAACATGTACTAGGCGGCATGCCATGGCAATCATGCCTGGTATACCTGGATGACGTCCTAGTAGGCCTACATGCCAAAACCTTCCCCCAAGCATTAGCTAATTTGGACCAGGTGTTCGGGTGCCTCAGACAGGCAGGGTTAAAGCTGAACCCGAGTAAGTGCACTTTGTTTGCTAGAGAGGTGGCCTATCTAGGTCACGTGATCGGTGGCGAGGGGGTAAAAACGGACCCAGACAAAATTAAAGCGTTAGAGGAGTGGCCCGCACCACGTACCATCAAGGAGGTGCGGGGATTTTTGGGACTCTGCTCCTACTACCGGCGCTCTGTGGCGAAATTTGCGGAGTTGGGCCGTCCCCTCCACCGGCTTACGGAGAAGGGGACGCGATTTAATTGGACAAGGGAGTGCCACGAGGCCTTCCAAAAATTGAAGGGGTGTTTAACATCCGCACCCCTTCTAGCTTACCCCACTAGTAACGGGACATTTACCCTGGACACGGATGCGAGCCAGGAAGGATTGGGCGCAGTTTTGTCTCAGACACAGGAGGGCGTGGAGAGAGTGATTGGTTATTATAGTCGGGCCTTAAGTAGGCCCGAGCGAAATTATTGTGTCACTCGCAAAGAGTTATTGGCTATGCTGGCTGCCATGAACCATTTCCACCCGTACCTGTACGGGCGGAAATTTTCGGTTCGAACTGACCATTCCTCCCTGCAATGGCTCCTTCGGTTCAAGGAACCGGAGGGCCAAATTGCAAGGTGGTTGGAAAAGTTGCAGCAGTACGATTTCAATGTGACCCATAGGGCCGGGAAGGCCCATGGTAATGCGTACGCACTCTCTCAGCGTCCTTGTCTGGGGGAAAACTGCAAATTTTGTGCGAGACACGAGGAGAGGGAACAATTGGGCGATTGCCCCCTCCTCTTCATCCTTTACCTGTCCCCCCTCGGTCACTTAATCCGCCGTCATGGTCTCCAATTCCACTGCTTTGCTGATGACATCCAGCTTTTCATCTCCACCAAGTCCATCTCCACCGCCACCCACTCTATCCTGACAAACTGCATCACTGAAATAAAATCCTGGCTTCAAATCAACTTCCTCAAACTTAACTGTGATAAATCTGAAATAATCATCATTGGCCCAAAAACGCTCACCAAGTCCACCCATAACTTTGCCCTCAACATCGACGGTTTCCCAGTATCCACCTCCCCTCACATCCGGAATCTTGGCATCATCTTTGACCAAACCCTCTCCTTCGACAAATACACTAAACAGATCACAAAGACAGCCTTCTTTCACCTGAAAAACATCGCCCGTCTCCGTCCATCCCTCTCCTCCGTGGCTGCAGAAACCCTCATCCACGCCTTCATCACTTCCCGTCTGGACTACTGCAATAGCCTCCTTTATGGTTCACCCTCAACAATCACCAATAAACTCCAATACATTCAGAACTCCGCTGCCCGTCTACTCACCCATTCCCGGACCCGTGACCACATCACCCCCGTCCTTTACAAGCTTCACTGGCTCCCCATCTCCCAGAGAATCCAGTACAAAATCCTCCTCTTGACCTACAAAGCCCTCCATAACCTGGCCCCATCCTACCTGGCTGACCTCCTCTCCAGACACACTCCCACCCGCAACCTCCGCTCTGCTGGTACCAACCTCCTGACCCCCCCCCCCCCATCCGGACCAAATTTAGATCCTGGGGGGACAGGGCCTTCTCCATCGCTGCTCCCACCCTCTGGAACTCATTACCTCACACCATCAGAGACTCCTCCTCACTCACCACATTCAAAACATCACTCAAGACCCACCTGTTCAACACTGCATTCAACATTTAACCCACAGCATCTAACCCCTGACTATCTCCTCTCCTTCTCCCTCCTTTGTGCTTTGAATATTTCCCTATTGATTCTTCTTTTTTTGCAATTGTTTTTATGTTTTGCTATGCATTATGTTTTGCACTCTGTCAAAGCGTCTTTGGGCTTCCTGAAAAGCGCTATATAAAATAAATGCATTATTATTATTATTATTATTGTGCTCCGATTCTCGTCGTCCGGGCAACCCGGATGAGAGGGCCAATTTTGCCACAAACCGCGGACGAGGAATTTGGAAATTTGGCTTGGAGCACGGCCCAGCAGGAGGATCCTGTCCTGGGGCCGGTGTTCAATTGGGTCAAATTGGGGCAAAGACCAAAGGGGGAAGAGGTCACCCCCCTCGGGGCGCAAACAAAGGCGTATTGGGCTCAGTGGCAGACCCTGGAGTTGAAAGGCAACATCTTATATCGCAAGTGGGTGGAGGTTCCCTCTGATAGAACTTCCTGGCTGGTGATGGTCCCAGACAAATTCAAGAACGTCATCTTACAACAGGTGCATGGTACCCGCTCCGGCGGCCATTTGGGCAGGACAAAGACAACATCTCGGGTCCGCCGGAGGTTCTATTGGGTGAATATGGCGCGCGACATACAGGACTGGTGTCGGAGATGCGACGCCTGTTCTGCCAAAAAGGGACCAGCACGGAGGATGAGGGCCCCCCTTCAATTACATCAGGTGGGGGCCCCCCTTGAGCGGGTGGCTATGGATATTCTAGGACCGCTGCCCCGCACCCGCCAAGGTAATAAGTATATCCTCGTTGTAATGGACTATTTCACCAAGTGGCCGGAGGCCTACGCCCTCCCCAACCAAGAAGCCGGGGTTGTGGCGCAGGCCTTCGTAGAAGGATTTGTATGTCGGCACGGGATTCCACAGGAGCTGCACACCGATCAGGGTCGAAATTTTGAAAGTCAATTTTTTTTTTTTTTTTTTTTTTTTTTTTTTTGTATACAAGATCGAGGCTCGTGAAAGAGCGAACATTAATCACACAGAAAGACAAACCGACACATAAAACATATAACATCGGGAGCGGTAGAAAAGATGGGGAGAGGGGGAAGGACACAAACACAACATTTGAGAGCAGGGACCGAGAGACATGGAGACATCAAGAGATCTGAGAGAGGGCGAGGGCTTTGGGGGGGGGGGGCATGGGAAGGGGGCGATGGGAGAGGTATAAAACATATGGACACTGCCAGGACTTCCAGGAAAGAAGTTGGAATTTCAAACAAGGTGGATCTGGGGTGAATTAGCGGGGGTAGAAAAGATCAAGGTTTTGGATGGGGGAAGATAAGAGATGGTGGTGAACAGCTGTTTTAAAGACCTGGAGGGAGGAGTGGGATTGAAGGGAGTGAGGGAGTTTGTTCCAGAGGCGGGAGAAAAGAGGAATGAAAGAGTGAAGGTGAGCAGAGAGCCGAGATTTCGGCAGTTTAACCATCAGAGGGTTGCTGGCAGATCTTGTGCGACCTGTAGGAATATTTGGGGGACAGAGCACAGAGAGAGCTGGGGGTGCAAGGCCCGAGAGGAGTCGGTAGAAGACAGAAAGACCACCTACCTGCCTGCGGTGAGTGAGTGAAAGGCCCTCAGAGATAGCTTCATCGTGGGAGATCCCAATAATTCTGAAAGCTTTGGTTTCAACAGCGTGAAGCCGAGCTAGGTGTGAGGCAGGAGCACCGGCCCATAGGGGAGAACAGTATTCCATTGAGCTGCGGATGAAAGCCTTGTATGTGGTGAGGAGCTCAGGTGTGCCGAGGAAGGACTTCGCACGACGGAGGATGCCCAGTCGGCGACTGGCTTTGGAGGCCAGCTTGGAAATGTGGTTTTCCCAAGAAAGATCATGGCAGATAGTGAGACCCAAAATCTTGAGCGACAGAACTTCTTGGAGAGGATTGTTGAGAAAGTAGATGGAAGGGTTGTCCAGTCGATCTTTTCGGAGAGACATAGTAAGAGTGTGAGATTTGTCAGGATTGAAAGACATGTTCCACTTGTTTGACCAGTCTGTGATTTTGTCCAGGTCTTCAGAGAGTGAGGAGGCAGCAGACTGCCGATCTGAGGGAAGAGGAATTGGGGCGGCAGAGAGTGGAGTCATCAGCAAAGAGATAGAGAGGATTTTCGAGAGAGTCAGAGAGATCGTTGATGAAGACCAGAAAAAGCACGGGGCCCAGAACACTGCCTTGGGGAACTCCAGCCTGAACAGGAAGAGGAGATGAGAGAAACCCATTCAGGGCCACACGTTGACGACGACTAGAGAGGAAGTCCGCCAGCCATGCGTGGAGATTTCCATGGATACCAAAGGAGGAGAGTTTGGTGAGCAGAGCGGGGTGCCAGACCGTGTCGAAGGCACGTGATATGTCGAGGGAGACAGCTCTAATTTCCTGTTTGGCATTGAGGACCTCCATCCATTGTTGAGACAGCAGAAGCAGCATGTCCAGAGTAGAGTGACCTGGTCTGAAACCAAATTGACGATCAGAGATCAAGCCATTGGAGAAGAGGAAAGATTTCATATCCGAAGCAATGATGGATTCCATGACTTTGCTGATAATTGGGAGAAGGCTGATTGGTCTGTAGTTGCTAGGATCTGTTTTTGCACCTTTTTTGTGCAAAGTGGTGATGTTGGCTGATTTCCAAGCAGATGGCAGTTGACCTTGAGCAAAAGAGAGGGTGAAGAGAACAGAGAGAGGGTGAGATAGAGCAGCAGAGCAGGATTTTAGGACCCGTGGGCTGATGCCGTCGGGTCCAGTTGCAGAATCAGAGTTGAGGGTTGAAAGAAACTTTTCCACCTTGTCAGGAGGAAAGGACACGGAGTCCAGGAGCAGCAGGGTACGACTGGGTATGGTAGGTACAGAGAGGGATGGGTTTGGGACACAAGATTTAGAGGCAAACACAGAGTTGAGGCATTCAGCTTTTTCACGTGCGGAGTCAGCTGTGTAGCCGTTTGAGGTAAGGGAGGGGATGGAGGGGGAACAAACACCAGAAACGGATTTGACCAGACGCCACCAGGATTTGGAAGAGGGAGACAGATAAGAGAGTTCGGTCTTGAGAACGGAGAGATATTGTTTCCTGGCTCTCCTGAGGGTGGACACACACTTGTTTCGGGCTTTGTGAAAGGAAATGAGATTTCCTTCCGTTGGATTTGCTTTCCAGGAGACGAAGGCAAGTCGTTTCTGGGCAACAGCCTCACCACAAGATTCCGTGTACCATGGACGGGAGGAAGGGTATGACAACTGAAGACGAGATGGGATAAATCTGTGCATGAGAGAGAGCAATTTACTTTGGAAGAATTCCCAGGATGAGTTGATGTCAGAGGTGGTAGAGATGGGAGACCAGTCCAGATGATTGATTGCTGCTTGAA
This sequence comes from Myxine glutinosa, assembly GCF_964187855.1. NCBI lineage: Eukaryota > Metazoa > Chordata > Myxini > Myxiniformes > Myxinidae > Myxine > Myxine glutinosa. The sequence continues at coordinate 8,162,802 of NC_136261.1, read as the reverse complement.
GACCGTGCCAGTTGGCCTGAGTGAAATGCCAAACTCGTCGATGCTGAGCAGGCTCCCTGAGGATGGTCAGAGAGATGTCCACTTTAACAAGGACATGATCAGATGATCCGATCGGAGCAGAAGAAGAGCAGCAGACTATTTCAGGGAAGTTAGTCATAACCAAGTCCAGAAGAGAAGATGTTCCGTTGACTGAGATCCGGGTCGGGAAATTGACAGATTGTGTCAGTTCCAGTGAGTCGCAGAAGTCCTTTGCTGAGGAGCCATGGCTGGTGAGAGAGGTACCCACACCCAGCCAACTGGCATGATGACAGTTGAAATCACCACATATGAGGAAGAGAGAGTTGGGATGAGTAGATAGAAGTTGGTCCATATCATCAGACAGCGAGATGTAGATGGAGTCATCACTGTTTGGTGGACGGTACAACACACATATGAACAAGAGGTGGGAGCGAAGGGGAAGCCGTAGCCAGAGGTATTCCTGGGGGTGAGGTGGAGAGAGTGCAGTGCAGGGCGAGTGAGGAAGAGAGTTTTTGATAAAGATAGCAACCCCGCCTCCAGGACGAGGCTCAGGTCTATCATACCGGAGGAGGGAGTAGCACGGGAGAGATACTATGGAATCAGAGACATCATAAAGGAGGAAAGTTTCTGTTAAGCAGATCACGTCTGGTTTGACAGAAGCAACCTGTATGGAGAGATCAGTTAAGTTTGAACGAAGGCCCCGGATGTTTGAGGTCCATACCGTTAATGAAGAGGAAGGGGGAGCATCAGATACAGAACAGGGGGGAGGAGGGGTAGGGTAAGATGTGGAAGAGGTGGAAGAGGTAGGGAGAGCTGTTGAAGGTGTGTCAGAGATTTCAGAATAGCTCGGAGAAAGGGAAGGATGGGGCGGACAAAAGGTTTGATGGTGATTGGGTGAGCCACAATGAGGTGTTATTTGAGGAGGGGGAAGAGCGAGGCAGAAGGTTGGGGGAGATGGAGGTGAGAGTTTGAAGGGGGAAGAAGCGGGGAGGACGCTTTGAGGAGGGGGAGTGAGAGGGGGGAAATTGAGAAGCAATGAGGGTGGGGAGATTTGAAGGGGAGGGGTGAGGGGGGAGTTTGGGAGGGAAGGGACAAGGGGAGGGATTTGAAAGGGATGGGATATGGGGGAGATTTGGAGGGGAGGGGTGAGGCAGGAGTCTAGGAGGGGAGGGGCGAGGGGGCGTCTTGGCGGGTAGGGGTGAGGGGGTAGTTTAGGAGGGAGGGGGCAAGGGGGGAGATTTGAAAGGGATGGGTGATGGGGAAGATTTGGAGGGGAGGGGTGATGGGGAAGATTTGGAGGGGAGGGGTTATGGGGAAGATTTGGAGGGGAGGGGTGAGATTGGATTTTTGAAAGTGTACGATTTATGGGAAACGAACATTTATTGCAAAATGAGTTTCTTGTGACCTTCGAGTTAAAAATACGTTTAAGGACGCTGGATGGAGGATGGAGTGCATGATGCTAAATTGCTAAAAGATGTGTGCAGACTCCTGTCAATTCGGAAAACCAGAACCATGCCCTTGCGGCCACAATCTGACGGGATGGTGGAAAGATTCAACAGAACATTGATCCAACAACTGGCATTGTTCACCACCACCCGTCAGGATGACTGGGACGAACATCTCCCGTACCTGTTGATGGCCTCCCGAACTAGCCAGCACGGGGCCACCGCATGCAGTCCAGCGTTGCTTATGTATGGGCGGGAGTTACGGGCTCCCGCCGACTTGCTATGCGGTCCCGTGCCAGACACCACGGATACACCGCCGAGGGAGGGTTACGCACGTCACCTGGAGGAAGGCATGGAGCGCGTCCATGCCTTCGCCCGCCGCCAGCTCCATCTGGCGGGGGCCAAGATGAAGCGCAGGTATGACGACCGGAGCCAGGGGAGTCAATACGCTCCGGGGATGAAGATTTGGTTCTTTAATCCCCGGAGGCGGAAGGGCAGGTGCCCAAAACCAAAGGTGGGCGGTCCGCTTCGAAAGTCCGCTTATCCGCTTATCCGCTGCAGCGGACTAACGTTTTCGAAGCGGATAAGCGAATCGGAACAACCCCCGGAAACCGAAGCGGTTAAGCGCAAGCGGACTACCGAAAAATTAAAGCGCATCGCGATTCGCCAAATCAGCTGTTAGCCTGAGCCGTTACTCTAGAATTGTGAATATTTATTTAAGTGAATAATAAGTGAAAACTGAATATTTTATTGGACGCTAGAGCGGCAATAACGTCAAGATGGAGAAAGCTGGTCGAGGAAGCCGCTGAGGGGGAACCCGGGGCTCTCGCCCAATCTCTTCCCGCTCGAGTTCCGTGATGCTTGGGTAACTCTATTTCTCAGGCATAACACGCCGCTCCCGAGCTCTGCCTCGGTCGAGCGCGTGTTCAGCTACGGGTCGGACATCCTCAGGCCTAAGACGTCGGCCCTGGCTGCACCGAACTTCGAGGCCCTCGTCTTCATGAAGGGCAACCTCCAAATCCTCAAGAAGGCCCACGAGGTGGAGGAGGAAGACGAGGACTAGTCAACAGATTGCTAGTCTGTTGACTAGTAGACTCTCTTGTCAAAGAAAGGACGGGCAAATTGATTTTTCTTTAATGTAACTTGCATATATTAAAATTATATTAAAATTAACTGTAGAGTAGAGTAGAGTCGAGTGGAAAACTTTATTTCAATAAATTTTGAATAAATTTTATTTAAATAAAAATGTATATTTTTGATCTTAAAAGCTTTGTTTGTCTTTGTAGTAGTTAGAAATGGCTATTTAGGCTTAAAAAGCATTAAATTCCCTTTAGAAACGTCAAAAATCGCTTTAAAAACGTCGAAGCGCTTTTAAAAAATCGAATCGAAGCGGATAAGCAGATAAGCGGTAAGCGGACTAAGATTTTCGGCCGCTGAAGCGGATAAGCGAATCGGACTACACGGGCTGGCGGAGCGGATAAGCGGTAAGCGGACTTAAAATTTTCCGAATCGCGCCCACCTTTACCCAAAACTCACCTCCCCCTGGCAAGGCCCGGGAGTCGTCCTGTCGCAAGTCTGTGACGTGGTCGTAAAGATCAAAATGGGGCCACGGGCCCCCCCTCGGATCGTCCATGCCGACCGGATAAGACCTTATGCCGGCGAGCAGGCGCCCTCATGGATCGCCTCGGCTCTAGATGCCGAGGCAGGACCCAGTACCTCTTGCGACGGGGGCTCGTAGCGTCAGAGGACTGGGGGGAATGGTAGTGGAACATGCCCCATGTGATGGGATGGCCAATCCACCATCCCTCACAGCGGGGGGCAAAGGAGCACTACATTATGGGGTTTATGGCAGTGAAAACTAGCCCGGGAGGGTTAGGGTATATCGTGTGTAGGGATCTAGAGATTGACCTTAGGTAACGTTAAGGTTAGTTAGTGACTGATACCTGTAGTGGGGACGCAGGTAGATTAGAGTGGATGATAATGACGAGGGAGCGCAATAGTTCAAAGGGACGACTGGGAAGCGCAAGTTTTCGAGGGGAGTAGTTAGATGAGATGATGCCGTGTGTTTGAGGATTGAAAGTGTATGGTGAACAGGTGTGATTGAACAGGTGTGATTGCACAGGTGTGCAACTGAACAGGTGGATGGAGCAGGGTATGGATGAGGGATGGTGATGTGTATTGTGTTGACCAAATGGTCCAGGGAGGAGGAGGGTGCAGGTGGCACCAGGTGTGAGTGCACAGGTGTGCAACTACAGGTGAATGGAGAATGGGAGTGTGGAATACATGGAGTGTGGAATATATGGGGTATTGGAATGGATGGTCGTGGAGTGAGTATGATGGAAACTATGGAGTGGAGTGGATGGGGCAAAGGTGTGAGTGGGGGAAGGATGGACCCCCATCACGAATACACGGGGAGGGTAGTGTAAGTGTTAGGTAGAGGGTATAGGTAAATTGTGGTTGGATATTGGCATCTGTGGTGCGGGTGAAAGAATGATGTTTGGATGGGTGCATTAGTGTTGTGGAAATGGCTGGGCGTGTAGCCTGTTAGTGTGTGTAGTTGGTTTGGGCACTCCACCACTGTGACGATGTCGGCCAGGTGAGGCTGCAGGTGGGCTCTGGGAGCCGGTAGTAGTTGTTGTGGATGGGGCCCGAGGATCCGGAGGACGGACCCGGGTAGCCCAGTGCCAGAGGGCACCGAGTGGGGTGACAGAGCCAGGAGGGGCCTTCCCCAGTTAGTTAGTTTAGGGTGAGGAGCTAGGTAAGCTCGGGTGGCAACTGCAGTGGTGGAGGTGTGCAGGTGGGTAGACCTGCTGGGAGAGCTACATGCCCCAGCCCAGAAATTGTGCAAGGGCACCGGGAGATGAATCGGGGGAGTGAGACCCCAAATTGAGAAGCACCACAGTTTGGTCAATGGGAATTGGTTTTTAGAACCCATAGTGTAAGTTGGCCAAAGGATTGGCAGGGAGAGACCCCGGGTAGTGTAAAGTGTGTTAAAGTCATTTCGAGGATAGTTAGGATTGAAGTCTCCTCGCACCATCTGCATCCACTCACCTGAGGTGACAGGTACTCCACACCATGCCATGTTTAATTATTTTTATTGATGCAAATGTTTGGATTGTGAGACGCATCATGATGTGGGTGTGACATTGTGCTTGATGTTCCATCTCTTCCTCCTTATGAGGATTGATGATGAATTGGGTGATGGCAAATTTTGGTTAGAGGGATTGTGGTGACGATTTTGGTATAGAAGAAATATGGGGAGATGTGACAGTAGCAACGAATTTGTAAATGTGTAGATTTTGTAAATATGGGGTAAGGGCAAGGGTAGTGTAGGTGACAGGGGGGATGACGTATGGTAGGGACGAGCTTTCTCACTTCGCCCTCCGTACGCATTTCACCTTGCATTGCCTTATTGATGTGTACCCTTGTGACCTTACCCCTCGCTCATCTGTCTCTCCCCCCTTTTGTCTCCCACGTGACCAGTGCGCCATTGGGCGCCGAGGGGAGCGTGCGTGAGTCGGCCATTGTGCGCCCGAAACTCCCAGAACCAGCTGTCTGCATCGATGCACCACATTATGGACCACTTGTCTGTGGCCGAGCACCACTGATGGACCCCATGGGTTGGGGCATGGCCCCTCTGCTGGAACCGGCCATGAAGGCCTGAAATCTTGCTGGCGGACCTTGGCCACAGGGCACCGATGCCCCACAGGTGAACCACACTAGTCGGCCCCTGTGGGCCATAAATAAATAAAAATGGACACGTTGGGTGCAAGTTTTAATACAAATAGGCCGCCAGCAAAAAGAAAATGACAACATCTGGAAGAAATAATAATAGCCAGCAGAGGGAGCCGAAGAGCAAGAGAAAACCTGCAGGGTTAGGGGTTGTCGATTTATTTTATGCATTGAACACTGATGAACTGTGGTGACTGCCCCGATTGGTGCTTGAGGGTGTGTTGGTGCGTTTTGGGTGCTTTCATGGTGCATTGATGCAGAGCAGACTGTCTCCCCCCCAGAAAGAACGATCACAGGTCCTGGGTTAGTTTTGTAAATAAAAGTAGTGTCAATTGTAAATAATGCTCCCCACCGTCAGTGTGTAGTTTGAAGACCATTCCGCAATTCGGTTAACTGTGGGCGTGAGTCTGTTAGGCAGGGTGCAATGGAGCAGCGGGACACATCTATCTATGTTTTAAAACTGTCGCACTCAGGGTCAGGTTAAAAGTAGAGGGAACTACACCTACGTGTCACACTAAATTAAAGTTATAGGCCCGGGACGTGCCTAAGAGGAGGAGGGTGCAGTGTTGCGGATATGAGGATTGCATTTTTTTGATTGTGTTGTATTATATTGAAAATTGTTGTGTAACATTGGTTGGATATGGCCCCTCCTGCCTCCAGAGTTGTGTAAAGGTGAAAAGGGCGTCTCGGTAGTTATTCCATGAAACACCACATTGCAGGACCCGATAAAACCCTTGTTCAGTAGCTTATATCTTATTATGTGTTTTCGAGTAAGGCCTTGTCTTCCATTAGAATAATACTCCATTGCACCGAATCAATTAAGAATAGCTCCCCTTCAATACTTCCATTTCCCAGCCAAACTCTCCATCTGCGGGTAAAGCAGTTCACAAGCATGGGGTGCACGCCCTCTCATTTCGCTGCTATAGTGAATATGTGCTCCGTGCTCTGTTTGAACAGGAGGGGCGGGGTCGCCCGGGAGAGGCAAGCCCAGGGCGCGCCACGAAGGGCGGGGCTGTTCAGCCCCATGCCCAAATAAGGAAACAAGCCCGTGGCTCGCCACGAGGGGCGTCCCGTTAGCGCCATGCCCAAATAAGGAGACAAGCCCGTGGGATTACCATACAAGGTCACGAAACAGAGCACGGGGGAGGAGGGCGGTACCGAAACCGAAGGGGGCGTGTCAGTCCCGCGCTGGAGAGAAGTGAGAGGAGGGGAATACGAGCTGAGCTGCGTGGAGAGGTACACGACAAAGAAAGGGTCCAAGGGAAGGCAGAGGAACTTTTATGAATGAGTTGCAAAGAGATACGGCAGATGAGTCCAGCCCCATTTCAACCAGCCGCGTGAAGCCCTGACGGGGCAGCGAGTGACCCTGCCGGCATGCGCTGTAAAGCCGAATACCAGGAGCTGCCGGCGTGCGCTGTAAAGCGGATTTACAAGGAGCTGCCGGCTCCCCGCTTCCCGCCCGGAGTGGACCTGCTCGCTGTGCCCTGTGATACCACCTGCTCATCCTTTCCAGCCATTCCTGCCTGCAAGTTCCCCATTTGCGTATGTGAGTTTGTTTTGTTCGTGCTGTCCTGGGTAGTAAACTAAGTCTGTATAAGCTAGTAATTTTCACTGTGTCACCTGCGTTTTCATGTCACCTCTAAATAACCGTGACTGCTCTTTTTGATTATGTGTGTGTAAATAATAATAAACCCCGTTACTCTTTTGTACGTCTTCTTCTCCTTCCTCTTTGCATTCGTCGTCTTAGTCTTTTCCCCATTGAATATCTGTGGCGCGATACGGCCAACGTTTGGGTGAATCGGGTTTAGTCGGGGAACAACTGTTCGGTCGCGGAGCCCCCGCTCGGCAAACATACCATCCTTAACCGCGTACCGTAACAATATATATATATACATACACACACACTAGCTCGGCTCGCTTCGCGTCGTTACAGAGCAACGGTTTCTTTCACCTGAGAATAATAACTGTACCTGAGTTGCTGTGTTGTCATGACTTACACCAATCATAACACAAACAATTATTTTGTACAAATTTATTTGCAGTGTTTGTGATATTACATTTTTATAAGCAGTTTAGGTTGAAATAATAAAAAACATTTCAAAAAAGAACCCCTCATCACATACATATGGGAGGCATCGGTGCAGACTGGAAGTTTGGGATGATTACACCTCAACAACAACAACATGCACTTTAAGGCCATTTTCCCTGCTAGAGCGGGGGTTAGCCTTGCGGTCCCCATGACAATCTTCTCCATTTTGCCCTATTTTCTGCATCTCTCTTTGTTAACCCCCTTGCCCGCATTTCTTCTTCCACCATCTTTAGCCAAGTCTTTCTCGGTCTTCCCCGTCCTCTACTTCCTTCTACATTAACTTCCATCACTCTTCTCAACCAGTCACTTTCATCCTTCCTCAACACATGACCAAACCATCTCAACCTGTTCCTCTTCACAGCATCAATCACAGGCAATATTCCCATCATCTTTCGCAATTCATCATTTGTCTTCCTCTCTCTCAACGATACTCCACACATCCATCGAACCATTCGCATTTCCACCCTTTCCAGCCTTCGTTGCTGCTCTACGTTCATTACCCATGTCTCGCTCCCATAAATCATAACACTTCTCACACATGCAGCATACACCTTTCCCTTCAGCTTCAGCGACACTCTCCTCCTCATCAGCACGCCACTCAGTTCCCGAAACTTCTTCCATGCACATCTCACTCAAGCAACCGTTGCCGAGTCTGATCCACCTTCTCCATTCAGCATGTCTCCGAGGTAGCAAAATGTTTTCACACCTTCCAGCTTCACGCCGTCTCCCAGATCCAACTCAACATTTCCTCCATCTGCAGCTCCCTCTGTGCACACCTTACACTTGAATGTAGCTGCCACACTGGTTAATGACCCTCTCAGACCACTACATTTTTGATGAACCCACTCAGCGCACATTGTACATTAAATGGAGTTCACTCTGACACCCTTCCTGCACACAGCACACGGCCACTTCCCAGTTCTTTGCACCTCACCACATGCTTTACCACTTGCCATCACCTTCGTCTTTCCGATGTTCACCTTCAGACCTTTTGTCTCCATACATTCCTTCCACTTGTTCATCTTTGCCTTCAGTCCATCCATACTTTCCGCAATCAACACCAGATCATCTGCATACAACAACTCCCATGGTAAACCCTCCTTTACGTTCTGAGCCAGCACCTCCATCACAGCTACAAATAGTAGTGGACTTAGTACCGACCCCTGATGCACTCCCACCTTCACCTCAAACTCACCACTGTTCCCGTCCTTCGTCCTTACAGCTGTGCGCGCTCTTTTGTACATTGCCATCACTACTCTGATCAACCATTCCTCCACTCCTAACTTCCTCAATGCCCATGTCAATACTTTGTGTGGAACCCTATCGAATGCTTTCTCCAGATCAACAAACCCAAAAAAACAACTTCTTCCTCTTATCCATGTACTTCTCCTGCAACTGCCTCACAATGAAAAGTGCATCTGTCGTTCCTCTTCCTGGCATAAATCCAAACTGCATTTCGTCGATCTTCACTTCCTTCCTTATCCTCCTCTCCAACACCCTTTCCAATACCTTCATTCCATGCTCCAATAACTTTATCGCTCGGTACGAGCCAAACTCCAGAAGTTTGGGATGTAAGCTGGAAGGTGTGAAAACATTTTGCTACCTCGGAGACATGCTGAATGGGGAAGGTGGATCAGACTCGGCAACGGTTGCTCGAGTGAGATGTGCATGGAAGAAGTTTCGGGAACTGAGTGGCGTGCTGATGAGGAGGAGCGTGTCGCTGAAGCTGAAGGGAAAGGTGTATGCTACATGTGTGAGAAGTGTTATGATTTATGGGAGCGAGATATGGGTAATGAACGTAGAGCAGCAACGAAGGCTGGAAAGGGTGGAAATGCGAATGGTTCGATGGATGTGCGGAGTATCGTTGAGAGAGAGGAAGACAAATGATGAATTGCGAAAGATGATGGGAATATTGCCTGTGATTGATGCTGTGAAGAGGAACAGGTTGAGATGGTTTGGTCATGTGTTGAGGAAGGATGAAAGTGACTGGTTGAGAAGAGTGATGGAAGTTAATGTAGAAGGAAGTAGAGGACGGGGAAGACCGAGAAAGACTTGGCTAAAGATGGTGGAAGAAGAAATGCGGGCAAGGGGGTTAACAAGGAGAGATGCAGAAAATAGGGCAAAATGGAGAAGATTGTCATGGGGACCGCAAGGCTAACCCCCGCTCTAGCAGGTAAAATGGCCTTAAAATGCATGTTGTTGTTGTTGAGGTGTAATCATCCCAAACTTCCAGTCTGCACCGACGCCTCCCATATGTATGTGATGAGGGGTTCTTTTTTGAAATGTTTTTTTTTTTTTCAACCTAAACTGCTTATAAAAATGTAATATCACAAACACTACAAATATATTTGTGCAAAATAATTGTTTGTGTTATGATTGGTGTAAATCATGACAACACAGCAACTCAGGTACAGTTATTATTCTCAGGTGAAAGAAACCGTTGCTCTGTAACGACGCGAAGCGAGCCGAGCTAGTGTGTGTGTGTGTGTATGTATGTATATATATATATATATATATATATATATATATATATATATATATATATATATATATATATATATATATATATACATATATATATATATATATATATATATATATATATATATTGTTACGGCCCGCGGATAAGATGTTGTGTTTGCCGAGCGGAGGCCCCGCGGTCGTACAGTTTTTCCGACTAACCCGATTCCTGGACGTTGGCCGAAATCGCGTCACAGATATTCAATTTGGAAACCTCTAAAGCGACCGAATGTAAAGAGGAAGAAGAAGAAGACGTACGGAGGAATAACAGGTTTTATTAATTATTTACACAAGCCAAGGCAAAGAGAGCAGTCAAGATTATACACAGAAAATGGAAGGAGCAGACACACAGTGAAATCATTAGCTTACCTATACAAGCTTAATTAATAAACCCCAGGACAACGTGAAAGACAGACGGACGATCACACTTACACGGGGAAATGCAGGCCGGAAGGAATGGCTTGGAGATGGGTGGCTTTTAGAGGCAAGGAAGGTTCAGCGGGTACTGGGCACGGTCGGGCCAGAAGGCACCGCCATCAAGAAGCCGAGCTTTGGTCCCAAACTGCGCGGGCAAAGTTCCTTTCTCCGTACTGCTGCCTCGTGCGCTCCTTGCGTTGCCCCGGTCCGCTTTTCCTGCAGCGCGGCACGTCTCACCGCGGCAAGTCTCACGGCGGCTCGGTCACACCTGCTCGTCTCCAGCGCATCTCCTGGACCCATCTGCTCGGGGAGCGTCCCGCGGCGGATTATATAGGCCCCGCCCTTCACCCTTTGCGAACCTCCCCCAAGCGTTCTCTCTCCGCCCTCTCAGGCCAAACCCCTTGTTCTGGGTTGGATGAGCGGGGCCGACTTACTCCTCCCCTCTATGACGAGGTGGAGACCCGCCTTTCTTCTTCGGCGTTACCTCGTGCGTAATGGAGTCAAATGCTGCAAAGTGGACGGCAGATGAAAATGCAGCAAAGTGCCGAAAGTGTCAATTGCAACAAAGTGGAAAACCTGGCACTTGGAAGCTGCCATGGGGCGTCAGAGGGCCTACTCTTATTTAATTCGGTGCAATGAAGAGTCAAACTAGTGGGAAACACATCCTTAGCCTACAGAGAATAAGGGACTAACTATTTAAAAGGATATATCGTGTCCTGTGTGTAGGTTTATGGAATTAACTAAGAGGACGAGCTGCGACTATTCTTTACATTACGAGGGTCAGTTACACACAACAAAACCATACTTTTCACATTCGTTACACTTTCTCAAAATTGTTACACTTCTCAAATTCGTTACACTTCTGAAATCCGTGACACTTCTCAAATCCGTTACAATATATATATATATATATATATATCATGATTTACACCAATCATAACACAAACAATTATTTTGCACAAATTTATTTGTAGTGTTTGTGATATTACATTTTTATAAGCAGTTTAGGTTGAAAAAATAAAAAACATTTCAAAAAAGAACCCCTCATCACATACATATGGGCGGCGTCGGTGCAGACTGGCAGTTTGGGATGATTACACCTCACCACCACGAAATTAAAAACACCTCACCGTCACGAAATAAATAACACCTCAACACCACGAAATGAAAAACACCTCACCACCACGAAATTAAAAACATCTCACCACCACAAAATTAAAAACATCTCACCACCACAAAATTAAAAATACGTAACCACCACGTAATTCAAAACACCTCACCACCACGAAATGAAAAACACCTCACCACCACAAAATTAAAAACACCTAACCACCATGTAATTCAAAACACCTCAACACCACGAAATGAAAAACACCTCACCACCACAAAATTAAAAACATCTCACCACCACAAAATTCAAAACACCTAACCACCACGTAATTCAAAACACCTCAACACCACGTAATTCAAAACACCTCTCCACCACGTACTTCAAAACATCTCACCACCACAAAATTAAAAACATCTCACCACCACAAAATTAAAAACACCTAACCACCACATAATTCAAAACACCTCAACACCACGAAATGAAAAACACCTCACCACCACGAAATTAAAAACATCTCACCACCACAAAATTAAAAACACCTAACCACCACGTAATTCAAAACACCTCACCACCACGTAATTCAAAACACCTCTCCACCACGTACTTCAAAACACCTCACCACCACGAAATTAAAAACACCTCACCACCACGTACTTCAAAACATCTCACCACCACGTTATTAAAACACTTCACAACCACATAATTCAAAACACCTCACCACCACGTGATTCAAAACAACTTCACATCCACGGCAACAAAAGTTCGAGGGAGTAGTTCAGTGACAACACAGACACTGCCCACATATGTATGTATACATGTATGTACATATATATATATATATATATATATATATATATATATATATATATATATACATATATATATATATATATATATATATATATATATATATATATATAGATAGATAGATAGATAGATAGATAGATAGATAGATATATAGATAGATATTGTAACGAATGTGGAAACGTTACAATGTGAACGTTACAAAAGTACGGTAACACCCTGTTAATGTAAATAATGGTCGCAGTCGGCGTCCTAGTTAATTCCATGAAACTTACACGCAGGTCACGATATATCTTTTAAATAGTGTATTTCCTTATTCCATGTAGGCTAAATATGTGTTTCCCACTAGATTGACTTTGCATTGTATCAAACAAAATAAGCGTAGGCCCTTCCAATTTCCCCTAAACCTCCCTTCCAATTGCCTTCCGCATTTTGGGCGGTTTTCTTCAAACCACCATTGGCCACGAGGTAGGTTTGGGGAAGAAAGGCGTGTCTCCACCTCGTCATAAGAGGGAAGGAGTGAACCAGCCCTAACAGCCAATCAACACCGCGGTGAGCGACCCGGTAGGCGTGCCCTCGGAGCCGGCGGCTTGATTTCGCCCGAGGTGATAAAAGCGACTGTAAGGGACTGCTTTAAGAGAGGCCTTGAGAGATGACCCTGGGAGATGAGCAAAGAGGCTGCACCAAGAGAAGCGGTGAGATGCGAAACGCTCCAAGCCAAAGAGGAGAGGTACTCGGCAAGGAAACCAGCTTTGGAGAGACGCGCTGAAAGGAGGGAGACGGCTCCACCCCAAGAAGTGGAGCAGGTGTGCCGAACCAGCGCGTGACGTCTACCGCAGCGGATACACGACGGAGGGTTTCCCGCCAAAACCGCGAGGAATTGCGAACTGCGGCCTCCCGACCTTGCCTCCCTCTCAAGCAATCCATCTCAAGCCCTACCTGCCTGCAATATCCCCTGTGTAAGTGTGAACGTCCTGTCCTACTCGTTGTCTTGGGGCTAAGTAAAAATGAATAGTGTAAGTTAACGATTCGCTGTGTTACTGCTTCTTCCATCCATTGCTTGTGTGTGTATAATAAAATCTGTTCTTCCTCCGTATTCTTCTTCTTCTTCTTTTTCATTCTCTTTCGGTCGCTTTAGAGATTTCCCGATTGAATATCTGTGGGGCGATCTGGTCAACGTCGGGTGGAATCGGGTTTTAATTGGGGAGTAACTGTTCGGACGCGGTTAAATACACCACCGCTCGGTCAATATAACATCTAAAGCCGCGTCTGTAACATTTGGTGTCGAGGAGTTGGATTCGGACCTGGGACTAAATTTGTTAGGCCCAAATTTTGGAACACCAATTGTACTATTAGAGTAACAATTGGTGTCGAGGAGGGAGATCGGACCCGAAATCGGACCCGAAGCGCGCTTAACGCGCTCAAAATTACAAGCTGCCGAAATTTATTTTGTTTTATAAAGCAAAACCCGAATTTTGAGATCGCGCCATGGACAATCAAGGCGATCGGATGTCGGTGGGAGAGATAGACAGGGTGGAATCGACCCAGGACCTCGGGGAAATGTATGTGGAGGAAAGGAAGGAGGAGAAAAATGGCAATGTGGTTGCGGAGGTTTCAGACGCACAAAATGGCGCTCTCGCGCACGTGGTTGAGGGGGCCACGGCTGCGGAACCAATGAGCGCGACCCAAATGCAAGCCTTCATGACCCAATTCATGGTGGAAATGCAGAAAAAAAACGACAGTGGGAAAATGGAAAGCAGAAAAATGGGGGCCCTTATGGACAGGCTAGAAGCCAAAATGGGGGTAATGGGAAACCAAATGGGGGTAATGGGAAACCAAATGGGGGTAATGAGGGACGAAGCGAGGGGTACCGGTGAGGAGTTAGACAAGAAATTTGGGAAGTTCGACAATAATTTTGAGGAGTTAGACAAGAAATTTGGGAAGTTAGACAATAATTTTGAGGGGTTAGACAACGGGATAAAAGAGGTAAAGAATGGGTTAACGGGGGTGGAAAACAGAATGGCTGCCCAGGAGAATCAGTTAGAGGGGGTGAAAAATGGGTTAATGGGGTTAGAAAATAGGATGGAGGACAAATTGCGGGAAATAGGGGAACAATCTGCCAGGGAAATCAAACAAATGGGAGAGCAGATAGAGGAGGGTGAAAATCGGGGTAGAAACCAAACTGGATGCTCAGAGGGATGAATTGGGACAGATGAGGGTGGCATCTACAAAAGAGATGGAGGAAATACGACAAGGGGTAAGTGAGGAGGTTTCGGGGCTGCGCGAGGAGGTAAAGCGAGGTGAGAAGCGTATGGAGAAAGAGGTGAGAAATAATACGGCTAAGTTACAAGGGGGAATAGAAGATCTGACGAAGGGAGTAGAACAGCTGACAGTCGGACAAAGGGAACTAGCGGACCAAGTGGAAAAGAACACTGCAATCATCGGGGGTTTGAAAGCGACACAAAAGGACATTAAAAACGAATTAATAGCAACACAAAAGGAATGTCAGATGGTACGTGAGGAACTGACAATGAGGGTGGACGAGGTGACAGAGATAATGGAGACAAAGGACCGGCAGGTGAGGATGCACATAGAGACGGTCACGGTAGCCGTAGAGGACGAACTTGAGGAGACGCACCGAGAAATAAAAGAGGTTAAACAAAAATTAGAGGAAGTGAAAGAAGAGGTGAGTGAAATTAAGAAGAGACGGACAGAAACTAAGAGAGAAATAAGGGAGGAGATAGCGGAATATGTGCAAGGTCGGTGCTCAACTCATAATGTGATGCTCACTAACCAAATAAAGAGTTTGCAGGTGGCAAAGGAGGTGCGGAGACGAAGTACGGAGGTGAGTGGCAATGTATATGATGTGAGGAAAGCTTCAGTCGGCTTGGGGATTGGTTTGGATCCGGGTGTTCGTGAGAGGCCATTGGTGAAGTGTGTGACAGGTCAGGTGTGCGAAAAAAGAGGTGTGCGAGAATGTCCGACCATGGGGTGTGTGAGGAAAAAGTGCACGCCGAGGAGTGAGTGTGCCGTCAAGAGTGAGTTGGTCGAAGCGCGTGTGCGAGGGGGTACATGGAAGCGCGGTGTGGTGAGTGTTACGGAGGAAGTAACGAGAGAGTGTACACCTGTGGTGAGTGTTACAGAGGATGTAACGAGAGAGTGTACACCTGTGGTGAGTGTTACAGAGGATGTAACGAGGAAGTGTACGCCTGTGGTGAGTGTTACAGAGGATGTAACGGGAGAGTGTGCGCGAGAAAGGTGTGTAACGGACGGGTGCATGAGGAAAGAGTGTGCCGTCGGGAGTAAGGGTGAGTGCGCTGTCAAGAGTAGTGGTGAAAGTAGTGAGAGTAACACGGAGCGTGAGTTGGTTGTGACAGGTGAGCGAGGATGTACACCTGTAATGGAAGGATGCACACCTGGAATGGTAGAGCGTGTGTGGGAAGGCACATTTGAGTTGGTCGTGAGGCACGCGGTTGGGTGTGCGGGTGAGAGCACACCTGTGATTGTCACAGAGGAAGTGACCGAGGAGGGGGCGCGAAGAGGTGTGTTGTTGAGGTGTGCGACCAACGAATGTGTGCCAAAGTGTTCGGTGGTCGGGTGTGTGACCAAGTCGGCGAGCGGAATGAGTGTACCGAGGTGTGTAAGGAAAGGTACGAGGAGAATGGGAACAGCTGCATGTATGAGCAAGAAAGGGGTAGCGTATGCATGTAAGCGTCCAGGTGAAGCGTCGACGGTAACCGGTTTAGAGGTTAGAACGACTTATAGCCGAATCGGGCCCTCGGTGCGTGCTGGGCCTCGCGTGGAACGGCCGCGTCCGGGCTCCACTAGGCGGAGCGGGCGGCTCGATAGGAAGGGTCGTCATGGCGACCACTTTCTATTGAGACGTGCCGACAGGTCGAGATCGGGACATTGGATGGCTCCACGCCGAGGTGGTGCGTGGCATCTCAGCCCGGGTAAGCCCCCGCCCCTGCCCCGAATGCGGGACGCATCCAGCCGCCGGCACAAAAGAATCCGCGTTCATTGCTCGGCTGTACGAAGCCGGGCTGTAGACGTAAATTGGCGCACCGAGAGGATGTAATAAGTAGACGGGTGATAGTGATAATGGTAGTGATTCGATACGAAATTTGTAATAGTGGGTAGAATTGGCAGTAAATGGAAAATTTTTGAATTGGTTGGAATATGGACGAGCAAAATTGATAGAGAGACCCCCGATGTGGTGGGATGGCAAATCCACCATCCCTCACAGAGTGGGGGCAAATGCGCAATAGTTTATGGGGTGTATGGCAGTGAAAACTAGCCCGGGTGGGTTAGGATATTGATAGGGCCCTAGCGAAGATGACATTAGGTAACGTTAAGTTTAGTTAGTGACTGATACCTGTAGTGGGGACGCAGGTAGATTAGTGTGGATTATAATGACGTGGGAGCGCAATAGTTTAAAGGGACGACTGGGAAGCACAAGTTTCAGAGGGGAGTAGTTAGCTGAGATGATGCCGTGTGTGTGAGGATTGAACAGGTGAGAATGGAACAGGTGTGATTGCACAGGTGTGCAACTGAACAGGTGTGTGGAGCCGTGTATGAGGGAGTAGTGGTGATTGCGTGTTGTGTTGACCAAATGGTCCAGGAAGAAAGGAGGGTGCAGGTGGCACCAGGTGTGAGTGCACAGGTGTGCAACAACAGGTGTATGTGGCTGTGTGGAATAAATGGTAGTGTGGAATATCTGGAGTATTGGAATGGATGGTCGTGGAGTGAGAATGGTGGAAATTGTGGAGTGGAGTGGATGGTGCGAAGGTGTGAATGGGGGAAGAGTGGACCCCCATCACGGATACCCGGGGCGGGTAGTGTAAGTGTTAGGTAGAGGGTACAGGTAAATTGTGGTTGGATATTGGCATCTGTGGTGCGGGTGACAGAATGGTATTTGGATGGGTGCATTAGTGTTGTGGAAATGGCTGGGCGTGTAGCCTGTTAGTGTGTGTAGTTGTTTGGGCGCTCCACCACTGTGAGGATGTCGGCCAGGTGAGGCCGCAGGTGGGCTCTGGGAGCCGGTAGTAGTCGTTGTGGATGGGGCCCGAGGATCCGGAGGACGGACCCGGGTAGCCCAGTGCCAGAGGGCACCATGGGGTGACAGAGCCAGGAGAGGGGCTGTCCCCAGTTAGTTAGGTTAGGGTGAGGAACTAGGTAAGCTCGGGTGGCAACTACAGTGGTGGAGGTGTGCAGGTGGGTAGACCTGTTGGGAGAGCTAGACGTCGCAGCCCAGAAATTGCGCGGGAGCACCGTGAGATGAATCGGGGGAGTGAGACCCCAAATTGAGAAGCACCACAGTTTGGTCAATGGGAATTGGTTATTAGAACCCATAGTGTAAGTTGGCCAATCGATTGGCAGGGAAAGACCCCGGGTAGTGTAAAGTGTGTTAAAGTCATTTAGAAAATAGTTAGGATGAAGGATCTCCTCGCACCATCTGCATCCACTCACCTGAGGTGACAGGTACTCCACACCATGCCATGTTTTGATTATTTTTTATGATGCAAATGTTTGGATTGTGAGACGCATCATGACGTGGGTGTGACATTGTGCATAATTCCATCTCTCCCTCCTTATGAGGATTGATGATGAATTGGTGATGGCAAATTTTGAAGTAAAGGGATTGTGGAGACGAATTTGGTATAGGGGAAATATGGGGAAGACGTGACAGTAGTGACGAATTTGTAAATGGGTAGATTTTTGTACATATGGGGTAAGGGTAGGGTAGGTGACAGGGGGGTGACGTACGGTAGGGACGAGCTTTCTCACTTCGCCCTCCGTACGCATTTCGCCTTGCATTGCCTTATTGACGTGTACCCTTGTGACCTTACCCCTCGCTCAATTGTCTTTCTTTTGTCTCCCACATGACCTGTGCGCCATTGGGTGCCGATGGGAGCGTGCGTGAGGTGGCCATTGTGCGCCCGAGATTCCCAGAAGCAGCATGCATTGCGTTGATGTACCACTTTATGGACCGCTGTTCTGCGGCCAAGTACCACTCGATGGACCCCAGGTTCTGGGGCAGGGCACCTCTGTTGGAGACCGGCCATAGTGGCCAGGGAATCTTGCTTGCGGACCTCGGTAAGGTGGCACCTATGCCAAACAGGTGGACCACCCTTAGTTGGCCCCTGAGGCCCTAAATAAAAACGAACACAAGTTGTGCTTTTTATTATGTCCAAATAGGCCGCATGAAGCCAGAAGACGTCGGGAAGAACATCGGCCCAGCAGAGAAAGAGAAGACCACCACCAGTTGTTTTGTTGTGTTTATTAAGAACCATGGTGACTGCGCACCGAGTGGTGCTTTTTGGTGCTTTGTGGTGTTTTTGGTGCTTTGTGGTGTTTTTGGTGCTTTTGGGTGCTTTGGTGGTATTGGTACTGGTGCATCGATGCAATGCGTGCTGTCTCCTCCCTCCCAACAGGAATTTCTTTCTCTTGTTCCCTAAAAAGAAAAAAAAAAAACACAGGTCCTGGGTTGCGTTGTAAATAAGAAATCACGTCATTGTAAATAATGCTCCCCACCGTAAATGTATAGTTTGAGAATAATTCTGTAATTCGGTTAGCTGTGGGCTTGAGTCTGTTAGACAGGATGCAATGCAATAGGGGGACATACTTATTTGTGTTTTAAGATTGTCACACTCAGGGTCAGGTTAATTGTAGAGGGAATTACACCTACGTGTCACACTAAGTTAAAGTTTAATAGGCCCGAGGGCGGGCCTGAAGAAAGGAGGGTGCAGTGTAACGAATGTGGAAACGTTACAATGTGAACGTTACAAAAGTACGGTAACACCCTGTTAATGTAAATAATGGTCGCAGTCGGCGTCCTAGTTAATTCCATGAAACTTACACGCAGGTCACGATATATCTTTTAAATAGTGTATTTCCTTATTCCATGTAGGCTAAATATGTGTTTCCCACTAGATTGACTTTGCATTGTATCAAACAAAATAAGCGTAGGCCCTTCCAATTTCCCCAAAACCTCCCTTCCAATTGCCTTCCGCATTTTGGGCGGTTTTCTTCAAACCACCATTGGCCACGAGGTAGGTTTGGGGAAGAAAGGCGTGTCTCCACCTCGTCATAAGAGGGAAGGAGTGAACCAGCCCTAACAGCCAATCAACACCGCGGTGAGCGACCCGGTAGGCGTGCCCTCGGAGCCGGCGGCTTGATTTCGCCCGAGGTGATAAAAGCGACTGTAAGGGATTGCTTTAAGAGAGGCCTTGAGAGATGACCCTGGGAGATGAGCAAAGAGGCTGCACCAAGAGAAGCGGTGAGATGCGAAACGCTCCAAGCCAAAGAGGAGAGGTACTCGGCAAGGAAACCAGCTTTGGAGAGACGCGCTGAAAGGAGGGAGACGGCTCCACCCCAAGAAGAGGAGCAGGTGTGCCGAACCAGCGCGTGACGTCTACCGCAGCGGATACACGACGGAGGGTTTCCCGCCAAAACCGCGAGGAATTGCGAACTGCGGCCTCCCGACCTTGCCTCCCTCTCAAGCAATCCATCTCAAGCCCTACCTGCCTGCATTATCCCCTGTGTAAGTGTGAACGTCCTGTCCTACTCGTTGTCTTGGGGCTAAGTAAAAATGAATAGTGTAAGTTAACGATTCGCTGTGTTACTGCTTCTTCCATCCATTGCTTGTGTGTGTATAATAAAATCTGTTCTTCCTCCGTATTCTTCTTCTTCTTCTTTTTCATTCTCTTTCGGTCGCTTTAGAGATTTCCCGATTGAATATCTGTGGGGCGATCTGGTCAACGTCGGGTGCAATCGGGTTTTAATCGGGGAGTAACTGTTTGGACGCGGTTAAATACACCACCGCTCGGTCAATATAACATCTAAAGCCGCGTCTGTAACAATATATATATATTGTTGCGGTTCTGAGAGTGTAAATATTGATCATTAAAGGTTAAAGGTTTGCCCCCATAGTTATTCCACAAGCAACACGTAGGCCACCGTAGAACATTAGTTATGTCATAATATGTGTCAGGATAAGGCCATTCCCATTAGTGATACCTGCGTTGTGTAAAATAAATAATAAGCTTAGGTCCCGTTCATTTTGCCTCCACCCTCCAAATCTACCTCGTTGGGCAGCACCCATCCCGCGCCCCATTTTGGCTATGGCACCTCGCCTTAGGATGCTCACTAGTCGAGGGACACGAGGTAGGCCTGAGAGAGGGTGGAGCCGGCGTTGAGGTCGGGGAGCGGCAGCGAGACGGTAAGAGCCAACAACCAACCAGGGCTCGGGTGAAATGGCGTGGTAAGGGCACGGCTGGCAAGTTCCAGAGGGTTCGCTGGGCGGCGCAATATAAACGCGCGCACAAAGCCTTTGTAGAGGACTGACCGTGAGGACTGGTGCGAGAGGACTCGTGAGGAAAACGCATGGTAAAGAGGACTCGTGAGGAAAGCGCATGGTAAAAAGGACTCGCTGGGGAAGGTTGGCTTTGTCAAGGACTGTCTAGGATTGACGCAAAAGCGCACATGATAAAGGCCTCGTGAGGAAAGCACGCATGGAAGAGGACTGCAGCGGATACGCGCTTTGAAAGAGCACGTATGCTATTGAACTTGCATTGGGGAGCGCGTATTGAGCGGTATTGGGAGCGCATATAGCGCCAGTGCGTCTAATACGTACGCGAACGTGGTCGCCAGTAACCGCCAGCCAGCCTTGCCTTTCGCCCAGTAATTGTCCGCTCCGCATAAACGACCCGTGGGGAGCTTCTGCTGCCCTGACCATCTGCTTCGCGGTACGAGTTGGGGACCGGAGTGAGCTGCCTGGACGCCATCATCCCGGGACCATCAACTCGACCACCTACATCCCCGTGTGAGTGTGGCTGTGTGTGATGTGCCCGTTTGTCCAGGGATAAGTTAGGACTGTAGAAGCTTCAATGTGTGTTCTTCTCCTCCTTCCTGTACAAATTGTAATAAACCAATCTGTTCTTCCTGTCTTTCTTGATTCGACCGTATCAATCCTTTCCTCCATTGGGTTAGCGTGGCACGATCCGGAACCGCTCAAATCGGGTTTAGTTCTGTTAACAGCTCGGATCACGGCTCGCTATCGCTCGGCGTTTCCACTACAACTGTGATTCGGGCGGGTTTATTTCCTTGCTTCCTGGGAGGCGTTGGTAATTAGGTATTAGGAATTCGGCCTATGACCCTACCCAGCGCTGACCGGAAGGAACGTCATAGCCCCGGATCACGTCAGCTAGTAAAAGACAAGGGGATTAATCCCCCTTTGGTAAGGGGAAAGGCCGACGTTGAGGTCCGCAACAATATATATATTTAAAGACTTGGCATTTAATATGGAATTTTATATATATATATATATATATATACATATATATATATATATATATATATATATATATATATATATATATATATATATATATATATATATTGTTGTGGATTTGAGAGTGTAAATATAACATCCTTAAAGGTTAAAGGTTTGCCCCCATAGTTAGTCCACAAGCAACACATAGGCCCATTTAGGATATTAGTTATGTCATAGTATGTGTGAGTATAAGGCCATTTCCCTAGTATCATCTGCGTTGTGTAAAAGAAATAAGATAGGCCCCGTTCATTTTGCCTCCACCCTCCAAATCTACCTCGCTGGGCAGAATCCACCACGCGCCCCATTTTGGCTATTGCACCTCGCATTAGGATGCTCACTATTCAAGGGACACGAGGTAGGCCTGAGAGAGGGAGGAGCGCGGCGTCGAGGTTGGAGCGGCGGAGACAGCAACGGTAAGAGCCATAACCAAAAAGGACTCATGGGGAAAGGGCGTGCTAAGGAGGACTTACGCAACAGCGCTCGTATGAGGAGGACTGTCGGAGGACTGAAGCGAAGGACTGCCCTTATCAGGACTTGTTGGGAGAGCGCACTGTAAAAGGACTTATTGGCGAGGACTCGTGCGACAGGACTTCTGCGGGAGAGACGCTTTGCTATTGAACTTGCATTGGGAGCGCCTATTGAACTTGCATTGGGAGCGCCTATTGAACTTGTATTGGGAGCGCATATAGCGCCTGTCCATCTATTACGTACGCAACCACGCCAGCGTAACCGCCAAGCCCAGTTTACCATTCGCCCCGTAATTGTCCGATCAGCGCCAATGACCCGCGGGGAGCTTCTGCCGCACTGACCATCTTTTTCGCGGTGCGAGTCGGGGACCGGAGCGAACTGCCTGGACACCATCCCTGGACCATCAACCTGACCATCTACAACCCCATGTGAGTGTGTCTGAGTGTGAAATGGGCCCGTGTCCTGGGATAAGTTAAGACTGTAATAAGGCTGCACTGTGTATTCTGCTTCTTCTTTATTGTACAAAGTGTAAATAAATCGTGTTATTCCTTTCTTCCAAATTCGACCGTTTCAGTCATTTCCATCATTGGGTAAGCGTAGCACGATTACGAACCGCTTGGATCGGGTTAGTCATTGCTAACGGCTCGGGTCACGGGTCGCTACCGCTCGGCACTTCCACTAACACCCGTGATTCGGGCGGGGCTTATTTCCTCGTTTTTTGGCGGCGTTAGTACTTAGGTAATAGCGAATCCCCAGTCCTAAAACCCTACCTAACGCTGTCCGGGAAGGACGTCATTGGTCCCGGGTCCCTTCGGCTAGTAAAAGACAAGGGGACTAATCCCCCCTTGGTAAGGGGAAAGGCCGGCGCTGAGATCCGCAACAATTGGTGTCGGGGAGTGGGATTTGACCCGAAGTGCACCTAACGCACTCAAAATTAAGAGCAGCCGAAATTTAGTAGAACATCCAAATTAAAAATCGTGCCATGGATAACCAAGACGGTCGGATGCCGGTGGGGGTAAATGAGGAGGTAGATGAGGAATTATAATTAACCCAGGACCGCCGGGAAGAATTAGAACAGTTGGCAATGGAGGACATTGATGAGGGGCAGGCAGCAGGAGAAGAGGAAAATGGCGGCGCATCGCACATGGCCGCGGCAGCCGAGCCCGAGACGCCAGAGTACATGCGAGTATTTATGATCCAGATAATGGCAAAAAATGGACACCCAAAGTGATAAATAGTCAGGTTCACTATGTTTTTTCGTTCAAAATTTTGGTAAATTAGCAAAACTATACATTTCTAGAATACTCAGAGCATGAGGAATTCAAAAATTAATGTTTGCATTTGCATAGACACCTTTGCGAAAATGACCTTCAGGACAGTGATGAAGATCTGTAAAAGCATATTCCTGAATGGTGTAGACCTAGTAGATCCTGTGTATAGGACTTATAGTTCAATCTGATACTAACAAGGCTGCTTTCTTGCTTTATAAACCCATACCTATAACTTCAAAGGACTTGCAATATCATGTATTATGTAATACAGTTATATCACAAATACAAAGACAATGGTTTTCAATTACCTTTGTTTGTTGCTTTTCTATAATCCTGAGCACTATTTTGAGGCCTTTATTGGATTCCTTAACCCAGAAAACATAGGATTAGCATATTTAATTAGGTTTCTAGGTTGACTAGAAGCCGAGATAGCGCAAAATATGTATTTTATGGCGGCCATTTTGAAAATCCAAAATGGCGGCCATGCAGGTGTCTGTGCAAATGCCAACATTGATTTTCGGATTCTCCATGCTCTGGTGATTCCAAAAATGTACAGGTGTGGCGGACACGAAAGCTCACTGGCATGATGGCATCATTCCGCGCACCAAGTGGGCAGCGGCCACGCCCGAGGGGTAGGCGTGGCCGCGGGATATACACCGGGCGCGCAGCCCGGAGCGCTCGAGTGCTACAGTGGAGCTCTTGTAATAAAGACTCTTTGAACTAAACCGCGTTGTCCGCTTCCTCCTTGCTATACAAGTAGTGCGCGTAGCACCGTGCTTCATTGGTGACCCTCCGACGTTCTGGTCAGCCGTCGCTGACCACCCGAACCCGCCACAGCAATGGCAACCAACGCGGTCCAAATCAAACTCCCCGAGTTCTGGAAGGCTCAAGCCGAAGTTTGGTTCCTGCAGGCAGAAGCCCACTTCCGACTTTGAGGCGTCACGGTGGACGAGACCATGTACTGCCACGTGGTCACCTCCCTCGGGCCCGGCATGGCCGCTCGCGTCATGTCGGTCCTGAGGAACCCACCGACCGACGGCAGGTACGAGCCAATCAAGCGTCTCCTCCTCGCCACGTTCGGCCTCACGGTGGACGCACGGGCCGACCGCCTCCTGGACCTCCCCGAGCTCGGTGACACGCGACCGTCAGTCCACATGGACCATATGCTGTCGTTGATGGGAAACGAAACCCCGAACGCTCTATTCCGGGCATTATTTCGATGCCAGCTGCCGGCACGAGTACGCCTCGCCTTGGCCGGTTCTGCGACGACGGAACCCCGAGCTCTCGCTGCCGAGGCCGACAGGTTCTTCGCGGCTTTGGACACGCAGGCGAGTTTTGGCGTGGGCATCGCGAATCCCAAGGCTGATGCACACCTCGTGGCTGATGCTGATGCACACCTCGCGGCCGCCGCCACGCCCCGCCCACCACCGCCGCCGCGGAGAAAACTGCGGCCTCCGCCGCCTCCGCCGCCAACCTGGTGTTTTTTCCACGCCCAGTTCGGCCACGAGGCTCGGCAATGTCGCCCGCCGTGCTCATTCGGCAGGTCGGGAAATGCCCGAGCCGGCCCTCGGTAGTGGCACTGAGCGCCGGCCATTCAAACAGCCTACTGTTCATCACGGACACATTATCCAGGCGCCGTTACCTGTGCGACACGGGAGCGCAGGTGAGTGTCGTTCCTGCCGGTACGTCCGACAAGCAGACCGTGGGCCGGGGCCCCGCGCTGCTTGCTGCCAACGGTACGTCCATTCGCACATACGGAAAACGCTGCCTTTCTCTGCGGTTCGGAGGGCAGGTTTTCCGGTGGTCGTTCGTCACTGCCGACGTGCCTATGGCACTGCTTGGCGCGGACTTCCTCTGTGCCAATGGCCTGTTGGTGGACGTAAAGCACAGAAGGCTTGTCCAGGCTGAGACGTTCAGCTCGCTCGCTTGCGCGCTGCCCGCCTCGTTGAGCAGCTCCCGGAGCGGCTCATCGAGCAACTCGCCGAGCGGCTTGCTGAGCGGTTCGGTTCCGGCCAGGTTCATCTGTACGCTTCCGGCAGCGAACAAATTCACCCGCCTCCTCGCCGGCTTCCCGGCCCTCACGTGGCCCACCTTCTTGGCGGGGGCCGTCACGCACGGGGTGGAACACCACATCCCCACCGCCGGGCTACCAGTCTACGCCCGGGCACGCCGCCTCGAGCCGACGAAGCTCGCGGTAGCTAAAGCGGAGTTCGCTACGCTGGAGCGGCTCGGCATCGTGCGGCGCTCTGAGAGTGCTTGGGCGTCGCCGCTCCACATCGTGCCAAAGCTGCCCGCCTCGTTGAGGCGGGTAGGTGGTCTTTCTGTTGATGGTCTTCTCGGGGTTTCGTTTCCCATCAACGACAGCATATGGTCCATGTGGACTGACGGTCGCGTGTCACCGAGCTCGGGGAGGTCCAGGAGGCGGTCGGTAGGTGGTCTTCTCGTTGAGGTTGGCGGGTAGGTGGTCTTTCTGTCTTCTACCGACTCCTCTCCGGCCTTGCACCCCCAGCTCTCTCTGTGCTCTGTCCCCCAAATATTCCTACAGGTCGCACAAGATCTGCCAGCAACCCTCTGATGGTTAAACTGCCGAAATCTCGGCTCTCCGCTCACCTTCACTCTTTCATTCCTCTTTTCTCCCGCCTCTGGAACAAACTCCCTCACTCCCTTCAATCCCACTCCTCCCTCCAGGTCTTTAAAACAGCTGTTCACCACCATCTCTTATCTTCCCCCATCCAAAACCTTGATCTTTTCTACCCCCGCTAATTCACCCCAGATCCACCTTGTTTGAAATTCCAACTTCTTTCCTGGAAGTCCTGGCAGTGTCCATATGTTTTATACCTCTCCCACTGCCCCCTTCCCACGCCCCCCCCCCCAAAGCCCTCACCCTCTCTCAGATCTCTCGATGTCTCCATGTCTCTCGGTCCCTGCTCTCAAATGTTGTGTTTGTGTCCTTCCCCCTCTCTCCCCATCTTGTCTACCGCTCCCTATGTTATGTTTTATGTGTCGGTTTGTCTTTCTGTGTGATTAATGTTCGCTCTTTCACGAGCCTCGATCTTGTATACAAAAAAAAAAAAAAAAAAAAAAAAAAAAAGCCCGGCGGGGGATGGCAACCGTGCGGGGACTACCGGAGCCTCAACGACGCCACCACCCCCGACCGCTACCCCGTCCCCCACATTCAGGACTTCTACACCCGGTTGGCGGGCATGTCCTTCTTTTCAAAGGTGGACCTCATACGCAGCTACCATCAGGTCCCCGTCAGGCCAGAGGACATCCCGAAGACGGCGGTCATCACGCCACTCGGACATTTCGAATTTCTTTGGATGCCCTTCGGATTGAAAAATGCGGCTCAGGCGTTCCAGCGACTAATGGACAGCGTCTTGCGCGACTTGTATTTCGTCTACGTCTACCTGGACGACATCCTCATCACCAGCGCGTCCCGCGAAGGGCACCTACACCATCTCCGCATGCTCTTCAAACGTCTGGGCCAGCATGGCCTCATCGTGAACCCCGCCAAGTGCCGGTTCGGCGTCACCGACATCGCTTTTTGGGGCACCGCATCACCAGGCATGGGGCCATCCCCCTACCGGCCAAGGTGGAGGCGGTGAAAGGGTTTCCGTGCCCCCGCACGATCAAGGGGCTCTAGGAGTTCCTGGGCATGGTAAACTTTTCCCATCGGTTCCTGCCCCGCATCGCCCAGTTCCTGCACCCCTTGCACGAGGCCCTCCGAGGGAGGCCGGGCAAAGGTGACGTTACCTGGACCGAGCAGATGGACACGGCGTTCACGGGCACGAAGCTCGCCTTGGCCAACGCCACCATGCTTGCGCAACCGGCGCCCGATGCACCGATCGCCCTCACCATCGACGCCTCGGACTACGCGGTGGGCGCAGTGCACGAGCAATGGGTGCGTGGTGCCTGGCAACCGCTGGCGTTCCTCAGCCGGCAGCTTCGCCCGCCTGAACGCCGTTATAGTACCTTCGACCGCAAGTTGCTCGGGCTTCACCTGGCCGTCAGGCACTTCAGCCATCTGCTCGAGGACCGTGCGTTCACGGCCTTCGTCGACCACAAGCCACTGGTCTTCGCGATGGGCAAGGTTGGCGAGCCGTGGTCGGCCCGGCAGCAGCGTCACCTCTCGGCCGTGTCCGAATATACAACGGACATTCGGCACGTCGCGGGGAAAGACAACCCGGTGGCGGATTGCCTTTACCGGTCCGTCGCCCACGCAGTCCACCTTGGCATCGACTATGCCCGGATGGCGGCGGACCAGGCCGCCGACCCCGGCGTCCAGGCCTTGCGGACCGCCGTCACTGGCCTCCGCGTCACTGAGGTGCCGTTCGACGGCGCGGGCACAGCCCTCTTGTGCGACGTCTCCCTCGGGCGGCCTCGCCCCATCGTGCCCGCGGGCTGGCAGCGCCAGGTTTTTGACGCCATCCACGGCCTGTCCCACACGGGCACGAAAGCCTCCCAGAGGTTGGTGGCCGACAAGTTTGTCTGGCATGGCCTCCGGAAGGCCGTCCGCGGCTGGACCAGGACGTGCCTCGCGTGCCAGCGCGCGAAGGTGCACCGGCACACCCAGGCCCCATTGGCCCCGTTTACGGTGCCGGAACGTAGGTTCGACCACGTGCACGTGGACCTGGTGGGACCTCTGCCCCCTTGCGGGGTTTCACCCATGTCCTGACAATGGTGGACCGCACCACCCGGTGGCCGGAGACCGTGCCTTTGGCGGTGACGACGGCAGCGGACATCGCGCAGGCGTTCATGGCCACCTGGGTCGCCCGGTTCGGCGCCCCCTCGGACATCTCGTCCGACCGCGGCCACCAGTTCACCTCGGAGCTCTGGGGCGCGGTCGCGCGGGGGCTCGGGGTCCAGCTGCACCGAACCACGGCCTACCACCCCCAGGCCAACTGCCTGTGCGAGCGGTTCCACCGCTCGTTGAAGGCCGCGCTCCGGGCCACCCTCCGCGGCGGCGGCTGGGTCGACAGGCTCCCCTGGGTCCTGCTGGGCCTGCAGACAGCGCCCAAGGATGACCTGCGCGCATCCGCGGCGGAGTTGGTCTTCGGACAACCGCTGCGGGTGCTGGGCTAGTTCCTCCCCGACCCCACGGCACCATGGTCCGCAGCGCAGGAGCGCGCCGCGCTGCAGGAGACCGCCCGGAGGTTCGCCCCAGTGCCGACGGCGCACCACGGGCACCCGCCTACGCACGTCGCCCCGGAGCTTCGCACCGCGGAGTACGTCTTCGTCCAGCACGACGCCCACCGGACATCACTGCAGCCCCCGTACGACGGGCCTTTCCGCGTGCTGGAGACCGGGGTGAAACATTTCACCTTGGACATCGGCGGTACTCCTGACCGCGTCTCAGTGGATCGCCTCAAGCCAGCCCACCTCGATGTGGACCACCCACCGCCGGTGGCTCGGCCCCCGCGTCGGGGCCGCCCCCCTGCGGGCGGACCCCCGGCACTGCCCAGGCCCACCGGCATGCCGCCCCCCGGTCCTGCACCCATCCCGGGTGCAGCCGGAGGCATCCCAGCTGGGATCCCTGCACCCCGGATGCCGCCAGTCGCCAGAGGGCGCTTCGGCCGGGTCATCTGTTTGCCCCGCAAACTGGCCCTCTAGGTGCGCGGGAATTCTGGGGGGGCGCGTGTGGTGGGCATGAAAGCTCACTGGCGTGATGGCATCATTCCGCGCACCAAGTGGGCGGCGGCCACGCCCGAGGGGTAGGCGTGGCCTCATGATATACACCGGGTGCGCAGCCCGGAGCGCTCGAGTGCTACAGTGGAGCTCTTGTAATAAAGACTCTTTGAACTAACCGCGTTGTCCGCTTCCTCCTTGCTATACAAGTAGCGTGCGTAGCACCGCGCTTCACAGGTTTGCTAATCTCCCAAAATTTTGAACGAAATTATATTTGTTAACATAGTGAACCTGACTCTTCATCACTGTCCTGAGTGTCATTTTCGCAAAGCTGTCTATGCAAATGCAAACATTAATTTTTGGCTTCCTCATGCTCTGAGTATTCCAGAAATGTATAGTTTTGCTAATCTACCAAAATTTTGAACGAAATTATATTTTTAACATAATGAACCTAACTAAAATCCACCCGGGAGCAAAAGGAAATGGGGGACCAATTGAAAGAAATGAAAGATGGGTTAAATAATTTGGAAAACAAAATGGACGCCCAAAGTACCATGTCCTCCTGGGAATTTAAAGAGGTAAAACACGAATTGGAAAATAAAATGGGTGGCCAAATGAAAGAAATAAAAGACGGGTTAAATAATTTGGAAAACAAAATGGGGGACAAATCTACCCGGGAAATAACAGGGTTGGAGAACAAGATGGGGGATCAATTATAAGAGGTAAAAAACGGGCTGGAAAGCAAAATGGACGCCCAAAAGAACGAATTGGAACAAATGAGGGTGGCATCTAAGAGGGAAATAGAAGAAATGGGGGAGGACATAAGGCGCTGGTTGGGCGAAGAGGTCGCATTGGTACTCGACGAGGTAAAGCAGTGCGAGGAGCGTGTGGAGAAGGAGGTGAGAAAGAGCATGGCTAAATTACATGGGGGTATAGAGGAATTGACTAAGGAGGTAGAGAAGCTGACGGTGGGACAGAAGGAGTTAAAGGAGGAAGTGAGTAAGAACACTGACGTGATAGTGGGAATGAAATCAGCCCAAAAGGAAATAAAGAAAGAACTAATAGCGACGAAGAAAGAGTGCCAGATGGTGCACGAGGGACTGACGAAGAGGTTGGATGACGTGGTAGAGACGTTAGGGGCAAGGGAACGAGAAGTCAGGACTCATATAGAGACAACCAAGGTGGCCTTAGAAGAAGAAATTTGGGGGCGCACCGGGAAATAGAGGAGATGAAACAAAAGTTAGAAGAGTTAGAAGCAGGGGTGAATTAAATTAAAAAGAGACGAAGGGGGACTAAAAATGAACTAAAGGAGGAGGTGATGGAGTATGTACAAGGTCTGTGTTCACATCGCGATGACGTGCTTGCTAACCAAATAAAGAGTTTGCATGTGGCGGCGGAGGAGCGAAGAGGAAGAAGCGCCAAGGTGAGTGGCGATAATGTCGGAAATGTGTATGGTATGAGGGGAGGTTCAATGAGCTTGGGAGTTGGTATAGACCCGGGCATTCATGAGAGGCCAATGGTAAGGTGTGCGACTGGTTCAGAGTGCGTGGAGAGAGAGTGTGCGCAGGGATGTCCGACCATGGGGAGTGCGAGAGGTGTTGGCGAGCCAGGGTGTGCGAGTATGGAGTGGGTAGCGGGTTGTGAAGAGGCAACCCAGGCATCGACACCGACAGGGGCAGTAATTAGAGGGACGGGGGACGCACACGAGCCCCCGGGGAGTAGAGTACTGTGGGGGGCCCGAACGGTCCGCCCCGCGTTAATTCCACAGGGAGCGACACACGGGGTCCGGCCTTCGGGTGGCCATAAGGTTTCACTCGCGCCGTATGACGGCAAGAGTGATTTGAGGACGTACCTGGCGCAATTCGAAAACGTGTGTAGGGGGAACAGTTGGAATCCGGACGAAGGTGGAGTACACCTTGTGGGGGCACTGCGCCGCGTGGCGGCGGAGGTTCTGACAGCCTTACCACCGGGTGCTATCACCGTGCCAGAACTCCGCTCGGCCTTAATTTATCGATTTGGCGTTGAACAGCAGAGCGAGCTTGTCAAATCTCAGTTCGCGGTGCGAAAACGAAAGCCCCAGGAGACCATCGGGAGCTTGTCTATGATATTCGCCATGCAGTAGGGATTGCGCACGCAGACATGGCAGCGATCTCCCAGGAAAGCCTGGCGCTGGACCATTTCATCCAGGCCTACCCGGACCCTGAGCTGCGGCAACAGCTCGCCATGTGGCGCCCGCGGACCTTGAGCCAGGCGGCCGATGCTGTGGCCCGTTGGGAAGCAGCGAGCCCCCTGGCCCGGGGAAGCGAGCGCCACGCAGTGGCGGTGCGACAGGTAGGGCCCGTGGCTGGTGGCGGCCCCCTGAGGGGGTCCGCCCCCGAAAGGCGCCCGACCTGGAAAGCATGGTCCGGAGGCTGGTGGACCAGCGCCTGGCGGGATCTGGATCATGGCAGGTGGCTCCAGTGGTGGCCCCCGGTAGTCCCCGACAGAGTACCCCAATTCGGACATACAGGGGGGGGGGGGGAATTGGAATACCGGAGGCAAGCACCTTACCAGGTGAGGTGCTATAATTGTGCTCGGATGGGTCACCGTGCGTGGGAGTGTAGAGCTCCGCGCCGGGACGTTCCCCGCCAACCGATGCCCTCAACTCCGCCCCGTATCGATCGGCCTAGCCGACCTCAGACACCCCCCCCCCCCCCCCCCCCCGCCAGGGCCCGGGAAACTAGAACGTGCCGGGCATGCAGGGCGGTGTTCGGCAGTAGGGTATGGGGAGAAGCCCTCGTTGACGCGACAGGTCATTCATTGTGGCCAAATTGGAACGGGTAGTTTGACAATTCGGTGCAAAATTGCCGGCGTGGGGGTAGACGCCGTGGTGGACACGGGAGCCAGCGCCACGATCATCAGCCCCGTGGTCCTTAATTCGAGTGCAGACGGCTGGGGTAAAATCCAGCGTCTGGAAAATTATAGTTTGCAGCTGGCTACCGGAGTAACGGCCCCCATCACAGGGCGTGGTTTTGTAACCCTCAAGTTGGGGTCGGTAAAGAGGGAGATATAAGTTTGGGTGGCAGAGGTATGAGACCCATGCCTAATCGGGCTGGATTTGTTGACTGCCAGCGGTTGTAAAATCGATTTGTGCCGGGGGATCCTGCAAATTGGAATAGATGAGCTGCCATTGGGAGGGGTGAGCACGGCCGAGAGGACGGAGCTGGAGGCTTCTGAGGCCGTGACCATTCCCCCGAGGGCCGAGGCAATAGTGCCGGCCCGATGGCTAGCTCGCCCAACATGGCAGGAGTCCTGGGCCATTCGAACCGGTGGCAGCGCAGTCCATCCCGGGTTTAGTCGTGGGCCGCAACCTCGTAAAAACGGATGGGCCGGTGGTGGCCGTCCGAGTAATTAATATTAGCACAGAACCACGCACTATGGTAAGGGGCACGAAGATAGCCGGCTGCACCCCAGTTAACAAAGTCGCGGCAGTGAGGGGCGAGAACGTCCAGCCGAGCCGGCCCCAGAGGGAGTCTTTAGCAACAAGTGCTAGGAATTGGGCCGATCCCATTTGTGAGATGGTAAACAGGAGTAGTGTAGAGTTGGAGGATACCCAGAGGGAGGCCTTACACAAATTAATTGAATCCCATTTGGATATCTTCTCCTTGTCTTCCGAGGATATTGGACGTACGGGCCTGGTGAAACATCAGATCCACACCGGTGAGGCCCGGCCTATTCGTCAGCCCGCCCGACGGCTCCCTCGGAGCAAGAGGGAGGAAGCTGATGAACAGGTAGACAAAATGCTCAATGCAGGTATCATTGAGCCGTCGGGAAGTCCTTGGATGTCAGCTGTTGTGCTGGTTAAAAAGAAAAATGGGACCATGAAGGAACTGCGCTCCAACGCGAGTCGAAAGAATTGACGCGACCAAAGACGGAATTCGTCCGAGTTGCTTTATTGAAACAAAACAGCTCAGGTATTCTGACAAGCCCGTTTTTCGGGCAACAATATATATACACATTTATGTCGGGAAGTTTGCCCGGCAAAAGCTATACCGGGCATGCCCGGGTATCAAGGGCGAGCCTTGGAAAGGCGAGTCTGGACCTGCCCGGGCGTGTTTGGCTGCGGCCTGGCAAGTCGAGGCTGGGCGTGCCCGGGCGCTCTGGGCGAGCACTGGAAAGGCGATAGCGGGCATGCCCGGACGCTCTGGGCGAGCCCTGGAAAGGCGATAGCGGGCATGCCCGGACGCTCTGGGCGAGCCCTGGAAAGGCGATAGCGGGCATGCCCGGACGCTCTGGGCGAGCCCTGGAAAGGCGAGAGCGGGCATGCCCGGGAAAGACGAGACCGGGCGTGCCCGGGAGGTTCGGGCGTGCCCGGGAACAGTGAGTCCGGGCATGCCCGGGAGAGGCGCGTCTGGCCGTGTTCTGGCCGGTGCAAGGCGATTATGTACATCCAGCGGTAACCGCTACACACGCCCCTCCAGAATCGACCTGCACTGGCAGGGTCAATTTAAGGGGGGTCCGGATGACCCGGCCGAAGCGACCCCTGGAGGGTCGTGGGGAGGGGTCTGACGTGGTGGTGGGTGGTCGAGCGGGGGGAACTGTGGACGGGGGGCGGCCTCGCCACGGAGGAAGGGCCAACCGTGGTGGTCGGTCGACGTCCATGTGCGCCGGTTTGAGGCGGTCCACAGAAATCTGGTCCGGCCGGCCGCCGAAGTCGACGATGAATGACTTGTCGCCCCGTCGCAGGACCCGGAAGGGTCCGTCGTACGGCGGCCGGAGTGGCCCCCGGTGCGCATCATGACGCACAAAGACGTACTCCGCTGTGCGAAGCGCCGGGGGGACGTAGGACTGGGGGCCACCGTGGCGGGACGTCGGCACGGGGGCAAATCGTCGGGCGGCCTCCTGGAGGTCCGAGCGCTGGCGAGCGGCGGACCAGGGACTGGTAGCGTCAGGCACGAATTCGCCCGGGACGCGGAGTGGCTGGCCGTAGACGAACTCGGCGGCGGACGCCTGGAGGTCTTCCTTGGGGGCCGTGCGAAGGCCCAAAAGGACCCACGGCAGCCGGTCGGCCCAACCGTCGTCCTGAAGGCCGGCCATGAGTGCGGCCTTCATGGAGCGGTGAAACCGCTCGCACAACCCATTGGCTTGGGGGTGGTAGGCCGTGGTGCGGTGCAGCGTGACCCCCAACGAACGGGCGACCGCGCCCCAAAGCTCAGACGTGAACTGTGGGCCGCGGTCGGATGAGATGTCCGCTGGTGCGCCGAAGCGCGCGACCCAGGTGGCGATGAACGCCTGCGCCACGTCGGCGGTGGTGGTGGAGGTGAGGGGCACGGCCTCCAGCCACCTGGTGGTCCTGTCCACCATGGTGAGCAGGTGGGTGAACCCCCGCGAGGGGGGCAGGGGACCCACCAGGTCCACGTGGACGTGGTCGAAACGCCGTTCAGGCACGGCGAAAGGTGCCAGCGGGGCCTGGGTGTGGCGGTGGACCTTGGCTCGCTGGCAGGCCGTGCAGGCGTTGGCCCAGTCGCGGATGTTTCGTCGAAGGCCGTGCCAGACGAAACGCGCCGACACCAGCTTCTGAGAAGCTTTCCGGCCCGGGTGAGAAAGGCTGTGGATGGAGGCGAAGATGCGGCGCTGCCAGGAAACGGGCACGATGGGGCGAGGCTGGCCCTGGGAGACGTCGCAGAGCAGGACGGTGCCCGCGAAGGGGATGTCGGCCAGGCGGAGGCCCGTGTCCGCCACGCGGAGTGCCTGCACCGAGGCGTCGGTGGTCTGGTCGGCCGCCATGAGCGTGAAGTCCACGCCGAGGTGGACCGCGTTCGCGCTGGCCCGCGAAAGGCAGTCGGCCACGGCGTTGTCTTTGCCGGCGACGTGCTGGATGTCCGTGGTGAACTCCGACACGGCGGAGAGGTGGCGCTGCTGGCGGGCCGACCACGGCTCCGTGACCTTAGCCATTGCGTAGACCAACGGCTTGTGGTCGACGAAAGCCGTGAACGGGCGGCCCTCCAGGAGGTGTCGGAAATGGCGAACGGCCAGGAATAGCCCGAGCAGCTCGCGGTCGAACGTGCTGTAGTTTAACTCGTTCGGCCGGAGTTGCCGGCTGAAAAAAGCGAGTGGCTGCCAAACCCCGTCCACCCATTGCTCATGGACGGCGCCCACCGCGTAGTTGGAGGCGTCCGTAGTGAGGGCGATGGGCGCGTTGAGCACCGGGTGAGCCAGCAGCGTTGCGTCGGCGAGGGCCCGTTTGGCACTGGCGAAGGCCGCGTCCATGGCCGCGGACCAAACAATGTCATGCTTGGCCGGCTTGCCCCGGAGGGCCTCGTAAAGGGGCCGCATGAGCTGAGCAGCGCGGGGCACGAATCGGTGATAAAAATTCACCATGCCGAGGAACTCTTGGAGGGCCTTGATGGAACGGGGACGCGGGAACGTGGTGATGGCCTCGACCTTGGTCGGCAGCGGCACGGCCCCGGTCTTGGTGATGCGGTGGCCCAAAAAGTCAACGGTCGTCGCGCCGAAGTGGCATTTGACCGGGTTGACAATTAAGCCGTGCTCGCTGAGGCGACCGAACAGTGTTCGGAGGTGGAGGAGGTGCTCGGCGCGGGACGTGCTGGCGACGAGGATGTCGTCCAGATAGACGAAAAGAAACGGCAGGTCGCGCAGCACGCCGTCCATCAAGCGCTGGAACGCCTGGGCCGCGTTCTTGAGGCCAAACGGCATCCGCAAAAATTCGAACAGGCCGAACGGCGTGATGACGGCCGTCTTCGGGACGTCGGCCGCCCGGACAGGTACCTGGTGGTAGCCCCGTATCAGGTCAATTTTCGAAAAGATGACCCGTCCCGCCAAACAGGCGGAAAAGTCCTGAATATGCGGGATCGGGTACCTGTCGGGGGTGGTAGCGTCATTGAGACGGCGGTAGTGGCCACACGGGCGCCATCCACCCCCCGGCTTTGGCACGATGTGCAGTGGCGAGGCCCACGCGCTATCGGAGCGCCGCACGATGCCGAGGTGCTCCAACGCGTCGAATCCGGCCTTTGCCACAGCGAGCTTGGCTGGGTCGAGGCGGCGGGCCCTGGCGTAGACCGGCGGGCCCGTAGTGGGTATGTGGTGCTCGATCCCATGCCGCACCGCGACGGCCGAAAACGTCGGCCGCGTGAGGGCCGGGAATTCCACGAGCAGGCGAGCGAACTCGTTCGTTGCCGGGAGGGCGCACGCCAGTTCGGTCGGCGCGGAGCTGCTCATTGTGCACGCCAGGGAGCTGAAGGTCTCGGCGTGGACAAGGCGACGTCGTTTGACGTCGACCAGCAGCCCGTGCGCGCAGAGGAAGTCGGCGCCCAGCAAAGCCACGGGGACGCTGGCGGTAACAAAAGTCCATTGAAAGCGCTGGCTGCCGAAGCAGAGGGTGACGACGCGTGGGCCGAAAGTGCGTATGGCCGAGCCATTAGCAGCGACCAAAGAGGGGCCGCAAACTGCGTCCAGCCTGTCCTGCTCGGAGGCAGGTATGACGCTCAGTTGGGCGCCGGTGTCGCACAGGAAACGCCGTCCAGACGCTTTGTCCCGAATAAACAGCAAGTTGCCCGAGTGGCCGGCGCTCATGGCTGGGAATGAACGCCGGCCCGGCCGTTTCCCGACCTGCCGAAAGTGCACGGGGGCCGGCACGTCCGAGCCTTGTGTCCGAACCTGGCGTGGTAATAACACCACGCCCGGTCAGGTGGAGGCCCCGGCCGTCGTGTCGGAAGCGGGCGGTGCGGCGTGGCGGCCGCCAGTTGCACCGGCAGTTTGGCCTCCAACCGCGCAGGGCGCTCGGGCGTCGTGGGCGTCGCCTCGGACGGCGGCGGGCTCCAGGTAACCGCGCCGATGTGCTGGCCCGCCGAGGAGATCTTATCGGCTTCCCTGGCGAGGGCGCGGGAATCCGTGATCAACGTGCCAGCCAGGGCGAGGCGTACCGGGTTAGGCAGCTGACGGAGGAACAGCTCCCGGAACAGGAATGCCGGAGAGTGCTCGCCGAGCAACGAGAGCATATAGTCCATGCGCTCGGACGGGCGCGTGTCGCCGAGCTCAGGCAGGTCAAGCAGGCGCCGTGCGCGTGCTGCCGGTGAGAGGGCGAAAGCGCCGAGGAGGAGCGTCTTCAGCGCGTCGTATTTGTCAGCAGCCGGCGGGTGCTGGAGGAGGCTCAAGGCGCGGGCCGCGGTGGTGGAACCGAGCGCCGCCACAACATGGTGGACGGGGGTGTCGTCCGCGGTGATGCCTCGCAGGGCGAACTGGGAGTCCGCCTGGGCGAACCAAACAGCCGCATGAGTCTCCCAGAAGGTAGGCAGTTTAAGCGTCACTGCCGTATCCATGTCGGTAGGTCACCAATGAAGGAACTGCGCTCCAACGCGAGTCGAAAGAATTGACGCGACCAAAGACGGAATTCGTCCGAGTTGCTTTATTGAAACAAAACAGCTCAGGTATTCTGACAAGCCCGTTTTTCGGGCAACAATATATATACACATTTATGTCGGGAAGTTTGCGCGGCAAAAGCTATACCGGGCATGCCCGGGTATCACGGGCGAGCCTTGGAAAGGCGAGTCTGGACCTGCCCGGGCGTGTTTGGCTGCGGCCTGGCAAGTCGAGGCTGGGCGTGCCCGGGCGCTCTGGGCGAGCACTGGAAAGGCGATAGCGGGCATGCCCGGACGCTCTGGGCGAGCCCTGGAAAGGCGATAGCGGGCATGCCCGGACGCTCTGGGCGAGCCCTGGAAAGGCGAGAGCGGGCATGCCCGGGAAAGACGAGACCGGGCGTGCCCGGGAGGTTCGGGCGTGCCCGGGAACAGTGAGTCCGGGCATGCCCGGGAGAGGCGCGTCTGGCCGTGTTCTGGCCGGTGCAAGGCGATTATGTACATCCAGCGGTAACCGCTACAACCACGCGTTTCTGTGTGGACTATCGCCAGCTAAACAACGTGACACTCAAAGACTCATATCCCCTGCCAAGAATTGACGATACCCTCGATGCCGTTGTGGGCTCAAATTGGTTCTCAACTTTGGACCTCAAGAGTGGGTTTTGGCAGGTGGAGATGGATCGGGCAGGGAAGGAGAAAACGGCATTTTCCACAGGTAAGGGACTGTATCAGTTTACTGTGATGCCGTTTGGTTTGTGTAACGCCCTCGGCACCTTTGAACGATTGATGGAGCATGTACTGGGCAGCATGCCATGGCAGTCATGCCTGGTGTACCTGGATGACGTCCTGGTACATGCTAAAACATAACCCCAACCAATAGCTAATTTGGACCAGGTGTTTGGGTGCCTCAGAAAGGCAGGGTTGAAGTTGAGTCCAAGGAAATGCACTTTGTTTGCTTGAGAGGTGGCCTATCTAGGTCACGTCATTTGTCGCGAGGGGGTAAAAACAGACCCAGGCAAAATTACAGCGGTAGAGGAGTGGCCCACACCACGTACCATCAAGGAGGTGCGGGGATTTTTGGGACTCTGCTCCTACTACCGGCGTTTTGTGGCAAAATTTGCAGAGTTGGCCCGGCCCCTTCACCAGCTTACGGAGAAGGGGACGAGATTTAATTGGACAAGGGAGTGCCAAGAGGCCTTCCTAGCATTGAAGGGGTGTTTGACATCTGCACCCATTCTAGCTTACCCCACTAGTGACGGGATATTTACCCTGGACACGGATGCAAGCCAGGAAGGATTGGGCGCGGTTTTGTCCCAGACACAGGGGGGCGTGGAGAGAGTGATCGCGTATTATAGTCGGGCCATGAGTAGGGCCGAGTGAAATTGTCCTCAAGCCGAGTCACTCGTAAAGAGTTATTGGCTATGCTGGCTGCCATGAGCCATTTCCACTCGTACTTGTATGGGCGGAAATTTCTGGTTCGAACTGACCGTTCCTCCTTGCAATGGCTCCTCCGGTTCAAGGAACCTGATGGCCAAATTGCAAGGTGGTTGGAAAGGTTGCAGCAGTACGATTCAGTGTGACCCATAGGGCCGGGAAAGCCCATGGGAATGCCGATGCACTCTCCCGACGTCCTTGTTTGGGGGAAAACTGTAAATTTTTGCGAGACCCGAGGAGAGAGAGCAATTGGCAGACTCCACCCCTACCCTCATAGTCCGTGCAACCCGGGTGAGAGGGCCAATTTTGCCTCTAACCGCGGATGAAGAATTTGGAACTTTGGCTTGGAGCATGGCCCAGCGGGAGGATCCCGTACTGGGACCGGTGTACGAATGGGTCCGATTGGGGCAAAGACCTAATGGGGAAGAGGTCACCCCCCTCGGGGCACCAACAAAGGCATATTGGGCTCAGTGGCAAACCCTGGAATTGAAAGATAACATCTTGTATCGCAAATGGATGGAGATTCCCACTGAGAGATCTTCCTGGCTGGTGATAGTCCCAGACAAATTTAAGAAAACAATATTACAGCAGGTGCATGGTACCCGCTCCGGCGGCCATTTGGGCAGGCCAAAGACAACATCTCGGGTCCGCCGGAGGTTCTATTGGGTAAATATGGGGCGCGATATACAGGACTGGTGTCGGATATGCGACGCCTGTACTGCTAAAAAGGGACCAGCATGGAGGATGAGGGCCCCCCTTCAATTACACCAGGTGGGGCCCCCTTTGAGCGGGTGGCTATGGATAATCTAGGACCACTACCCCACACCCGCCAAGGTAACAAGTACATCCTCGTCGTAATGGACTATTTCACCAAGTGGCCGGAGGCCTATGCCCTCCACAACCAAGAAGCCGGGGTGGTGGCACAGGCCTTGGTGGAAGGATTTGTATGTAGGCATGGGATTCCGGAGGAGCTGCACACCGACCAGGGTCGAAATTTTGAGAGCCAATTATTAAAAGATGTGTGCAGGCTCCTGTCAATTAGGAAGACACGGACAACGCCCTTACGACCTCAATCTGACGGGATGGTGGAAAGATTAAACCGAACCCTGGTTGAACAATTGCCATTGTTCACCATCACCCGTCAGGACGACTGGGACGAACATCTCCCGTATTTGTTAATGGCCTACCGAACTAGCCAGCACGGGGCCACCGCATGCAGCCCAGCGTTGCTTATGTATGGGCAGGAGTTGCGGGCTCCCGCCGACCTGCTTTGCGGTCCCGTGCCAGAGTCCACTGATAGACCGCTGGGGGAGGGCTATGCACGTCACTTCGAGGAAGGCATGGAGAGGGTCCATGCCTTCGCACACCGCCAGCTTCGGCTGACGGGTGCCAAGATGAAGCGCAGGTACGACCACCGGAGCCAGGGGAGTCAGTACGCTCCGAGCATGAAGATTTGGTTCTTCAATCCCCGGAGGTGGAAGGGCAGGTGTCCTAAACTCACCTCTCGCTGGCAAGGCCCGGGGGTCGTCCTGGCGCAAATTTGTGACGTGGTCATTAAAATCAAAATGGGACCACGAGCCCTCCCTCGGATCGTCCATGCCGACCGTACAAGACCCTACACCGGCGAGCAGGCACCCTCATGGATCGCCTCGGCCTTAGAGGCCGAGGCAGGACCCAGTACCTCCAATGACGGGGGCTCATAGTGCGAGAGGACTGGGGGGTGATGGTATTGGGAGTAGTGCCCGGTGTGGAGGGATGGTCGCCTGACAATTCCTCACATTCTTGGGGCACATGAGCTTTAGATTATGGGGATGGCAGTGAAAACTAGCCGAGGGCGGGCTAG
Organism: Myxine glutinosa; assembly: GCF_964187855.1. NCBI lineage: Eukaryota > Metazoa > Chordata > Myxini > Myxiniformes > Myxinidae > Myxine > Myxine glutinosa. The sequence goes on along the minus strand of NC_136261.1, from coordinate 8,122,337 downwards.
GATATTGGTAGGGATTTAGAAATGACGGTAGAGGACATGAGATTTAAGTAGTGACTTTTGTACCGGTAGAGGGGACGTAGTCAGATTAGAAGGATGTTAATGACGAGGGAGTGCTTAGTGTAAGGGAAGACAGGGAAAGCACGAGTATTAGGGGAAATAGTTAGTTAGATGATGCTGTGTGTGTGGAGAAATTGTGTGTGAGGATGAGCTTTAGGCGCAAATGAGGAATTGAATGAGAATCTTTGTGGTGAGCGTGAGCAAATGAGGCATTGGTCGGGGATGACCAGAGAAAGTGTATAAATGGTGTCTTGAGGACAAGTGTCATTGTGTTGAGTGAATGGATTTGCATGGGGTGCAAGTGGATAAATGGTGAGGATACTTGGTGTGTGGGAGTAAATGGTGTGGAATGAGTGGTGTGGAGTGCATGGTGCGAAGGAGTGGATGGGGGGAGATGGACCCCTTCACTAATACCCGGGGAGGGTAGTTTAAAGTTAGGTAGAAGGTTTAGGTAAATTGTTTGGATATTGACATCTGTGGTGCAGGTAGTAGAAAGAAGTGCTTGGAGGGGTGCATGAGACTGTGGAAATGGCTGGGCGTGTGGGCTTAATTGGTGAGTATAGTTATTGGGGCACTCCGCCACTGGTAGTCTGTCGGCCAGGTGAGGCCGCAGGTAGGCCCTGGGAGCCAGTTAGAGTCAGAGTAGTGTTCAGTGGGGCCCGAGGATCCTAAGAGAGGACCCGGGTAGCCCAATGCCAGAGAGGGCATCAGATGGGTGAGAGAGCCAGGAGGGGCCTTCCCCGAGTTAGGGTAGTCGCAAGGAGCTAGGCAAGCTCGGGTGGTGACTTCAGTGGCGGAGGTGCACAGGTAGGTAGACCTGCTGGTAGAGCCACACGACCCAGCCCTGAAATTGTGCAAAGGCACAGTAGTGAAAAATTGGGGGAGTGAGACCCCAAATTTGGAAGAGCACCACAGGGTGGGTCAATGGGAATTGGTTTTTAGAACCACATAGTTTAAAGATGCCGATTGGCAGGGCATGACCCCAGATAGTTTAAGAGTTAATGTCAATTAGAGTATAGTTAGGATGAAATCTCTTCGCACAATCCACATCCACTCACCAAGGTGACAGGACTCCACACCAGGTTTTGCAGATGTTTGGAATGTGAGCCGCATCATGACGGAGTTTGACAATGTGATATTCCATCTCTTCCTTCTTGGGAGGGATTGGAAACGAATTTGGTTTAGAGGGAGATATGGGAGACAAGACGGTAGAGACGGAATTTGTAAAGTGTAAATACGGGGAAGGGCAAGGGTAGTGAAGGCTGACATGGGGGTCACAAACGGTTAGGGACGAGCTTTTTCCGCTCGCTCGCCCGTGCTCCTCATGTTGCATTGCCTTGTTTTGATGTGTACCCTTGCGCCCTTTCCTCCGCGAAACTCTCTGCTTTGTCTTTCCTCCCCACCCATGGACCCATATCTTTTGTTGAGGGGAGTGTGCAGGAACCATGAGCTGTGCTGCGGCACATGGCTGCCCTTGTGCTGCATCCTGCTACCTGTTGCCTGCACCAGTACACCTATGGACCACACGTTCTGTGGCCTGGCACCTTTGCTGGGGCAGACAATCGCTGCAAACGTTACCTTGTGCCCTGTGGACCACTGTTTTAAGTGGCATCAATGCCATGCAGTCGGACCACCTAAGTTGGCCCTGCTGGCCGAAATAAAAACGGACACGGTTTGTGCCTCTTTATTTATTCCTTTGGTGTGTCAGGAAAGAAGACTTTAAGTTTTTATGATGGCACACCGAAGACGAAGCAAGAAGATGCAGCCAAGATGCAGCAGCCCAGCAGCCAAGCAGCAAGCATTGATTTTTGAAATGTGATTGTGCATTTTTTGATGATTGTGCATGATTGTGCATTTTTGTGCATATTGATGTATGGTGTATTGGTGCAGTGCAGTGCATTGTTGTTTCTCCTCTCCAAATTTATCTTCTTTCCCACAAAAGAACATGTCCTGGGTTGTAGAATTGTAAATAATTAGATTCGTCTTGTAAATAATATGCTCCCCACCGGCTTTATGTTTAGTTTGCAAATTCTTTCCGTAATTTGGTTAGATGTGGGTGTGAATCAGTTAGTACACAACGCAGTAGGTGGGACATATCTAGTGTTTAAAACTGTCACACACAGGGTGTTTGGTTAAATTTAGAGGGAAACCACACCTAAGTGTCACACTAAGTTAAAAAGTAGTCCTGACCCTTGCATCAAAACCGGTCGTACTCACTTGTGTGGGTTCGGCTCAGGGACGAGCCTGGCGAAGGAGGGGTGCAGTGTTGTGGTTTTGAGAGTGTAAATATAACATCATTAAAGGTTAAAGGTTTGCCCCCATAGTTAGTCCACAAGCAACATGAAGGCCCATTTAGGATAATAGTTATGTCATAGTATGTGTGAGTATAAGGCCATTTCCCTAGTATCATCTGCGTTGTGTAAAAGAAATAAGATAGGCCCCGTTCATTTTGCCTCCACCCTCCAAATCTACCTCGCTGGGCAGAATCCACCACGCGCCCCATTTTGGCTATTGCACCTCGCATTAGGATGCTCACTATTCAAGGGACACGAGGTAGGCCTGAGAGAGGGAGGAGCGCGGCGTCGAGGTTGGAGCGGCGGAAACAGCAACGGTAAGAGCCATAACCAAAAAGCACTCGTGGGGAAAGGGCGTGCTAAGGAGGACTTACGCAACAGCGCTCGTATGAGGAGGACTGTCTATGAGGACTATGAGGAAGACTGAAGTGAAGGACTGCCCTTGTCAGGACTTGTTGGGAGAGCGCACTGTAAAAGGACTTATTGGCGAGGACTCGTGTGAAGGACTGCCCTTGTCAGGACTTGTTGGGAGAGCGCACTGTAAAAGGACTTATTGGCGAGGACTCGTGTGACAGGACTTCTGCGGGAGAGACGCTTTGCTATTGAACTTGCATTGGGAGCACCTATTGAACATGCATTGGGAGTGCCTATTGAACTTGCATTGGGAGCGTCTATTGAACATGTATTGGGAGCGCATATAGTGCCTGTCCATCTATTACATACGCAGCCACACCAGCGTAACCGCCAAGCCCAGTTTACCATTCGCCCCGTAATTGTCCTATCCGCGCCAACGACCCGCGGGGAGCTTCTGCCGCCCTGACATCTTCTTCGCGGTGCGAGTCGGGGACCAGAGTGAACTGCCTGGACGCCATCCCTGGACCATCAACCTGACCATCTACAACACCATGTGAGTGTGTCTGAGTGTGAAACGGGCCTGTGTCCTGGGATAAGTTAAGACTGTAATAAGGCTGCACTGTGTATTCTGCTTCTTCTTTACTGTACAAAGTGTAAATAAATCATGTTATTCCTTTCCTCCAAATTCGACCGTTTCAGTCATTTCCATCATTGGGTAGCGTGGCACGATTACTAACCGCCTGGATCAGGTTAGTCATTGCTGACGGCTCGGGTCGCGGGTCGCTACCGCTCGGCATTTCCATTAACACCCGTGATTCGGGCGGGGCTTATTTCCTCGTTTCTGGGCGGTGTTAGTACTTAGGTAATAGCGAATCCCTAGTCCTAAAACCCTACCTAACGCTGTCCGAGAAGGACGTCATAGGTCCCGGGTCCTGTCGGCTAGTAAAAGACAAGGAGACTAGACTAATCCCTTGTCTATATATATATATACAGACTTGGCATTTAATATGGAATTTTTTTTTTCTTGACTTGGGTTTACTTTCTTAACTCAGTATATCAATCTGGTGAGTTTCTTTTACACTTTGGTGATTTATTTGTTAAAAGAACCTTGTCACTGATTGTCTGTCGCAGCAAGAAGTCAACAACAGGATTATATCACATGTGGCTGTGGCAAAATGTATGGACAGGTGCATTTGATGATTGGCTTCACAGTCGGGTATACAAGGGTTGTTGCGTTCTGTATTAGTGGAAAACAACTGCTGCACATCTCCAAAAGTTATTGCCGCTTCCTCTGGAGATGGTCCGTCAACTCGACAATGCTGTTTGTCATGGAGTGGTGGCTTTACGAAATTACGGCATGAAACAGCGTGCTATTGCTCGGCAGTATGGCATCACTCAAGGTCAGGTGTCAAAGATCCTGAAACGGAATGCTCAGAGGGGTGTCCCTACTCCAATCCCGAGGCCAGGACGTCCTCGCAGAACCACAAGGAGGGATGATCGCCAGCTGCACCGGTTAGTCCGCAATGGCCGTACCAAGTCAGCTAATCGGCTTAGGGCTGAGTGGCAGCAACTGACAAATGTGCCTATATCCAGAAGGCTGGTCAACCAACGACTGGTTCAAGCAGGCTATCGTGCCAGGCGTCTCCTGAGAAAGCCACGCCTGACCAGACAACACCGCCAGCGCCGATTTCAGTGGGCCAGAGAGCACCGTCAATGGAGCCAGGACACTGGAATCACGTGATCTTCAGTGACGAGTCTAGATTTCTGGTCTATCGTCAAGATGGCCACGTCCGAGTGCGCAGACAAGTGCATGAAGCCTACAACAAAGATTGTATAGTGCCAAGAGTCCAAGCTGGAGGTGGTGGGGTGACCGTTTAGGCTGCTTTTCATGCAGGGGGAAAAACTGACCTGGTTGTTCTGAATGGAAACCTGAACCAGTTCAAGTACAGGGCCATTCTGGAAGAAACATTGCTTCCATTTGCTCGTGCAGCCTTTCGAGGAAACTTTGTCTTCCAAGATGACAATGCACGGCCTCATCATGCTCGCATGATCCAACACTTTCTTACTGACCGTGGTGTAGAGCATATGGAATGGCCTGCCATGTCCCCGTATATGAATCCGATAGAAAACTTGTGGGCAGAATTAACGCGGCAAATCGACCACTTGGACCAGCAGCCGACCTCTGTGCGTGAATTGCAGCAGGCTATTGTCACTGCATGGCAAGCGATTCCTGTCCAAACCTTGGCAAATCTCGTGAACAGCATGCCTCAACGTGTACGTGCTCTCCTGAATGCTCCTGGGGGTTACACGAAGTACTGAACTGTAATTTTACTGTCCGTAATCCCAGTCGTAATTTAACTTTTGTTTTTGTTAAAAAAAATTTGGCTAATGTGCAAAATAAAGAGATACTTCTGGAAAACGTACAGAAGTTAAACACAGTACTGTCCATGAATTGAGTTCGATATCAGTTTGCATCACTTTCAAGGATCAATTTATTTGTTTTGAAATGTCAAATGTGGTTTTTGTTTATTTTAAAGGTCACATTAACAAAACCTAGAATAATTTCAACATAATTCCAATGAACTTTTGGTTCTAAGACATCTTGAAAAGTAAGTTCACCCCCACAAAAAAATATTCCATATTAAATGCCAAGTCTGTATATTGTCCAATATATATATATTGTTGCGGTTGTGCCATAAAGGCAAACCCCCTATTGTCCCCCTATTTTTGTTGCACGACAACATGCAGCCTGCAGTAGTTAGTTATGTTTTATTGAATGTAAAGATTAGCCCTTTCCCATTGTGTAATAATCAAAACCAATATGCGTTGAATTTAGACAAGATTTCAAACCTTTGTGTAGTTGGAGGAAGCCATTAATAATGGGCAGGAAGGCGTGGCCAAAAGCACGGCCCACGTGACCAATGGCGAGCCGGGAACCCGTCGCCATGATGCGACAAGCCTCAGCCAATGGGAGGCTGTGGAACATTTTTTGCATGCGTGGGCAGATCTGGTAAAAGCCCATGCCGATCGCATTTTCGACCTCTTGCTTTTTGGACTTCACGAGGACACACCTGATCTCTTGCCCTTTTCGCCACGCCCACGAGGAGACCTCGCTCGCTTTTTCGTATCTCCCACGACACATGTTTGGCCTTTGTGTTCTTCGTCGACACCCATCGCTTCTGCGCCAATCTCTTGCGCCATCCGGCTGACCTGCAAGCGTTGGCTTTCTCCCGTGACTCACCTTTAAGCTGAAGCTCATCCCACCTGCGCTGAATCTAGGTCAACCTGCGCTGAAGTTCATCTACCTGTGCTGAAGTTCGTCCGTGCCAACTTCGAGGCGGCAGTTCATCCTTCGGACCTTACCTCATCCAGGCTGCACGTCCGGATCGGGTATTGAACTGCGAGCCGTGCACACCAGACCACGTGGTCACCAGCGAGGCAATTACAGCACGTACATCGGTACGCCAATAACCAGTGTGTTTAATTCCCTGTGTGAGTGTGAGTGTGAAGGCGCCAAGTCGGGGTTATTATTAGGTAAGACTTGATAAGCTGTATCTTTTGTCTATTCTCTGTGCCTTCAAAATAAAAGGCTGTACATTTGGTTACTTTCCAACCTGTTCGGATACGTCTTTTCTCCATTGGCCTAGCATCATCCGAGACCGAATTTGGCTAGATTCAGGTTCATAAATCTCGTGAGGTAACGCTGCTTTCCACACCGTGCAAATCCGCTCGGCACGCAATTGAATAAGGTGTGTGAAAGCGAGGGTTCGATCCCCGGTTTCTCCGGTCACATGTCTTGAAGGTATTTGGGAATATTGACCAGTAAACTCTTCGACACGTGACTGGGAAATTGGTGATCGGAATTGCTTAGCAATCCGTCAACCACGAACTTAGTCGTGGACGGTGGCCTCAATGGACCCGGAGTTTGAGGGGGAGCAGGGAATAAACCCCCCTCAGTACATCGACGAACCCGGGATCCGCAACAATATATATATATATATATATATATCCTGAGTTGCTCTTTTGTCATGTTTTTACACCCGATCAAAATACCAATAATTATATTGCACAAATGTATTTGTAATATACGTGATATTACAGTTTATAAACAATTGAAGTTGAAGACTTCAGTTGAATTTTTTTTGTTTTTCAAAAATTTTCTAAAAAATAACCTTAGGATATAAACACGAGAGAGAGAGGTGCATACCAGAAGTTTGGTACAATTTCACAAATGTTTGAGGTTGTAGTTTTTTGAGAAGACAAGACAGACACTGCACAGATATATATACAGATAATAAAGCATAACTTTATTATTTAAAAAACGTTTCATATTGAGCGAAATATCAAGGAGTGTCTACATAAATTATATGCAGGACAAAGACAGTCGACGTCATTGTACTTTTACATGAATTACAAGAACTTTGCTAGAACTCGGTCAAAAACATTATTGCATGTTGGATTTGAACTTCGTTTCCCGACATCACGACCAGGGAATATTTAGATACACTACAATATAAGACCCGTCGCTTCGCTCACGGAAATAGCAATCTTTGCTGCGATGGCTAATCTATGGGAGGAGAAACAAAAAGGATTTCGGGGACATCCTGCTCTTCATGCAGGGATAACCAAAGCGTTGGCATTTGCAATTTTTACACGCGTGTCCATGTACCTAAAAAAAAAAAAAAAAAAAAAAAATTTGGATCGCAAACATTCCCGGGAGTGACCCGGATCCACCGTCGTTGGATTTATTGAAATCCGTTTATCCGTTCTCAAGTTATAACACGACAAAGACAAACAGACAGACAGACACGGCTCATTTTACAATATCGAGACTTTAGATTATATTTGGGAATATCAACAATTCAAATAATTGGTAAGGATGTGGTTCATACCAACATAGGCTTTACTTCACCTTCCTTTACTTTACTCTATTTGATGGGGTCCATTTTTTATCTTCCCTTTAATTAGGGACCATTTGTACTCATTGTACCTTTTCAATGTCCTTTCCACATCACATCCTCATTTTCCTTTCCTTCTTCCAGGTCCTTCTCCAGTTTGCCAGTTTGTCATTACCTTCGCCAAAGGAACTGCACACAATGTGCTTACATGTGCCATAGGCGCCACCTGGTGGGAGCCAGTATTGCACGTTATCTCTTTTTCAACCGAGTACCTCTATAAAGTATGCACAATTAAATGTGAGTACGTCTATAAAGTACGTACTATGAAACCACACAACACAATTATTCCGAGCGATGGTCTTCGATCTCCGATTGTCTTTCTAGTTATTGTTGTCCATCGGTTGTCCGCTATTCTTGCTGCATGTCCAGCCCAATTCCATTTCAGGTTTTTATTGGGACCAATTTGGTATCCAATGGAGTTTTCTCTCCGATCCATCGACTTCACCTCTACCCTTCTTTTGTCATGGGAATACGTGACACCATCTTTCCATGGAGCTTCAAATTCCATAGGTGTTCCAATTATCCAAAGGACATATTACCAGTTACCACGGACGGCCATCCCAATCGTCACCTGGATTTTACCGGTTACCTCTGGTCTGTTACCCCATGGTCCTTGTTCGGGTGTTTGCTTCTGCTGCATTGTGGGAGTTTTTCGCACTTCGCCTCTTCTCATCTCGCTCTTCCACGAACTTTGGGGTGGAGTTGCAGAAGAGGGGGCTGGAAAAGGGGAACTTGCCTGGTAAAGGGAAGAATAAACGGAGGGGAGGATAAGGAAGCATAAATAGCTTATTGGTAGATGTTAGGGGGAAGATGTTCGTCGTTTTGCCTACGTAATATGTATATGATCTATATTATCCGCAAGATGGCGCTGTGCCACACAAGTGCACCAGCTTCCTCTGTTTACGTGACACTTGGAGCATGGAATACGAGTACTCTTTGGAATACAGCTCACAGCATGATTAAGCTTTGTGACGTTAACACGTCTCGTGAATCTATCGTACATACATGACGCATATAGTTTATGTGACTTATACATTAGCGGCAACAGCTTTGTGAAGTTTCTAAAATCATCAATTTTAATCCGATTGACTTGAAATTTGAAGAGGATTTGCATATCTGGACACTGAATTCAACCCCCAATTATTTTTGAGGTCAACATAGGCCAAAAGGTCAGAAGAGGCCAAAGGTCAACAACTCATTTTAGGTATTTTGTAAGTACCGTGATATGCACGACATATTTCTTGGTTATTTATTCGAATGCAACCTGTGGCTGCTGGTTGCATCATTTTCTGGGGGCTGTGACACTGATGCAGTACCCCCCTTACCAGCTATAGCTGGTGCTCATTTTGCCAACCTCGGAAGGATGACAGGCTGAGTCGACCCGGCTGGTGTTAATGGAAGGGTAACAGTTGGGGGGAGTTTAAGAGGAGGATGGAGGGATGAAAGTGTGGGTGTTTAGGGGTGAGAAGGCGGTATGAGCAAATTCAGAAGTGATAATAAAGAAAACAGAGACCCCAAACTATCCACGGTGTGCTTGATAAGACCCTGGGATTGATTTGACCTCCTGGCAACAGATGTCAAAGGTCAGATGTTTCAACAGAAGGGGTCTCAGATTATTGTCCCCGTCGCACCGCAGAGCGAAAGGGGAACTATGGTTTTCCCCTCCGTCCGTGTGTGCGCCCGTCCGTCCGTCCGTCCGTGCGTGTGTGTGTGCGTGCGTGCGTGCATGCGTACGTGCGTGCGTGCATGCGTGCGTAAGCGAAGGACCGAATTCTAATTTGGTGTGTGGGTGCAACCCACGTTAAAATCCAAGATGGCCGCCGCCATGTATGTCTGAACCTTGTGAGCGGAATATCTTGAAAAATAAGCGAAGTACCAACTTCTAATCTGGTGTGTGGGTGTATCTAGGCATAAGGAAGAACGCCATTGTAAATTGGGTCGCCACATCAAAATCCAAGATGGCCGCCACCATATATATGTCTGAACATTATGAGCGAAATATACTGAAAAATAAACGAACTACTAACTTCTAATCTGGTGTGTGGATGTATCTCGGCATAAGGAAGAACGCTATTGAAAATTGGGTCGCCACGTCAAAATCCAAGATGGCCACCGCCATGTATGTCTGAACCTTGTGAGCGGAATATCTTGAAAAATAAACGAACTACTAACTTCTAATCTGGTGTGTGGGTGTATCTACGCATAAGGGAGAACGCTATTGAAAATTGGGTCGCCACGTCAAAATCCAAGATGGCCGCCTTGCGTCTTCCACTTTGTCAAGTCACATCACTTCACCGACGTGGGACCTAGGCGTAACACTTGTTTCTGATCGAAATGCCTTCAGGTCTCTCTATCCCTCATCCTATTTGATCGATATATATGCCAAATGACGATGAAGCCAGGTAAGGATGAAGGTGTATTCATTCGTGAGGTCTAATTTAAACCTCATTAAGTGCAACCTCATGTTGGGCGTGCACGGATGGCGTGACCGTGGCTGTGGACCGGGGCAGTAAACCATGGACTGTGGACCGTGGCTGTGGACCGGGGCAGTAAACCATGGACTGTGGACTGGGGCAGTAAACCATGGACCGTGGCTGTGGCTGTGGACCAGGGCAGTAAACCATGGACTGTGGAACGGGGCAGTAAACCATGGACTGTGGCTGTGGCTGTGGACCGGGGCAGTAAACCATGGACTGTGGACCGTGGCTGTGGCTGTGGACCAGGGCAGTAAACCATGGACTGTGGACCGTGGCTGTGGACAGGGGCAGTAAACCATGGACTGTGGACCGTGGCTGTGGCTGTGGACCGGGGCAGTAAACCATGGACTGTGGACTGGGGCAGTAAACCATGGACTGTGGACCGGGGCAGTAAACCATGGACTGTGGACCGTGGCTGTGGCTGTGGCTGTGGACCGGGGCAGTAAACCATGGACTGTGGACCATGGCTGTGGCTGTGGACCGTGGCAGTAAACCATGGACTGTGGACCGGGGCAGTAAACCATGGACTGTGGACCGTGGCTGTGGACCGTGGCTGTGGACCGTGGCAGTAAACCATGGACTGTGGACCGTGAACTGTGGCGATAGACTGTGGCGTCGACCGTGAACCGCTACCATGGACCGTGGACCATCGGCCATGCGCGTGGACCATGGAACATGGACCATGACCGTGGACCGTGACCATGGACTGTGGCAATGGACCATGGACCATGGACCGTGAACCGTGACGGGTGATCATTGATCGGAACCGGTGACCGTGGACCATGGCCGTGGACCTCAGCCATAGACCGTGGCTGTGGACCATTAACAGTGGCCGTGGACCATGACCATGGACCTTAGCCATAGACCGTGGCTGTGGACCATTAACAGAGGCCGTGGACTGTGAGAGTGAACCGTGGTCATGTCCCCGTTAATGGTTACACAGTCAGAGACCGCCCCCGTATGGACTGACTTCGTTCCTTGTAACTCCAGACTCTGAGGATGATGACACGTCCCGAACCGTGGCTGTGGTTATACGTCACGAACGGTTACACGTCAGGAACGGTTACACTTCACGAACGGTTATATTAAAGTTTTTAGAATTGAACAATATTAGATTCAGGTTGATCAGAATCCTCCAACACAAACAACCTGCTTCATTCAGACCACAGTAACCTCTACCTGTGAATGGAATACCTCGTTATGACGTATGGTGTTCCCAGCTGATCATTTAGCGAGCTCATGGTGTTGGTAATCCAAGGTACAAATTCCAAATGCGATGTTGAATGGTCCATTGTCTAATAATATACCTGCGATTAATGTACATCGATTGAGGATCGTCTTTGTGGTTCGTGCACCTGATTTATGTCCATGAGTAACATGTTTATGTTCACTTTGACAAGTACACACCTGTTCCTTGACTAAACTGTTAATCGATTCTTTAGGTAGGACACGAGAAGTAACAGACAAAGTCTCTTTGTAGTAAGGGCATTTTATGAGATATTTCACAAATCTGTTAACTAAATTGTTACCAAAAAATTTCTTCACCAATATGTTTGTGAAGGTGTGTAATAACATGTGTTAAAATGTTGAAGTTCAACTCCCGTGGGAAACCCAGAAAAAAAGCTGTTGAATTCGGGTACCGAAAAATTATTTTCGAGAATTTTTTTTTTTTTTCATCGGCCCTTAAGTAACTTATGAGGGGTCAAAATAAGGGTTTTTCATGATTGAGTTGATTGTTAACATTTATATTTTCACTTTTACATTTACACACAAAGTAGCTTTTATTTCACATACATATATAATACTCAAGAGTTATTTCTCATTCACAATGTCAGAAGTTTCAACAGTCATTGTCTATGTCTTCTTCAGACTCAACAACATCATGACTGCAGTTTCTGCATGTAATGCCATTACAGACTCCACAGGCCGAGATGCACGTGACCCCATTCTTCTTGCAGCTGCATCGCCGGTTGCTGCAATCTCCATGACAATTACAGCTCGTGAACTGCAATAGCTCCTCAGGAGCCGTGGGGTCCAGTGTTGGAACTGGCTCATACCCATGCACAGGTGAAAACCACCCAACCTTGGAATGACGGGTAGATTTGCCTACTTTATTATATTCACAGCCTTCAGCCAAATCAGAAGATCAAAGGTCACTATAGCGACCCCAGCGCGCCGTATGCACTCTTTCAGAGTGGTGAAGATGGTGTTGAGGTCATTAGGGTCTCCTTCAATAACTGGGAGGAACTCGATCTGTGTGCTCTGCTTTGCATCATTAGCATGGATTCTCTTCATCCAGCCATTCCAGTTGGAGTGTGGGAACTCAGGATCGTTGGCTTTGATCACCCACCCCGCTGCCCAGAGTGTGTCACCTGGAGTGAGGAGTGGCTGATCATGAGCCAGGGAGGAGGAAAGCTCAGCGAGGGGGAGAAACATGATCGCGTTCGTTCCTATCTGTTTCCTGTTCGTAAATGGAATAATCTTTACTTCAGTTCCTCTCAGGATCTTAGCTTTGTCGAGTGCCTTCAACTTCACCCGGGGGAAAGCTGCTGTTGTCTGTGGATCTGGCAAAGGTGGTGCCGGAGAGGTGACTTCGATCCAACCCATTGAGTGAAAGGGAGTGTTTCCGTGAATAGAGACAATGTTTAAATCTATATTGTCTCCAACAAACTGAGTGACTGCATTGTTTGTTTCCCCAACCTCCATAAAGACCACCTGATCATTACTTGACAATTCACTTTCACTGGCTGGCACTTTGGCTGTCATCACTGATTGATCCTCAAGCGCAGCATCAACCGCAACCTCATCATTGATCTGTTCATCGGTTTCCTCCACAATGGTGTCAAGAGTGCCAGAAGTATCTGGAACATCATCTCCACTCCTACTATTAAGGAAGCAGTATTTGTAGTTTTGTGTCTCCGTGTAAGACTCAGTGTATCCCAGCCGGTGGAACTTGTTGAGCATCCATTTTGACCCAAATCTATGATCAAGTTGTATGGCAAGCCCCATTTGGTGTGGCAATACTCCAGACCGAGGTCGACAGGCCTTCATAAAATTCTGCCCCCAAACGGCAACTCTTTCGTCTGTCTTGGCAATCGGTCTCAAGAACATCTGAAGGCTTGCAGGAACAAGTGTCAGCTGACTATCGATGTCAGTCATACTGTGTGTGGTGGGGTATGACTTTGGACCTAAATCAATCAAGGCAATATCATTGGATATGAACTTGAGTGCCGTCTTTATGATCTGAGTCTTCTCATCTCCATGGTCAAGATTAGCATGATGCACTCGCAGAATATTGTCGGTGCCATCTTTGAGACAGAGTACATCTGCCCTTCTTTCCTGTGTTGTGAAATACAAGGTGTCTTCGTATTTCTCTAGAAGTTTTATCTTTAGCCAATGCTTTGAATAAGAAAGGCTCTTCTCTGGTGACTGATCAAACTCCTGCAGCTTTTCATGGACTTGGTCCATGTTCATTACCCCATGCTCTAATTCTGAGTCTAACCATTCGCAGAATTCAATAAAAACTGCCTCTCGCTCCTCATCAATACTCCTCTGTCCTCTCTTCCTTTTTCCTTCCTCATCAGTCTTGGACAAACTGTCACCTCTCGCAAACATAAGTCTGCATCGCAAATGGTACAGTGTTTCTTCTGCTACCAAGTCGTTGATCCCTTCCAGGCGTCCAGTGACTTCAGTGCCCCAGTCATCCCCGTGACTCCGTGCTGTCTTCAGCAAGCTTGCCTTCAGTGTATCTGCAGTCAAATTATCTGGCACTGTATTTCTTTCTAGCTTGTGCTGGATTATTTTTGTAGAGCTGGGCTGGTTGGTTGCAAAGAATGCATACATCCTTATACAGGAGGTCAACTGACTGTGATCTTCTAGAACTGCAACCAGTTGATGAACTGAACTCACAAGTAGTGCGTCTTCTCTTCAACTTTGATGACTCTTTCTCTGCCTTTGATGCTTGAGCTGACTTCTTGGTGGTTGCAACAAAGTTGTTGTACAGATCATTTTTACACTTCTGGTGGTACCTCAGTTTTCCTTCCTTTTGAGCCTCCTTCATACGTTCCACAACAGTAACATTTTCGACAGTTTCTGCTTGTTTCAATAAAGTTGAGTATCCCTTTGGAGTTGCCTGTATGAGCCTTTCAGCTGGTGTATCCGAGCGTGCACAGATGAAGCAATTGAGCACGGGTGGAGTAACGTCTTCATCCATATTGCTAGACTCCATGTCCTGCAAAGTAGAAAATGAGATATATTTAGAAATTATTTTTCCACAAAGGAGTGTCTGTGGTGAAATATAAATGTTAACAATCAACTCAGAACCATGAAAAACCCTTATTTGACCCCTCATAAGTTACTTAAGGGCCGATTAAAAAAATAAAAATTCTCGAAAATCATTTTTCGGTACCCGAATTCAACAGCTTTTTTTCTGGGTTTCCCACGGGAGTTGACCTTCAACATTTTAACACATGTTATTACACACCTTTACAAACATATCGGTGAAGAAATTTTTTGGTAACAATTTAGTTAACAGATTTTCATATGTTTTCCTTACTATTGGAAAAGCAGACATTATTGTGTACACAATCCAGGTTAGAGTGAGACAGAGGTGACAATGGATAGAATGGTGACAATGGTGACAATAGGTAGAAGGTAAATCCTGGATGTGGAGGAGATCTTGAGACAGGTGTGATGATGGAGATCCAGCTTATAGGGAACGGTGGAGGTCTTTTGAATCCACATTATCTTCAAGAGACAGGTGTGATGATGGAGATCCAGCTTATAGGGGACGGTGGAGGCCTTTTGAATCCACATTATCTACAAGAGACAGGTGTGATGATGGAGATCCAGGTTATAGGGGACGGTGGAGGTCTTTTGAATCCACATCATCCACAAGAGACAGGTGTGATGATGGAGATCCAGCTTAGTGGGGACGGTGGAGGTCTTTTGAATCCACATCATCCACAAGAGACAGGTGTGATGATGGAAATCCAGCTTAGAGGAGACGGTGGAGGTCTTTTGAATCCACATCATCCACAAGAGACAGGTGTGATGATGGAGATCCAGCTTACAGGGGACTGTAGAGGTCTTTTGAATCCACATTATATACAAGAGACAGGTGTGATGATGGAGATCCAGGTTATAGGGGACGGTGGAGGTCTTTTGAATCCACATCATCCACAAGAGACAGGTGTGATGATGGATATCCAGCTTATCGGGGACAGTAGAGGTCTTTTGAATCCACATCATTGACAAGAGACAGGTGTGATGATGGAGATCCAGCCCATAGGAGTACAGTAGAGGGTCTTTTGAATCCACATCATCCACAAGAGACAGGTGTGATGATGGAGATCCAGCTTATAGGGGACAGTGGAGGTCTTTTGAATCCACATCATCCACAAGAGACAGGTGTGATGATGCAGATCCAGCTTATAGGGGACGGTGGAGGTCTTTTGAATCCACATCATCCACAAGAGACAGGAGTGATGATGCAGATCCAGCTTATAGGGGACTGTAGAGGTCTTTTGAATCCACATCATCCACAAGAGACAGGTGTGATGATGCAGATCCAGCTTATAGGGGACTGTAGAGGTCTTTTGAATCCACATCATCCACAAGAGACAGGAGTGATGATGCAGATCCAGCTTATCGGGGACAGTGGAGGTCTTTTGAATCCACATCATCCACAAGAGACAGGTGTGATGATGCAGATCCAGCTTATAGGGGACGGTGGAGGTCTTTTGAATCCACATCATCTACAAGAGACAGGTGTGATGATGGAGATCCATCCCATAGGGGACAGTCGAGGTCTTTTGAATCCACATCATCCACAAGAGACAGGTGTGATGATGCAGATCCAGCTTATCGGGGACAGTGGAGGTCTTTTGAATCCACATCATCTACAAGAGACAGATGTGATGATGGAAATCCAGCCCATAGGGGACAGCAGTACTCCATCGAGCTACGATGTCCTTCACGAAGAGTAGGCGAGTTATCGCCGGCACCCTGAACAAATTTTAAATTTCTGCCCTTACCTTGCGATCCAGGATCTGGAGGGAACGAAGTGCAAAAGGGTCAACCCCGCAATGGGGTCGCTATGCCCTTTCGTTGGGCATGCTGATTAGTAGTTTGAAGTAGAGGAAGTAGTAGTAGCAGTTTGTAGTAGTGGACTAGTAGTAGTAGTAGTACTTACTAGTTGTAGTGAGTCATCAATGTGTGTGCCATCCCTCACATGCTCGTAATTGATGTGATGATTGGTTGCGTAACTTCACTTGTAATTGGAAGTAAACTTACTCGTCGAGAAGAGCACATTTGTTTTTGCACCCATTTTGAGTATTGGAGTGATTTTCCAGTTTTACAGGCAGATGGAAAGCTGAAAAATGGAGATAGAGAAGAAAGAATATTAGCAGCACAGGATTTGAGAAAGTGGGCACTGATGCCATCTGGGCAAATCATCGAGGCACAGAACAGGATTTGAGAAAGTGGGCACTGATGCCATCTGGACACATCATCGAGGCACAGGACAGGATTTGAGAAAGTGGGCACTGATGCCATCTGGGCACATCATCGAGGCACAGGCCAGGATTTGAGAAAGTGGGCACTAATGCCATCTGGGCACATCATCGAGGCACAGGACAGGATTTGAGAAAGTGGGCACTAATGCCATCTGGACACATCATCGAGGCACAGGACAGGATTTGAGAAAGTGGGCACTAATGCCATCTGGACACATCATCGAGGCACAGGCCAGGATTTGAGAAAGTGGGCACTGATGCCATCTGGACACATCATCGAGGCACAGGACAGGATTTGAGAAAGTGGGCACTAATGCCATCTGGACACATCATCGAGGCACAGGCCAGGATTTGAGAAAGTGGGCACTGATGCCATCTGGACACATCATCGAGGCACAGGACAGGATTTGAGAAAGTGGGCACTGATGCCATCTGGACACATCATCGAGGCACAGGACAGGATTTGAGAAAGTGGGCACTGATGCCATCTGGGCACATCATCGAGGCACAGGACAGGATTTGAGAAAGTGGGCACTGATGCCATCTGGACACATCATCGAGGCACAGGACAGGATTTGAGAAAGTGGGCACTGATGCCATCTGGTCACATCATCGAGGAACAGGACAGGATTTGAGAAAGTGGTCACTGATGCCATCTGGACACATCATCGAGGCACAGGACAGGATTTGAGAAAGTGGGCACTGATGCCATCTGGGCACATCATCGAGGCACAGGACAGGATTTGAGAAAGTGGGCACTGATGCCATCTGGGCACATCATCGAGCCCCCTTCCGCCTTGGCCCCGAGTTTCTCGACCACTACGATAACGACTCCTCTGACTGACCCGACTTGGTGCCCGTCCCTTCATCGACTCCTCCATACGGCCAGGTCTTGGCGGCCGTACCACAGCCGCCCCGCATGGATTCTTCCCTCAGAGTCCACCTCCGCCCGGGCCGGCCACCTCTGGCAACTCGGCTAGGCCCCGAGTGGCCGCTGCCGAGCCCCAAGTTCCTTGATCACTAGGGTCGTGACTCGTCTGGCAGACCCGACTGGGCCTCCGTCCCTCCGCGCGGGCCGCCACACCGGCTCCTCGCCGGTCGTATAGCTCGGTGGACAGGTCGTATCGTCCACGATTCCATCTTCTCCGATGAATCTAACAAACAAATATATTTTGTATCGATATTCTTTCGGCAAAGTGAACTGAGACCGGTAACTGCATGTAATCTGAACGCTGGAGAGCAAGCCGAATGAAGCGGGGGCCTCCCAACTATGGCGGCGTCTATAGAGGGCGCCCGTCCATTGAACCCTGCGTCGGATCGGTCTACACATTCGGTTAAAAGTGGATATGGAGAATAGTCATGAGTTTGCTCCACGATCTGTTTGCCAGGAAAAGGGCATCACCATTAATATCAATTCCAACAAATGCTTTTAATAAATGTTCATGGAATTTTCTCTTTCATTTCCACCCCGAACACTCCTCGCTGGTTGCTGGAATTCCCAGTTTCCCTCTGATCTTCAACCCACTCCTTTTAATTCCTTTTCCCTTCCCCTTTACCACACTTCTTTACTTTCATACTTACTTTTCCTTTTTATTACTTTGTTTACAATTCACCATATCATCAGCATTACAGGAGGACATACCTCAGATGTTCTCTCACCCCTCCACCCATCCCCCAGGCACATCCATTTTCATTTCCTTGTCTATTCTTACTTTTCTATGTGAATTTGATTTTGAAAAATGCTCAAACAAGGATGGGTTGGTTGAGGGTTCTGGTGGTAAACATGTCCATCGGATCTCGCACGTCGACCGACTCCGTGGGTCCAGCGGGGTGGCACGGGTATAGGCCTGGCTGCCCCCTTCCCGACTCCGTGGGTCCAGTGGCATGGCACGGGTATAGGGCTGGTTGCCCCCTCCCCCCGACTCCATGGGTCCAGTGGCGCGGCACGGATATAGGGCTGGTTGCCCCCTCCCCCCGACTCCATGGGTCCAGTGGCGTGGCACAGGTATAGGCCTGGCTGCCTCCCCCCCCCCCCCCCCCCCGATTCCGTGGGTCCAGTGGCGTGGCACGGGTATAGGCCTGGCTGCCCCCCACCCCCGACTCCGTGGCTCCAGTGGCGTGGCACGGGTATAGGGCTGGTTGCCCCCTCCCCCCGACTCCATGGGTCCAGTGGCGTGGCACGGATATAGGCCTGGCTGCCCCCCACCCCCCCCCGACTCCGTGGGTCCAGTGGCGTGGCACGGGTATAGGCCTGGCTGCCCCCTCCCCCCGTCTCCGTGGGTCCAGTGGCGTGGCACGGATATAGACCTGGCTGCCCCCCACCCCTGACTCCGTGGGTACAGCGGCTTGGCGCAGGTATAGGCCTGGCTGCCTCCCCTCTCCCCCGACACCGTGGGTCCAGTGGCGTGGCACGGGTATAGGCCAGGCTACCCCCCCCCCCCCCGACTCCGTGGGTCCAGTGGCTTGGCACAGGTATAGGCCTGGCTGCCCCCCTCCCCCCGACTGCGTGGGTCCAGTGGCGTGGCACGGGTATAGACCTGGCTGCCCCCCACCCCCGACTCCATGGGTCCACCTGCATGGTGCAGGGCATAGGCCTGGCCACCCATGTCGCCCCTCTGCGTGAGTTTACAAGGCAGAACGTAAATGTCTCTAATTGGAGGGCACGCTTGCTTGCATGAACCATCAACAGTGGCCAGCAAAGCCGGTCCGGTTATTTACAAACTTATCATAACAAAAAAATTCTTATGATGATTTACGTTTCACAAAGGTATGAAAATTCTCCGTCGGTAATTTGAATTCCTCGCATTATGGAAACTTGGCAGCAGCAAGTTAAAATAAATGTTGTGACCATGACACGAATCCAGAGATAAATATACAAACATGGTGGGAGGCCGCCCAGGGTGGCCCAGAATCAGTTAAAAAGGACAAACTAAAAACAACAACAACAACAACAACAACAACAACAACAGGGCCATTTCACAGGGTTGTGGTTGCCTTGCCAACTGGTCTACACAACACCCTGGTACATGCATTGAGGGGGGGGGGGGGCGGGGGTGGAGGTAGACTGCATATGGCCTTGTTCATTCATTCTCCTCGAATTGATATTGTTGAAATGAATGGTCTCCCTCCCTGCAGGTGTAGTGACAGTAGAGTCGTTGGGTAGTTTTGATTGGGTCGCACAGGTATTTGGTAGTGATGGGGATGGGTAAGTAAGATGTTGGCAAGATTGTGCAAGCCTGATGGGCCTAATGGCCGCCTACGTTTACATTCCTTCTAAATCCTTTGAATCATTCCCACTTATGATTCCTTCTCCTAGCATTTGCACAAAACGTACCGGTATACCTGTGATGCCTGTCTGTATAGATTCGTGTTTGGCTTCATTGATTTGTTCTGATTCTGACCGATGAGGGGCTGAAGGCCAAAAACAGCCAGGTAAGGAAACTTCAGGATGTAAGCTTTTACGAGACAGCTTTGTTTTCCATCTCCTTCGTCACCAATTGCCCTCCCTCTCTCGGTGCGGAAGGAAGTGTTCCGCAGTCGGAGCAGCAATTTGTCTTTCTTGGTTTGTTTATGGGTGCGACCACATTCAAACCTCTCAAGGGTAATTGGAACAGTGAGTGCAGAGCCATGGGGGTTAGTTAGGGTTATGGTTTTGGGTTAGGGTTAAGGTTAGGGTTAGGGTTTTGGGTTAGGGTTAGGGTTAGGGTTTTGGGTTAGGGTTAGGGTTTTGGGTTAGGGTTAGGGTTAGGGATAGGGATAGGGTTATTGTTAGGGTTGGGGTTATGGTTTTGGGTTAGGGTTAGGGTTAGGGTTATTGTTAGGGTTGGGGTTAGGGATAGGGTTATTGTTAGGGTTGGGGTTATGGTTTTGGGTTAGGGTCAGGTTTAGGGTAAGGGTTGTTAGGGTTAGGGTTATTGTTAGGGTTAGGGTTAGGTTTAGGGTTATTGTTAGGGTTAGGGCTTTGGGTTAGGGTGTGCGTGAAGAAATGGTTTACCTTTCATTGTCAATCACAAGAGTAGTGTCAGGTTACGCACAAGCCACTCTGACCTGTTACATAACCTTAGCCGAGATGGGAATTGCTCACTGTGCTCACTAAACGTCATGGAGAGGAAATTAAACTCCAGGCAGGAAGGACAGTCCCCACAGCACCGGATGGTCAATCCTAGGCCTCAGAACTAGGCACCTGTCCAGGACACCTGCACCATTGCATCTTCATTTTGGATACATAAAACGAATGTCCGTGGCTGCAAGGACATGGTACGACACTCTGGAAACTCAATCCCTGCTCATTTGGGAATGAAAGCGTCCATGAAGCAAGTTTGGCATTCCCAAAACAATGAAAAACTTGTTCCTTTATGAAAACCAACAACTTGTTCCTTTATGAAAACCAACAACTTGTTCCTTTATGAAAACCAACAACTAGTTCCTTTATGAAAACCAACAACTAGTTCCTTTATGAAAACAAACAACTTGTTCCTTTATGAAAACCAACAACTTGTTCCTTTATGAAAACCAACAACTTGTTCCTTTATGAAAACAAACAACTAGTTCCTTTATGAAAACCAACAACTAGTTCCTTTATGAAAACCAACAACTTGTTCCTTTATGAAAACCAACAACTTTTTCCTTTATGAAAACCAACAACTTGTTCCTTTATGAAAACCAACAACTTGTTCCTTTTTGAAAACCAACAACTTGTTCCTTTTTGAAAACCAACAACTTGTTCCTTTATGAAAACCAACAACTTGTTCCTTTATGAAAACCAACAACTTGTTCCTTTTTGAAAACCAACAACTTGTTCCTTCATGAAAACCAACAACTTGTTCCTTTTTGAAAACCAACAACTTGTTCCTTTATGAAAACCAACAACTTGTTCCTTTATGAAAACCAACAACTAGTTCCTTTTTGAAAACCAACAACTTGTTCCTTCATGAAAACCAACAACTTGTTCCTTTATGAAAACCAACAACTTGTTCCTTTTTGAAAACCAACAACTTGTTCCTTCATGAAAACCAACAACTTGTTCCTTTTTGAAAACCAACAACTTGTTCCTTTATGAAAACCAACAACTTGTTCCTTTTTGAAAACCAACAACTTGTTCCTTTTTGAAAACCAACAACTTGTTCCTTTATGAAAACCAACAACTTGTTCCTTTATGAAAACCAACAACTTGTTCCTTTTTGAAAACCAACAACTTGTTCTTTTTGAAAACCAACAACTTGTTCCTTTATGAAAACCAACAACTTGTTCCTTTTTAAAAACCAACAACTTGTTCCTTTATGAAAACCAACAACTTGTTCCTTCATGAAAACCAACAACTTGTTCCTTTTTGAAAACCAACAACTTGTTCCTTTATGAAAACCAACAACTTGTTCCTTTATGAAAACCAACAACTTGTTCCTTTATGAAAACAAACAACTTGTTCCTTTTTGAAAACCAACAACTTTTTCCTTTATGAAAACCAACAACTTGTTCCTTTATGAAAACCAACAACTTGTTCCTTTATGAAAACCAACAACTTGTTCCTTTATGAAAACCAACAACTTGTTCCTTTTTGAAAACCAACAACTTGTTACTTTATGAAAACCAACAACTTGTTCCTTCATGAAAACCAACAACTTGTTCCTTTATGAAAACCAACAACTTGATCCTTTATGAAAACCAACAACTAGTTCCTTTATGAAAACCAACAACTTGTTCCTTTTTGAAAACCAACAACTTGTTCCTTTTTGAAAACCAACAACTTGTTCCTTTATGAAAACCAACAACTTGTTCCTTTTTGAAAACCAACAACTTGTTCCTTTATGAAAACCAACAACTTGTTCCTTTTTGAAAACCAACAACTTGTTCCTTTTTGAAAACCAACAACTAGTTCCTTTATGAAAACCAACAACTTGTTCCTTTTTGAAAACCAACAACTTGTTCCTTTTTGAAAACCAACAACTTGTTCCTTTATGAAAACCAACAACTAGTTCCTTTATGAAAACCAACAACTTGTTCCTTTTTGAAAACCAACAACTTGTTCCTTTTTGAAAACCAACAACTTGTTCCTTCATGAAAACCAACAACTTGTTCCTTTTTGAAAACCAACAACTTGTTACTTTATGAAAACCAACAACTTGTTCCTTCATGAAAACCAACAACTTGTTCCTTTATGAAAACCAACAACTTGATCCTTTATGAAAACCAACAACTTGTTCCTTTATGAAAACCAACAACTTGTTCCTTTATGAAAACCAACAACTTGTTCCTTCATGAAAACCAACAACTTGTTCCTTTTTGAAAACCAACAACTTGTTCCTTTTTGAAAACCAACAACTTGTTCCTTTATGAAAACCAACAACTTGTTCCTTTTTGAAAACCAACAACTTGTTCCTTCATGAAAACCAACAACTTGTTCCTTTTTGAAAACCAACAACTTGTTCCTTTATGAAAACCAACAACTTTCAGAATTATTGGAATCTCCCGCGATGAAGCTATCTCTGAGGGCCTTTCACTCACTCACCGCAGGCAGGTAGGTGGTCTTTCTGTCTTCTACCGACTCCTCTCCGGCCTTGCACCCCCAGCTCTCTCTGTGCTCTGTCCCCCAAATATTCCTACAGGTCGCACAAGATCTGCCAGCCACCCTCTGATGGTTAAACTGCCGAAATCTCGGCTCTCTGCTCACCTTCACTCTTTCATTCCTCTTTTCTCCCGCCTCTGGAACAAACTCCCTCACTCCCTTCAATCCCACTCCTCCCTCCAGGTCTTTAAAACAGCTGTTCACCACCATCTCTTATCTTCCCCCATCCAAAACCTTGATCTTTTCTACCCCCACTAATTCACCCCAGATCCACCTTGTTTGAAATTCCAACTTTTTCCTGGAAGTCCTGGCAGTGTCCATATGTTTTATACCTCTCCCACCGCCCCCTTCCCATGCCCCCCCCCCCCCCAAAGCCCTCGCCCTCTCTCAGATCTCTCGATGTCTCCATGTCTCTCGGTCCCTGCTCTCAAATGTTGTGTTTGTGTCCTTCCCCCTCTCTCCCCATCTTGTCTACCGCTCCCGATGTTATATGTTTTATGTGTCGGTTTGTCTTTCTGTGTGATTAATGTTCGCTCTTTCACGAGCCTCGATCTTGTATACAAAAAAAAAAAAAAAAAAAAAAAAAAAAACTTGTTCCTTTATGAAAACCAACAACTTGTTCCTTTATGAAAACCAACAACTTGTTCCTTTTTGAAAACCAACAACTTGTTCCTTTTTGAAAACCAACAACTTGTTCCTTTATGAAAACCAACAACTTGTTCCTTTTTGAAAACCAACAACTTGTTCCTTTTTGAAAACCAACAACTTGTTCCTTTATGAAAACCAACAACTTGTTCCTTTTTGAAAACCAACAACTTGTTCCTTTTTGAAAACCAACAACTTGTTCCTTTATGAAAACCAACAACTTGTTCCTTTTTGAAAACCAACAACTTGTTCCTTTTTGAAAACCAACAACTTGTTCCTTTATGAAAACCAACAACTTGTTCCTTTTTGAAAACCAACAACTTGTTCCTTTTTGAAAACCAACAACTTGTTCCTTTTTGAAAACCAACAACTTGTTCCTTTATGAAAACCAACAACTTGTTCCTTTTTGAAAACCAACAACTTGTTCCTTCATGAAAACCAACAACTTGTTCCTTTTTGAAAACCAACAACTTGTTCCTTTATGAAAACCAACAACTTGTTCCTTTATGAAAACCAACAACTTGTTCCTTTATGAAAACCAACAACTTGTTCCTTTTTGAAAACCAACAACTTGTTCCTTTTTGAAAACCAACAACTTGTTCCTTTTTGAAAACCAACAACTTGTTCCTTTTTGAAAACCAACAACTTGTTCCTTTATGAAAACCAACAACTAGTTCCTTTATGAAAACCAACAACTTGTTCCTTTTTGAAAACCAACAACTTGTTCCTTTTTGAAAACCAACAACTTGTTCCTTTATGAAAACCAACAACTTGTTCCTTTTTGAAAACCAACAACTTGTTCCTTCATGAAAACCAACAACTTGTTACTTTATGAAAACCAACAACTTGTTCCTTTATGAAAACCAACAACTTGTTCCTTTATGAAAACCAACAACTTGTTCCTTTTTGAAAACCAACAACTTGTTCCTTTTTGAAAACCAACAACTAGTTCCTTTATGAAAACCAACAACTTGTTCCTTTATGAAAACCAACAACTTGTTCCTTTATGAAAACCAACAACTTGTTCCTTTATCAAAACCAACAACTTGTTCCTTTTTGAAAACCAACAACTTGTTCCTTCATGAAAACCAACAACTTGTTCCTTTATCAAAACCATCAACTCCTGTTCTTCTCATGGGGTTGTGGATTCCTCCTCCCGGTTACATTCATTGCAGGCCTCGTCATTTCGAAACTTGTTCGTCAATTTAGTCAGGTCAGTCTTTTGACTGCCGCTGGTAGCATGTAACCCAGTGCTACCTGCCGCATGGTCGGGTAGTCGGCGACTAAACTGACTACCCTCATTGGCTTGCCAGTGGGGAGCGTAACTGTCACTCCCTGCAGGACTAAAGACAATACCTGTTAAATGGCGGACGTGCTCCCTTTGGGAGCTAATGGCCATCCAGTATAGGGATGGTACCTCCTAAAAAACACACATCTGGTTGGACCGGTTTTTTAGGTAGCAGGTTGTAGACAGCAACAACTCAGGGTAGGACTACCGTTCGGACTCAGGAGCATCAAAGTGGTACCCGGAACCATCTTGCACTCTCCGTGTCAGGATTCCTGGTCTTACTTTCTGTCTCGCTCAAATTATATCTACCGGGCCTAGCTTTAACCTCTCCTTCTTGCAAACAAACACCATACACTTTTCATCAAACATTTTTTGGACACCGCTCCTTTCCGATGCCATCTCCAGGTGCTGCATAACGTCATTGCGGGGCACCGAAGGGGGCTCGGCAATGACGCACGCTGAAAGGGAGTACTCAGTTTTCACTCTGGTTGTTACTTGCCGGAAAAGATTCCGGCAAGTATGTTGATCGGTTGGTTTGTCTGTTTGTCTGTTTGTGAAGATCAAATATTGATATGTCCACATATGTTAAAAAGATTTTTTTTAAACATTTTATGGGATGTACTTACTTTTTCCACATGCGAAATTTGCATTTATGTTTATTAACTCAACTGGACTATGTCCAGCTGAGTTTTTGTCGACACCCAGTGTCCGTCGTCCGTCTGTCTGTCTGTCTGTCTGTTTGTGCGCAGTACTACGTCTACATCGTTGCACATAGCATCGCCATACTTTACACACATATTTGCCTTGCCCTGGAATAGACTGTGCCCAATTTTTAACTCTCTAGGCCCAAGGTCAAGCTCAAGGTCACCCAAAACGTGAAATCAGGGGGATCGAGTTTTCATTTAAAATACATTTCAAACCACCATAACTCTAAAAGTACAAGAGATATGCATTATGCATACACTTACTGTTACTGACATATAGGAAGTCACATACGACATTTCATTTGGCACCATGACATTTGACCTTGAGTGACCTTGAAAGGTCAAACTCAAGGTCAAAAATTGTTTTTTTTACTAATAACTCTGTCAAACATTATCCGATTCCCTTCTAACCAACACCGAAATGTTCAATATTCAATTCCCGAAAAATAACATGTGGCATAAAATGGTCAAAAATGCTTAGTTTTAATTAGTTTTTGGGGTCAAAAGTCAGGGGGCCAAGTTTTCATTTCGAATATATTTCAAACCACTACAACTCTGAAAGGCCAAGAGATATGCATACACATACTCAGTTACCTTCCATTGCTTAGCATATATACATGTATAGATTTCCCGCCATTTTGATCCAAGTTACAATCTATACATTTTGATCCAAAATGGCCGATAAAAAGTACATTCCGGCAAGTCCTCGGTCTCTGACCGATTTTTCATCTGTTTGTCTGTCTGTCTGTTTGTCTGTCTGTATGTTTGTTCGCAATACTACGTCTACACCATTGCACGTAGAATCGCCAAACTTTAGACACATATTTGGCTTGCCCTGGAATAGACTGTGCCCAATTTTTAACTCTCTCGGCCCAAAGCCTCCATTATGACGTCATAATTTGATAATTCGACAAGTACAAAACTTCATCCAATCAAGATGCAATTTCTTGAGCATAATCTAGGAATATATTAGTTTAGAAAACAAGTAATGATGACGTCATCGGTCACGTGGTTCGGACGCCATATTTGTCCAAAATGGCCGATAAAAAAGTACATTCCGGCAAGTCCTCGGTCTCTGACCGATTTTTCATCTGTTTGTCTGTCTGTTTGTTCGCAGTACTACATCTACACCGTTGCACGTAGAATCGCCAAACTTTACACACATATTTGTCTTGCCCTGGAATAGACTGTGCCCAATTTTTAACTCTCTCGGCCCAAGGCCTCCATTATGACGTCATAATTCGATAATTCGACAAGTACAAAACTTCATCCAATCAAGATGCAATTTCTTGAGCATCATCAAGGAATAAATTAGTTTAGAAAACAAATAATGATGACGTCGTTGGTCACGTGGTTAAGCCGCCATCTTGGAAAAACCGAAAAACTTTGCACCTCCATATCTCCGAAAGTGCTGAATAGAAAAAATTGAGACATAGCTCATTGTAAAGAACTCTCCGTGGGGAATAAAATATGTTAATGATGATGTCATCGGTGACGTGGTTCGGCCGCTATCTTGGAAAAACCTTGCACCTCTATATCTCCGAAAGTGCTGAATAGAAAAAATTGAGACATGGCTCATTGTAAAGAACTCTCCATGGGGAATAAAATATGTTAATTATGATGTCATAGGTAGCTCCATAATGACGTCGTAATTCGACAAGTACAAAACTTCACCTGATCAAGATGAAATTTATTGAGCATCATCAAGGAATATATTAGTTTAGAAAACAAATAATGATGACGTCATCGGTCACGTGGTTCGGACGCCATATTTGTCCAAAATGGCCGATAAAAAAGTACATTCCGGCAAGTGCCCGGTCTCTGACTGATTTTTCATCTTGTTTGTTTGTCTGGGCGATATCTCAGCCATCCTTTGAGCTATGAAGCTGAAATTTCAGCACAACAGTGAGCAAGTACTTTGTCAAAAACAGCATTTTTTGTTTTTTGATTAATCAATTAATTGATTAGTTACTTAATTATTATCGATTAATTAAGTACTTATATTATATTAAGTACTTATATTAATATAATATTATAATAATTAATTAAGTACTTATATTATTATATTATTACTTATATTAAGTACTTATAATTAAGTACTTATTTCCTTTCTCTTCTGGGCATTATTTCGGCACCTTTTGTTAGGAAGCTGATATTTAGACATGCCAATGACCAAGTGATTTGGCTGTAAAGACCATTTCTTATTTATTGATTAATCAATTAATCGATGAATTATTTAATTATTCGATTAATGACTTCATCAAAAATTTTTTAAGTGATTCAGATGAAATGGTGGGGCTCATGTAATCTATTAGCCAATTGATTAATTATTTAATTTTTGATGATTATTATTTATTTATTTTCATTATTAATCATTTATTTATTTATTTATTTCTCTTCTGGACATTATCTCGGCACCTTTTGAGTTTGGAAGCTGATATTTAGACATGCCAATGAGCAAGTGATTTGGCTGTAAGGGCTATTTTGATTTGTTGATTTTCCAATTGATCGATTAGTTATTAAATTATTCGATTAATTAATTCCTTGTGTTTTATACCTCTCCCCCCCCCCCCCCCCCTTCCCACGCCTCCTCCCCCCAAGCCCTCTCCCTCCCACACTTCTCCCTGCTCTCAAATGTTGTGTTTGTGTGCTTCCCCTTCTCTCCCCATCTTGTCTTCCGCTCCCTCTATTTATATATTTTGTTTGTCTGGTTGATTTGTTTGTGAAATAAATGTTAGCTCTTTCACGAGCCTCGATTCAGTATACAAAAATAATAATAATAATAATAATAATAAATTAATTTTTTAAGTAACAGATTCGGATGAAATGGTGGTGTTTTATGTATTATATTAGCCAATTGATTAATTATTTAATTTTTCATGATTAATATTTCTTTCTTTTCATAATTATTAATCATTTATTTATTTTCTTTCTCATCTAGACAATATCTCAGGCACCTTTTGAGCTAGGAAGCTAATATTTGGACACAACAGAGACCAAGTTATGTGGCTGTAAAGGATATTTTTGATTTATTGATTAATGAATTAATCGATTAATTATTTAATTATTCGATTAATGACTGAATTGATTACTTTTTTAAGTTACAGATTCAGATGAAATGGTGGTGGTTTTATGTATTCTTTAGCCAATTTATTAATAATTTAGTTTTTAATGATTATTATTTATTTATTTTCATTATTAATCATTTATTTATTTTCTTTCTCATCTGGGCAATATCTCAGGCACCTTTTGAGCTCGGCAGCTGATATTTGGACATGACAATGACCAAGTGATTTGTCTCTAAGGGATATTTTTGATTTATTGATTAATCAATTAATCGATTAATTATTTATTGATCAATTAATTAATTATTTAATTTTTTATTGATGACTTATTTAATTAAATTCCTAAAAGTTATACCTTCAGATGAAGCACGAGTCGTTTAGCTATGCTATTAGCCAATTGATGAAGAAAATATTTTATGATAATCTTTTATTGATTTTAATTGTGCAATTAATCAATCAATTATTGGACACCTCTCCCTCCCAATATAGTCTCTATGAGTTGCACGGCGGTATTGCTTAATTTATTTATTTGGCATGGGGGCGGCAGTATGGCCAAAGAAACCCCGGCAATGCCGCGCTGGAGGATATTTATTTATGTGGCATGGGGGCGGTGTACTGTACTTGTTTTATTCAAGGCCTAGCCTCCATGCGGACCATATAGCCCATGGCTCGGGCCTTCAACATAAAAAAAAAATGGCGTTTCCATTATTCCGTATGCACTCATCATGTGCCAAGTGCAATACCCACCTGACAAGATCATTGCAATGGAGAGATTGGTGAAGTGTATGAATTAAAAATAAAAATGGTGCTGGATTGTCAATAATGGTAAATGTCCAATTTTGGATTCAAACCTGAGGCCTACATGTCACTTAGTGAGCGACGTTTTCCTTTCCTGTTCCAGCCTTCAGCTTGCTGTGCTCACAATGGCGCTCGGGGAGTCTGGGCAATTTGCGTCATGAATGAAAACAGTTTCCCAGGGCGCGTGGAGAAAGGAACGATTTGTCTGCACAGTTTTCATCTCGTTCAGCCTCGAATTGTTAATGGCGTTGAGGCCCACGGCCTTTCAGAAGCACTGACCCTTGCTTTCACCCCTCTGCTGTTCTTTCGCGTCCACCTCTCCCACCCCTGGGTTCAACATGTCCCAATCTCCCAATCTCGCATGCCTTCTGGTCCTACATCTCCGTTTACTGGTGAGCGAGGCGTCCCGGGCCTGCCTGCGTCGGCCATGTTTGCTTGCTGTCAGGGGAGGCCTAATTGATGCATTTTCTAAACCCTCCACCTCATGGGATGGTAAATCTCGAACTACTGTGAAAGTAAATCTCTCCATTTAACATCATTTCTAAACGTTCTAACTCATGTGATGGTAAATCTCGACATTTAACATCATTTCTAAACGTTCTAACTCATGTGATGGTAAATCTGTACATTTAACATCATTTTCTAAACGTTCTAACTCATGTGATGGTAAATCTCTACATTTAACATCATTTTCTAAACCCTCTAAATCTCATGTGATGGTAAATCTCTCCATTTAACATCATTTCTAAACGTTCTAACTCATGTGATGGTAAATCTGTACATTTAACATCATTTTCTAAACGTTCTAACTCATGTGATGGTAAATCTCTACATTTAACATCATTTTCTAAACCCTCTAATCCCATGTGATGGTAAATCTCTACATTTAACATCATTTTCTAAACCCTCTAAATCTCATGTGATGGTAAATCTCTCCATTTAACATCATTTCTAAACGTTCTAACTCATGTGATGGTAAATCTCGACATTTAACATCATTTTCTAAACTCTCTAATCTCATGTGATGGTAAATCTGTACATTTAACATCATTTTCTAAACTCTCTAATCTCATGTGATGGTAAATCTCCACATTTAACATCATTTTCTAAACTCTCTAATCTCATGTGATGGTAAATCTGTACATTTAACATCATTTTCTAAACTCTCTAATCTCATGTGATGGTAAATCTCCACATTTATCATCATTTTCTAAACCCTCTAATCTCATGTGATGGTAAATCTGTACATTTATCATCATTTTCTAAACTCTCTAATCTCATGTGATGGTAAATCTGTACATTTATCATCATTTTCTAAACTCTCTAATCTCATGTGATGGTAAATCTGTACATTTATCATCATTTTCTAAACTCTCTAATCCCATGTGATGGTAAATCTCGACATTTAACATCATTTTCTAAACTCTCTAATCCCATGTGATGGTAAATCTCCACATTTAACATCATTTTCTAAACTCTCTAATCTCATGTGATGGTAAATCTCCACATTTAACATCATTTTCTAAACTCTCTAATCTCATGTGATGGTAAATCTCCACATTTATCATCATTTTCTAAACTCTCTAATCTCATGTGATGGTAAATCTCCACATTTAACATCATTTTCTAAACCCTCTAATCTCATGTGATGGTAAATCTCCACATTTATCATCATTTTCTAAACTCTCTAATCCCATGTGATGGTAAATCTCCACATTTATCATCATTTTCTAAACCCTCTAATCTCATGTGATGGTAAATCTCCACATTTATCATCATTTTCTAAACCCCCTAATCCCATGTGATGGTAAATCTCCACATTTATCATCATTTTCTAAACCCTCTAATCCCATGTGATGGTAAATCTCTACATTTATCATCATTTTCTAAACCCCCTAATCCCATGTGATGGTAAATCTCCACATTTATCATCATTTTCTAAACCCTCTAATCCCATGTGATGGTAAATCTCCACATTTATCATCATTTTCTAAACCCCCTAATCCCATGTGATGGTAAATCTCCACATTTATCATCATTTTCTAAACCCTCTAATCTCATGTGATGGTAAATCTCCACATTTATCATCATTTTCTAAACCCCCTAATCCCATGTGATGGTAAATCTCCACATTTATCATCATTTTCTAAACCCCCTAATCCCATGTGATGGTAAATCTCCACATTTATCATCATTTTCTAAACCCTCTAATCCCATGTGATGGTAAATCTCCACATTTATCATCATTTTCTAAACCCTCTAATCTCATGTGATGGTAAATCTCTACATTTATCATCATTTTCTAAACCCTCTAATCCCATGTGATGGTAAATCTCCACATTTATCATCATTTTCTAAACCCTCTAATCTCATGTGATGGTAAATCTCTACATTTATCATCATTTTCTAAACTCTCTAATCCCATGTGATGGTAAATCTCTACATTTATCATCATTTTCTAAACCCTCTAATCTCATGTGATGGTAAATCTCTACATTTATCATCATTTTCTAAACTCTCTAATCTCATGTGATGGTAAATCTCCACATTTATCATCATTTTCTAAACCCTCTAATCTCATGTGATGGTAAATCTCTACATTTATCATCATTTTCTAAACTCTCTAATCCCATGTGATGGTAAATCTCTACATTTATCATCATTTTCTAAACCCTCTAATCTCATGTGATGGTAAATCTCTACATTTATCATCATTTTCTAAACTCTCTAATCTCATGTGATGGTAAATCTCCACATTTATCATCATTTTCTAAACCCTCTAATCTCATGTGATGGTAAATCTCCACATTTATCATCATTTTCTAAACCCTCTAATCTCATGTGATGGTAAATCTCTACATTTATCATCATTTTCTAAACTCTCTAATCCCATGTGATGGTAAATCTCTACATTTATCATCATTTTCTAAACTCTCTAATCCCATGTGATGGTAAATCTCCACATTTATCATCATTTTCTAAACTCTCTAATCCCATGTGATGGTAAATCTCTACATTTATCATCATTTTCTAAACCCTCTAATCTCATGTGATGGTAAATCTCTACATTTATCATCATTTTCTAAACTCTCTAATCTCATGTGATGGTAAATCTCCACATTTATCATCATTTTCTAAACCCTCTAATCTCATGTGATGGTAAATCTCCACATTTATCATCATTTTCTAAACCCTCTAATCTCATGTGATGGTAAATCTCTACATTTATCATCATTTTCTAAACTCTCTAATCCCATGTGATGGTAAATCTCTACATTTATCATCATTTTCTAAACTCTCTAATCCCATGTGATGGTAAATCTCCACATTTATCATCATTTTCTAAACTCTCTAATCCCATGTGATGGTAAATCTCTACATTTATCATCATTTTCTAAACTCTCTAATCCCATGTGATGGTAAATCTCCACATTTATCATCATTTTCTAAACTCTCTAATCCCATGTGATGGTAAATCTCTACATTTATCATCATTTTCTAAACTCTCTAATCTCATGTGATGGTAAATCTCTACATTTATCATCATTTTCTAAACCCCATAATCCCATGTGATGGTAAATCTCCACATTTATCATCATTTTCTAAACTCTCTAATCCCATGTGATGGTAAATCTCTACATTTATCATCATTTTCTAAACTCTCTAATCCCATGTGATGGTAAATCTCTACATTAATCATCATTTTCTAAACTCTCTAATCCCATGTGATGGTAAATCTCCACATTTATCATCATTTTCTAAACCCTCTAATCCCATGTGATGGTAAATCTCCACATTTATCATCATTTTCTAAACCCTCTAATCCCATGTGATGGTAAATCTCCACATTTATCATCATTTTCTAAACTCTCTAATCCCATGTGATGGTAAATCTCTACATTTATCATCATTTTCTAAACCCTCTAATCTCATGTGATGGTAAATCTCCACATTTATCATCATTTTCTAAACTCTCTAATCCCATGTGATGGTAAATCTCCACATTTATCATCATTTTCTAAACCCTCTAATCCCATGTGATGGTAAATCTCTACATTTATCATCATTTTCTAAACCCTCTAATCTCATGTGATGGTAAATCTCTACATTTATCATCATTTTCTAAACCCTCTAATCCCATGTGATGGTAAATCTCTACATTTATCATCATTTTCTAAACCCTCTAATCCCATGTGATGGTAAATCTCTACATTTATCATCATTTTCTAAACCCTCTAATCCCATGTGATGGTAAATCTCTACATTTATCATCATTTTCTAAACCCTCTAATCCCATGTGATGGTAAATCTCTACATTTATCATCATTTTCTAAACCCTCTAATCCCATGTGATAGTAAATCTCTACATTTATCATCATTTTCTAAACTCTCTAATCTCATGTGATGGTAAATCTCTACATTTATCATCATTTTCTAAACCCTCTAATCCCATGTGATGGTAAATCTGTACATTTATCATCATTTTATAAACCCTCTAATCCCATGTGATGGTAAATCTCTACATTTATCATCATTTTCTAAACCCTCTAATCCCATGTGATGGTAAATCTCCACATTTATCATCATTTTCTAAACCCTCTAATCCCATGTGATGGTAAATCTCCACATTTATCATCATTTTCTAAACTCTCTAATCCCATGTGATGGTAAATCTCTACATTTATCATCATTTTCTAAACCCTCTAATCCCATGTGATGGTAAATCTCTACATTTATCATCATTTTCTAAACCCCCTAATCCCATGTGATGGTAAATCTCCACATTTATCATCATTTTCTAAACCCTCTAATCCCATGTGATGGTAAATCTCTACATTTATCATCATTTTCTAAACCCTCTAATCTCATGTGATGGTAAATCTCCACATTTATCATCATTTTCTAAACCCTCTAATCCCATGTGATGGTAAATCTCTACATTTATCATCATTTTCTAAACCCCCTAATCCCATGTGATGGTAAATCTCCACATTTATCATCATTTTCTAAACCCTCTAATCTCATGTGATGGTAAATCTCTACATTTATCATCATTTTCTAAACCCTCTAATCCCATGTGATGGTAAATATCCACATTTATCATCATTTTCTAAACCTTCTAATCCCATGTGATGGTAAATCTCTACATTTATCATCATTTTCTAAACCCTCTAATCCCATGTGATGGTAAATCTCTACATTTATCATCATTTTCTAAACCCTCTAATCTCATGTGATGGTAAATCTCCACATTTATCATCATTTTCTAAACTCTCTAATCTCATGTGATGGTAAATCTCCACATTTATCATCATTTTCTAAACCCTCTAATCTCATGTGATGGTAAATCTCTACATTTATCATCATTTTCTAAACTCTCTAATCCCATGTGATGGTAAATCTCTACATTTATCATCATTTTCTAAACTCTCTAATCCCATGTGATGGTAAATCTCCACATTTATCATCATTTTCTAAACTCTCTAATCCCATGTGATGGTAAATCTCTACATTTATCATCATTTTCTAAACTCTCTAATCCCATGTGATGGTAAATCTCCACATTTATCATCATTTTCTAAACTCTCTAATCCCATGTGATGGTAAATCTCTACATTTATCATCATTTTCTAAACCCCCTAATCCCATGTGATGGTAAATCTCTACATTTATCATCATTTTCTAAACCCTCTAATCCCATGTGATGGTAAATCTCCACATTTATCATCATTTTCTAAACTCTCTAATCCCATGTGATGGTAAATCTCTACATTTATCATCATTTTCTAAACCCTCTAATCTCATGTGATGGTAAATCTCCACATTTATCATCATTTTCTAAACTCTCTAATCCCATGTGATGGTAAATCTCCACATTTATCATCATTTTCTAAACCCTCTAATCCCATGTGATGGTAAATCTCTACATTTATCATCATTTTCTAAACCCTCTAATCTCATGTGATGGTAAATCTCTACATTTATCATCATTTTCTAAACCCTCTAATCCCATGTGATGGTAAATCTCTACATTTATCATCATTTTCTAAACCCTCTAATCCCATGTGATGGTAAATCTCTACATTTATCATCATTTTCTAAACCCTCTAATCCCATGTGATGGTAAATCTCTACATTTATCATCATTTTCTAAACCCTCTAATCCCATGTGATGGTAAATCTCTACATTTATCATCATTTTCTAAACCCTCTAATCCCATGTGATAGTAAATCTCTACATTTATCATCATTTTCTAAACTCTCTAATCTCATGTGATGGTAAATCTCTACATTTATCATCATTTTCTAAACCCTCTAATCCCATGTGATGGTAAATCTGTACATTTATCATCATTTTATAAACCCTCTAATCCCATGTGATGGTAAATCTCTACATTTATCATCATTTTCTAAACCCTCTAATCCCATGTGATGGTAAATCTCCACATTTATCATCATTTTCTAAACCCTCTAATCCCATGTGATGGTAAATCTCCACATTTATCATCATTTTCTAAACTCTCTAATCCCATGTGATGGTAAATCTCTACATTTATCATCATTTTCTAAACCCTCTAATCCCATGTGATGGTAAATCTCTACATTTATCATCATTTTCTAAACCCCCTAATCCCATGTGATGGTAAATCTCCACATTTATCATCATTTTCTAAACCCTCTAATCCCATGTGATGGTAAATCTCTACATTTATCATCATTTTCTAAACCCTCTAATCTCATGTGATGGTAAATCTCCACATTTATCATCATTTTCTAAACCCTCTAATCCCATGTGATGGTAAATCTCTACATTTATCATCATTTTCTAAACCCCCTAATCCCATGTGATGGTAAATCTCCACATTTATCATCATTTTCTAAACCCTCTAATCTCATGTGATGGTAAATCTCTACATTTATCATCATTTTCTAAACCCTCTAATCCCATGTGATGGTAAATATCCACATTTATCATCATTTTCTAAACCTTCTAATCCCATGTGATGGTAAATCTCTACATTTATCATCATTTTCTAAACCCTCTAATCCCATGTGATGGTAAATCTCTACATTTATCATCATTTTCTAAACCCTCTAATCTCATGTGATGGTAAATCTCCACATTTATCATCATTTTCTAAACTCTCTAATCTCATGTGATGGTAAATCTCCACATTTATCATCATTTTCTAAACCCTCTAATCTCATGTGATGGTAAATCTCTACATTTATCATCATTTTCTAAACTCTCTAATCCCATGTGATGGTAAATCTCTACATTTATCATCATTTTCTAAACTCTCTAATCCCATGTGATGGTAAATCTCCACATTTATCATCATTTTCTAAACTCTCTAATCCCATGTGATGGTAAATCTCTACATTTATCATCATTTTCTAAACTCTCTAATCCCATGTGATGGTAAATCTCCACATTTATCATCATTTTCTAAACTCTCTAATCCCATGTGATGGTAAATCTCTACATTTATCATCATTTTCTAAACCCCCTAATCCCATGTGATGGTAAATCTCTACATTTATCATCATTTTCTAAACTCTCTAATCCCATGTGATGGTAAATCTCCACATTTATCATCATTTTCTAAACTCTCTAATCCCATGTGATGGTAAATCTCTACATTTATCATCATTTTCTAAACTCTCTAATCCCATGTGATGGTAAATCTCCACATTTATCATCATTTTCTAAACTCTCTAATCCCATGTGATGGTAAATCTCTACATTTATCATCATTTTCTAAACCCTCTAATCCCATGTGATGGTAAATCTCTACATTTATCATCATTTTCTAAACCCTCTAATCCCATGTGATGGTAAATCTCTACATTTACCATCATTTTCTAAACTCTCTAATCTCATGTGATGGTAAATCTCCACATTTATCATCATTTTCTAAACCCTCTAATCTCATGTGATGGTAAATCTCTACATTTATCATCATTTTCTAAACTCTCTAATCCCATGTGATGGTAAATCTCTACATTTATCATCATTTTCTAAACTCTCTAATCCCATGTGATGGTAAATCTCCACATTTATCATCATTTTCTAAACTCTCTAATCCCATGTGATGGTAAATCTCTACATTTATCATCATTTTCTAAACTCTCTAATCCCATGTGATGGTAAATCTCCACATTTATCATCATTTTCTAAACTCTCTAATCCCATGTGATGGTAAATCTCTACATTTATCATCATTTTCTAAACTCTCTAATCTCATGTGATGGTAAATCTCTACATTTATCATCATTTTCTAAACCCCATAATCCCATGTGATGGTAAATCTCCACATTTATCATCATTTTCTAAACTCTCTAATCCCATGTGATGGTAAATCTCCACATTTATCATCATTTTCTAAACTCTCTAATCCCATGTGATGGTAAATCTCTACATTTATCATCATTTTCTAAACCCTCTAATCCCATGTGATGGTAAATCTCCACATTTATCATCATTTTCTAAACTCTCTAATCCCATGTGATGGTAAATCTCCACATTTATCATCATTTTCTAAACTCTCTAATCCCATGTGATGGTAAATCTCTACATTTATCATCATTTTCTAAACTCTCTAATCCCATGTGATGGTAAATCTCCACATTTATCATCATTTTCTAAACTCTCTAATCCCATGTGATGGTAAATCTCTACATTTATCATCATTTTCTAAACCCTCTAATCTCATGTGATGGTAAATCTCCACATTTATCATCATTTTCTAAACTCTCTAATCCCATGTGATGGTAAATCTCCACATTTATCATCATTTTCTAAACCCTCTAATCCCATGTGATGGTAAATCTCTACATTTATCATCATTTTCTAAACCCTCTAATCTCATGTGATGGTAAATCTCTACATTTATCATCATTTTCTAAACCCTCTAATCCCATGTGATGGTAAATCTCTACATTTATCATCATTTTCTAAACCCTCTAATCCCATGTGATGGTAAATCTCTACATTTATCATCATTTTCTAAACCCTCTAATCCCATGTGATGGTAAATCTCTACATTTATCATCATTTTATAAACCCTCTAATCCCATGTGATGGTAAATCTCTACATTTATCATCATTTTCTAAACCCTCTAATCCCATGTGATAGTAAATCTCTACATTTATCATCATTTTCTAAACTCTCTAATCTCATGTGATGGTAAATCTCTACATTTATCATCATTTTCTAAACCCTCTAATCCCATGTGATGGTAAATCTCTACATTTATCATCATTTTCTAAACCCTCTAATCCCATGTGATGGTAAATCTCCACATTTATCATCATTTTCTAAACCCCCTAATCCCATGTGATGGTAAATCTCTACATTTATCATCATTTTCTAAACCCTCTAATCTCATGTGATGGTAAATCTCCACATTTATCATCATTTTCTAAACCCTCTAATCTCATGTGATGGTAAATCTCTACATTTAACATCATTTTCTAAACCCTCTAATCCCATGTGATGGTAAATCTCCACATTTATCATCATTTTCTAAACCCCCTAATCCCATGTGATGGTAAATCTCCACATTTATCATCATTTTCTAAACCCTCTAATCCCATGTGATGGTAAATCTCTACATTTATCATCATTTTCTAAACCCTCTAATCCCATGTGATGGTAAATCTCTACATTTATCATCATTTTCTAAACCCCCTAATCCCATGTGATGGTAAATCTCTACATTTATCATCATTTTCTAAACCCTCTAATCCCATGTGATGGTAAATCTCTACATTTATCATCATTTTCTAAACCCTCTAATCCCATGTGATGGTAAATCTCCACATTTATCATCATTTTCTAAACCCCCTAATCCCATGTGATGGTAAATCTCCACATTTATCATCATTTTCTAAACTCTCTAATCCCATGTGATGGTAAATCTCTACATTTATCATCATTTTCTAAACCCTCTAATCCCATGTGATGGTAAATCTCTACATTTATCATCATTTTCTAAACCCTCTAATCCCATGTGATGGTAAATCTCTACATTTATCATCATTTTCTAAACCCTCTAATCTCATGTGATGGTAAATCTCTACATTTATCATCATTTTCTAAACCCTCTAATCTCATGTGATGGTAAATCTCCACATTTATCATCATTTTCTAAACCCCCTAATCCCATGTGATGGTAAATCTCTACATTTATCATCATTTTCTAAACCCTCTAATCCCATGTGATGGTAAATCTCCACATTTATCATCATTTTCTAAACTCTCTAATCCCATGTGATGGTAAATCTCTACATTTATCATCATTTTCTAAACCCTCTAATCCCATGTGATGGTAAATCTCTACATTTATCATCATTTTCTAAACCCTCTAATCCCATGTGATGGTAAATCTCTACATTTATCATCATTTTCTAAACCCTCTAATCCCATGTGATGGTAAATCTCTACATTTATCATCATTTTCTAAACCCTCTAATCTCATGTGATGGTAAATCTCTACATTTAACATCATTTTCTAAACCCTCTAATCCCATGTGATGGTAAATCTCCACATTTATCATCATTTTCTAAACCCCCTAATCCCATGTGATGGTAAATCTCCACATTTATCATCATTTTCTAAACCCTCTAATCCCATGTGATGGTAAATCTCTACATTTATCATCATTTTCTAAACCCTCTAATCTCATGTGATGGTAAATCTCCACATTTATCATCATTTTCTAAACCCTCTAATCCCATGTGATGGTAAATCTCTACATTTATCATCATTTTCTAAACCCCCTAATCCCATGTGATGGTAAATCTCCACATTTATCATCATTTTCTAAACCCTCTAATCTCATGTGATGGTAAATCTCCACATTTATCATCATTTTCTAAACCCTCTAATCTCATGTGATGGTAAATCTCTACATTTATCATCATTTTCTAAACCCTCTAATCCCATGTGATGGTAAATCTCTACATTTATCATCATTTTCTAAACTCTCTAATCTCATGTGATGGTAAATCTCTACATTTATCATCATTTTCTAAACTCTCTAATCTCATGTGATGGTAAATCTCTACATTTATCATCATTTTCTAAACCCTCTAATCCCATGTGATGGTAAATCTCCACATTTATCATCATTTTCTAAACCCTCTAATCTCATGTGATGGTAAATCTCTACATTTATCATCATTTTCTAAACCCTCTAATCCCATGTGATGGTAAATCTCCACATTTATCATCATTTTCTAAACCCTCTAATCCCATGTGATGGTAAATCTCTACATTTATCATCATTTTCTAAACCCTCTAATCTCATGTGATGGTAAATCTCTACATTTATCATCATTTTCTAAACTCTCTAATCTCATGTGATGGTAAATCTCTACATTTATCATCATTTTCTAAACCCTCTAATCCCATGTGATGGTAAATCTCTACATTTATCATCATTTTCTAAACCCCCTAATCCCATGTGATGGTAAATCTCTACATTTATCATCATTTTCTAAACCCTCTA
Source organism: Myxine glutinosa (assembly GCF_964187855.1). Lineage (NCBI taxonomy): Eukaryota > Metazoa > Chordata > Myxini > Myxiniformes > Myxinidae > Myxine > Myxine glutinosa. The sequence goes on along the minus strand of NC_136261.1, from coordinate 8,081,102 downwards.
ATCCCATGTGATGGTAAATCTCCACATTTATCATCATTTTCTAAACCCTCTAATCTCATGTGATGGTAAATCTCTACATTTATCATCATTTTCTAAACCCTCTAATCCCATGTGATGGTAAATCTCCACATTTATCATCATTTTCTAAACCCTCTAATCCCATGTGATGGTAAATCTCTACATTTATCATCATTTTCTAAACCCTCTAATCTCATGTGATGGTAAATCTCTACATTTATCATCATTTTCTAAACTCTCTAATCTCATGTGATGGTAAATCTCTACATTTATCATCATTTTCTAAACCCTCTAATCCCATGTGATGGTAAATCTCTACATTTATCATCATTTTCTAAACCCCCTAATCCCATGTGATGGTAAATCTCTACATTTATCATCATTTTCTAAACTCTCTAATCTCATGTGATGGTAAATCTCCACATTTAACATCATTTTCTAAACCCTCTAATCTCATGTGATGGTAAATCTCTACATTTATCATCATTTTCTAAACCCTCTAATCCCATGTGATGGTAAATCTCCACATTTATCATCATTTTCTAAACCCTCTAATCTCATGTGATGGTAAATCTCTACATTTATCATCATTTTCTAAACCCTCTAATCCCATGTGATGGTAAATCTCTACATTTAACATCATTTTCTAAACCCCCTAATCCCATGTGATGGTAAATCTCCACATTTATCATCATTTTCTAAACCCTCTAATCTCATGTGATGGTAAATCTCTACATTTATCATCATTTTCTAAACCCTCTAATCTCATGTGATGGTAAATCTCCACATTTATCATCATTTTCTAAACCCTCTAATCTCATGTGATGGTAAATCTCTACATTTATCATCATTTTCTAAACCCTCTAATCTCATGTGATGGTAAATCTCTACATTTATCATCATTTTCTAAACCCTCTAATCCCATGTGATGGTAAATCTCCACATTTATCATCATTTTCTAAACCCTCTAATCTCATGTGATGGTAAATCTCTACATTTATCATCATTTTCTAAACTCTCTAATCTCATGTGATGGTAAATCTCTACATTTATCATCATTTTCTAAACCCTCTAATCCCATGTGATGGTAAATCTCTACATTTATCATCATTTTCTAAACCCTCTAATCTCATGTGATGGTAAATCTCTACATTTATCATCATTTTCTAAACTCTCTAATCTCATGTGATGGTAAATCTCTACATTTATCATCATTTTCTAAACCCTCTAATCCCATGTGATGGTAAATCTCTACATTTATCATCATTTTCTAAACCCCCTAATCCCATGTGATGGTAAATCTCTACATTTATCATCATTTTCTAAACTCTCTAATCTCATGTGATGGTAAATCTCCACATTTAACATCATTTTCTAAACCCTCTAATCTCATGTGATGGTAAATCTCTACATTTATCATCATTTTCTAAACCCTCTAATCCCATGTGATGGTAAATCTCCACATTTATCATCATTTTCTAAACCCTCTAATCTCATGTGATGGTAAATCTCTACATTTATCATCATTTTCTAAACCCTCTAATCCCATGTGATGGTAAATCTCTACATTTAACATCATTTTCTAAACCCCCTAATCCCATGTGATGGTAAATCTCCACATTTATCATCATTTTCTAAACCCTCTAATCTCATGTGATGGTAAATCTCTACATTTATCATCATTTTCTAAACCCTCTAATCCCATGTGATGGTAAATCTCCACATTTATCATCATTTTCTAAACCCTCTAATCTCATGTGATGGTAAATCTCTACATTTATCATCATTTTCTAAACCCTCTAATCCCATGTGATGGTAAATCTCCACATTTATCATCATTTTCTAAACCCTCTAATCTCATGTGATGGTAAATCTCTACATTTATCATCATTTTCTAAACCCTCTAATCTCATGTGATGGTAAATCTCTACATTTATCATCATTTTCTAAACCCTCTAATCTCATGTGATGGTAAATCTCCACATTTATCATCATTTTCTAAACCCTCTAATCCCATGTGATGGTAAATCTCTACATTTATCATCATTTTCTAAACCCTCTAATCCCATGTGATGGTAAATCTCTACATTTATCATCATTTTCTAAACCCTCTAATCTCATGTGATGGTAAATCTGTACATTTATCATCATTTTATAAACCCTCTAATCCCATGTGATGGTAAATCTCTACATTTATCATCATTTTCTAAACCCTCTAATCCCATGTGATGGTAAATCTCTACATTTATCATCATTTTCTAAACTCTCTAATCCCATGTGATGGTAAATCTCTACATTTATCATCATTTTCTAAACCCTCTAATCTCATGTGATGGTAAATCTGTACATTTATCATCATTTTATAAACCCTCTAATCCCATGTGATGGTAAATCTCCACATTTATCATCATTTTCTAAACTCTCTAATCCCATGTGATGGTAAATCTCTACATTTATCATCATTTTCTAAACCCTCTAATCCCATGTGATGGTAAATCTCTACATTTATCATCATTTTCTAAACCCTCTAATCCCATGTGATGGTAAATCTCCACATTTATCATCATTTTCTAAACTCTCTAATCCCATGTGATGGTAAATCTCTACATTTATCATCATTTTCTAAACCCTCTAATCCCATGTGATGGTAAATCTCCACATTTATCATCATTTTCTAAACTCTCTAATCTCATGTGATGGTAAATCTCTACATTTATCATCATTTTCTAAACCCTCTAATCCCATGTGATGGTAAATCTCTACATTTATCATCATTTTCTAAACCCTCTAATCCCATGTGATGGTAAATCTCTACATTTATCATCATTTTCTAAACCCTCTAATCTCATGTGATGGTAAATCTCTACATTTATCATCATTTTCTAAACTCTCTAATCTCATGTGATGGTAAATCTCTACATTTATCATCATTTTCTAAACCCTCTAATCTCATGTGATGGTAAATCTCTACATTTATCATCATTTTCTAAACCCTCTAATCCCATGTGATGGTAAATCTCTACATTTATCATCATTTTCTAAACCCTCTAATCTCATGTGATGGTAAATCTCCACATTTATCATCATTTTCTAAACCCTCTAATCCCATGTGATGGTAAATCTCTACATTTATCATCATTTTCTAAACCCTCTAATCCCATGTGATGGTAAATCTCTACATTTATCATCATTTTCTAAACCCTCTAATCTCATGTGATGGTAAATCTGTACATTTATCATCATTTTATAAACCCTCTAATCCCATGTGATGGTAAATCTCTACATTTATCATCATTTTCTAAACCCTCTAATCCCATGTGATGGTAAATCTCTACATTTATCATCATTTTCTAAACTCTCTAATCCCATGTGATGGTAAATCTCCACATTTATCATCATTTTCTAAACCCTCTAATCCCATGTGATGGTAAATCTCCACATTTATCATCATTTTCTAAACTCTCTAATCCCATGTGATGGTAAATCTCCACATTTATCATCATTTTCTAAACTCTCTAATCCCATGTGATGGTAAATCTCTACATTTATCATCATTTTCTAAACCCTCTAATCCCATGTGATGGTAAATCTCTACATTTATCATCATTTTCTAAACCCTCTAATCTCATGTGATGGTAAATCTCTACATTTATCATCATTTTCTAAACTCTCTAATCTCATGTGATGGTAAATCTCTACATTTATCATCATTTTCTAAACCCCCTAATCCCATGTGATGGTAAATCTCCACATTTAACATCATTTTCTAAACCCTCTAATCTCATGTGATGGTAAATCTCTACATTTATCATCATTTTCTAAACCCCCTAATCCCATGTGATGGTAAATCTCCACATTTATCATCATTTTCTAAACTCTCTAATCTCATGTGATGGTAAATCTCTACATTTATCATCATTTTCTAAACCCTCTAATCCCATGTGATGGTAAATCTCTACATTTATCATCATTTTCTAAACCCTCTAATCCCATGTGATGGTAAATCTCTACATTTATCATCATTTTCTAAATCCTCTAATCCCATGTGATGGTAAATCTCTACATTTAACATCATTTTCTAAACCCTCTAATCTCATGTGATGGTAAATCTGTACATTTATCATCATTTTCTAAACCCTCTAATCCCATGTGATGGTAAATCTCTACATTTAACATCATTTTCTAAACCCTCTAATCTCATGTGATGGTAAATCTGTACATTTATCATCATTTTCTAAACCCCCTAATCCCATGTGAGGGTAAATCTCTACATTTATCATCATTTTCTAAATCCTCTAATCCCATGTGATGGTAAATCTCTACATTTAACATCATTTTCTAAACCCTCTAATCTCATGTGATGGTAAATCTGTACATTTATCATCATTTTCTAAACCCTCTAATCCCATGTGATGGTAAATCTCCACATTTATCATCATTTTCTAAACTCTCTAATCCCATGTGATGGTAAATCTGTACATTTATCATCATTTTCTAAACCCTCTAATCCCATGTGATGGTAAATCTCCACATTTATCATCATTTTCTAAACCCTCTAATCCCATGTGATGGTAAATCTCTACATTTATCATCATTTTCTAAACCCTCTAATCCCATGTGATGGTAAATCTGTACATTTATCATCATTTTATAAACCCTCTAATCCCATGTGATGGTAAATCTCTACATTAAACATCATTTTCTAAACCCTCTAATCTCATGTGATGGTAAATCTCTACATTTATCATCATTTTCTAAACCCTCTAATCTCATGTGATGGTAAATCTCTACATTTATCATCATTTTCTAAACCCCCTAATCCCATGTGATGGTAAATCTCCACATTTAACATCATTTTCTAAACTCTCTAATCCCATGTGATGGTAAATCTCTACATTTATCATCATTTTCTAAACCCTCTAATCCCATGTGATGGTAAATCTCTACATTTATCATCATTTTCTAAACCCTCTAATCCCATGTGATGGTAAATCTCTACATTTATCATCATTTTCTAAACCCCCTAATCCCATGTGATGGTAAATCTCCACATTTAACATCATTTTCTAAACTCTCTAATCCCATGTGATGGTAAATCTCTACATTTATCATCATTTTCTAAACCCTCTAATCCCATGTTATGGTAAATCTCTACATTTATCATCATTTTCTAAACTCTCTAATCCCATGTGATGGTAAATCTCCACATTTAACATCATTTTCTAAACTCTCTAATCCCATGTGATGGTAAATCTCTACATTTATCATCATTTTCTAAACTCTCTAATCTCATGTGATGGTAAATCTCCACATTTATCATCATTTTCTAAACCCTCTAATCTCATGTGATGGTAAATCTCCACATTTATCATCATTTTCTAAACCCTCTAATCTCATGTGATGGTAAATCTCTACATTTATCATCATTTTCTAAACCCCCTAATCCCATGTGATGGTAAATCTCTACATTTATCATCATTTTCTAAACTCTCTAATCTCATGTGATGGTAAATCTCCACATTTATCATCATTTTCTAAACCCTCTAATCTCATGTGATGGTAAATCTCCACATTTATCATCATTTTCTAAACTCTCTAATCTCATGTGATGGTAAATCTCTACATTTATCATCATTTTCTAAACCCTCTAATCCCATGTGATGGTAAATCTGTACATTTATCATCATTTTCTAAACCCTCTAATCCCATGTGATGGTAAATCTCTACATTTATCATCATTTTCTAAACCCCCTAATCCCATGTGATGGTAAATCTCCACATTTAACATCATTTTCTAAACTCTCTAATCCCATGTGATGGTAAATCTGTACATTTATCATCATTTTCTAAACCCTCTAATCCCATGTGATGGTAAATCTCTACATTTAACATCATTTTCTAAACCCCCTAGTCCCATGTGATGGTAAATCTCTACATTTATCATCATTTTCTAAACCCTCTAATCCCATGTGATGGTAAATCTCTACATTTATCATCATTTTCTAAACCCCCTAATCCCATGTGATGGTAAATCTCCACATTTAACATCATTTTCTAAACTCTCTAATCCCATGTGATGGTAAATCTCTACATTTATCATCATTTTCTAAACCCTCTAATCCCATGTGATGGTAAATCTCTACATTTATCATCATTTTCTAAACCCTCTAATCCCATGTGATGGTAAATCTCTACATTTATCATCATTTTCTAAACCCCCTAATCCCATGTGATGGTAAATCTCCACATTTAACATCATTTTCTAAACTCTCTAATCCCATGTGATGGTAAATCTCTACATTTATCATCATTTTCTAAACCCTCTAATCCCATGTGATGGTAAATCTCTACATTTATCATCATTTTCTAAACCCTCTAATCCCATGTGATGGTAAATCTCTACATTTATCATCATTTTCTAAACCCTCTAATCCCATGTGATGGTAAATCTCTACATTTATCATCATTTTCTAAACCCTCTAATCCCATGTGATGGTAAATCTCTACATTTATCATCATTTTCTAAACCCTCTAATCTCATGTGATGGTAAATCTCTACATTTATCATCATTTTCTAAACCCTCTAATCCCATGTGATGGTAAATCTCTACATTTATCATCATTTTCTAAACCCTCTAATCTCATGTGATGGTAAATCTCTACATTTATCATCATTTTCTAAACCCTCTAATCCCATGTGATGGTAAATCTCTACATTTATCATCATTTTCTAAACTCTCTAATCTCATGTGATGGTAAATCTCCACATTTATCATCATTTTCTAAACCCTCTAATCTCATGTGATGGTAAATCTCTACATTTATCATCATTTTCTAAACCCTCTAATCTCATGTGATGGTAAATCTCTACATTTATCATCATTTTCTAAACCCCCTAATCCCATGTGATGGTAAATCTACACATTTAACATCATTTTCTAAACTCTCTAATCCCATGTGATGGTAAATCTCTACATTTATCATCATTTTCTAAACCCCCTAATCCCATGTGATGGTAAATCTCTACATTTATCATCATTTTCTAAACCCTCTAATCCCATGTGATGGTAAATCTCCACATTTATCATCATTTTCTAAACCCCCTAATCCCATGTGATGGTAAATCTCTACATTTATCATCATTTTCTAAACCCTCTAATCCCATGTGATGGTAAATCTCCACATTTATCATCATTTTCTAAACCCTCTAATCCCATGTGATGGTAAATCTCTACATTTATCATCATTTTCTAAACCCTCTAATCCCATGTGATGGTAAATCTCCACATTTATCATCATTTTCTAAACCCTCTAATCTCATGTGATGGTAAATCTCTACATTTATCATCATTTTCTAAACCCTCTAATCCCATGTGATGGTAAATCTCCACATTTAACATCATTTTCTAAACTCTCTAATCCCATGTGATGGTAAATCTCTACATTTATCATCATTTTCTAAACCCTCTAATCCCATGTGATGGTAAATCTGTACATTTATCATCATTTTCTAAACCCTCTAATCCCATGTGATGGTAAATCTCCACATTTAACATCATTTTCTAAACCCCCTAATCCCATGTGATGGTAAATCTCCACATTTATCATCATTTTCTAAACCCCCTAATCCCATGTGATGGTAAATCTCTACATTTATCATCATTTTCTAAACTCTCTAATCTCATGTGATGGTAAATCTCCACATTTAACATCATTTTCTAAACTCTCTAATCCCATGTGATGGTAAATCTCTACATTTATCATCATTTTCTAAACCCTCTAATCCCATGTGATGGTAAATCTGTACATTTATCATCATTTTCTAAACCCTCTAATCCCATGTGATGGTAAATCTGTACATTTATCATCATTTTATAAACCCTCTAATCTCATGTGATGGTAAATTTCTACATTTATCATCATTTTCTAAACCCCCTAATCCCATGTGATGGTAAATCTCTACATTTATCATCATTTTCTAAACCCTCTAATCTCATGTGATGGTAAATCTCCACATTTATCATCATTTTCTAAACCCTCTAATCTCATGTGATGGTAAATCTCTACATTTAACATCATTTTCTAAACCCTCTAATCCCATGTGATGGTAAATCTCTACATTTATCATCATTTTCTAAACCCTCTAATCTCATGTGATGGTAAATCTGTACATTTATCATCATTTTCTAAACCCCCTAATCCCATGTGATGGTAAATCTCTACATTTATCATCATTTTCTAAACCCCCTAATCCCATGTGATGGTAAATCTCTACATTTATCATCATTTTCTAAACCCCCTAATCCCATGTGATGGTAAATCTCCACATTTATCATCATTTTCTAAACCCCCTAATCTCATGTGATGGTAAATCTCCACATTTATCATCATTTTCTAAACCCTCTAATCCCATGTGATGGTAAATCTCTACATTTATCATCATTTTCTAAACCCTCTAATCTCATGTGATGGTAAATCTCTACATTTATCATCATTTTCTAAACCCCCTAATCCCATGTGATGGTAAATCTCCACATTTATCATCATTTTCTAAACCCTCTAATCTCATGTGATGGTAAATCTCTACATTTATCATCATTTTCTAAACCCTCTAATCTCATGTGATGGTAAATCTCCACATTTAACATCATTTTCTAAACCCTCTAATCTCATGTGATGGTAAATCTCCACATTTAACATCATTTTCTAAACCCTCTAATCCCATGTGATGGTAAATCTCCACATTTATCATCATTTTCTAAACCCTCTAATCTCATGTGATGGTAAATCTCCACATTTATCATCATTTTCTAAACCCTCTAATCTCATGTGATGGTAAATCTCCACATTTATCATCATTTTCTAAACTCTCTAATCCCATGTGATGGTAAATCTCTACATTTATCATCATTTTCTAAACCCTCTAATCTCATGTGATGGTAAATCTCTACATTTATCATCATTTTCTAAACCCTCTAATCTCATGTGATGGTAAATCTCTACATTTATCATCATTTTCTAAACTCTCTAATCCCATGTGATGGTAAATCTCCACATTTATCATCATTTTCTAAACCCTCTAATCCCATGTGATGGTAAATCTCCACATTTATCATCATTTTCTAAACTCTCTAATCCCATGTGATGGTAAATCTCTACATTTATCATCATTTTCTAAACCCCCTAATCCCATGTGATGGTAAATCTCTACATTTATCATCATTTTCTAAACCCCCTAATCCCATGTGATGGTAAATCTCTACATTTATCATCATTTTCTAAACCCTCTAATCCCATGTGATGGTAAATCTCTACATTTATCATCATTTTCTAAACCCTCTAATCCCATGTGATGGTAAATCTCCACATTTATCATCATTTTCTAAACCCTCTAATCCCATGTGATGGTAAATCTCTACATTTATCATCATTTTCTAAACCCTCTAATCTCATGTGATGGTAAATTTCTACATTTATCATCATTTTCTAAACCCCCTAATCCCATGTGATGGTAAATCTCTACATTTATCATCATTTTCTAAACCCTCTAATCTCATGTGATGGTAAATCTCCACATTTATCATCATTTTCTAAACCCTCTAATCTCATGTGATGGTAAATCTCTACATTTAACATCATTTTCTAAACCCTCTAATCCCATGTGATGGTAAATCTCTACATTTATCATCATTTTCTAAACCCTCTAATCCCATGTGATGGTAAATTTCTACATTTATCATCATTTTCTAAACCCCCTAATCCCATGTGATGGTAAATCTCTACATTTATCATCATTTTCTAAACCCTCTAATCCCATGTGATGGTAAATCTCTACATTTATCATCATTTTCTAAACCCTCTAATCTCATGTGATGGTAAATTTCTACATTTATCATCATTTTCTAAACCCCCTAATCCCATGTGATGGTAAATCTCTACATTTATCATCATTTTCTAAACCCCCTAATCCCATGTGATGGTAAATCTCCACATTTATCATCATTTTCTAAACCCCCTAATCCCATGTGATGGTAAATCTCCACATTTATCATCATTTTCTAAACCCTCTAATCCCATGTGATGGTAAATCTCTACATTTATCATCATTTTCTAAACCCTCTAATCCCATGTGATGGTAAATCTCTACATTTATCATCATTTTCTAAACCCTCTAATCTCATGTGATGGTAAATTTCTACATTTATCATCATTTTCTAAACCCCCTAATCCCATGTGATGGTAAATCTCTACATTTATCATCATTTTCTAAACCCTCTAATCTCATGTGATGGTAAATCTGTACATTTAACATCATTTTCTAAACCCTCTAATCCCATGTGATGGTAAATCTCTACATTTAACATCATTTTCTAAACCCTCTAATCTCATGTGATGGTAAATCTCTACATTTATCATCATTTTCTAAACCCTCTAATCCCATGTGATGGTAAATCTCTACATTTATCATCATTTTCTAAACTCTCTAATCCCATGTGATGGTAAATCTCTACATTTATCATCATTTTCTAAACCCTCTAATCCCATGTGATGGTAAATCTCTACATTTATCATCATTTTCTAAACCCTCTAATCCCATGTGATGGTAAATCTCTACATTTATCATCATTTTCTAAACCCTCTAATCTCATGTGATGGTAAATCTCCACATTTATCATCATTTTCTAAACTCTCTAATCCCATGTGATGGTAAATCTCTACATTTATCATCATTTTCTAAACCCTCTAATCCCATGTGATGGTAAATCTCTACATTTATCATCATTTTCTAAACTCTCTAATCTCATGTGATGGTAAATCTCCACATTTATCATCATTTTCTAAACTCTCTAATCCCATGTGATGGTAAATCTCTACATTTATCATCATTTTCTAAACCCTCTAATCCCATGTGATGGTAAATCTCTACATTTATCATCATTTTCTAAACTCTCTAATCTCATGTGATGGTAAATCTCTACATTTATCATCATTTTCTAAACCCTCTAATCCCATGTGATGGTAAATCTCCACATTTATCATCATTTTCTAAACCCTCTAATCCCATGTGATGGTAAATCTCTACATTTATCATCATTTTCTAAACCCTCTAATCTCATGTGATGGTAAATCTCCACATTTATCATCATTTTCTAAACTCTCTAATCCCATGTGATGGTAAATCTCTACATTTATCATCATTTTCTAAACCCTCTAATCCCATGTGATGGTAAATCTCTACATTTATCATCATTTTCTAAACTCTCTAATCCCATGTGATGGTAAATCTCTACATTTATCATCATTTTCTAAACCCTCTAATCTCATGTGATGGTAAATCTCTACATTTATCATCATTTTCTAAACCCTCTAATCTCATGTGATGGTAAATCTCTACATTTATCATCATTTTCTAAACCCTCTAATCCCATGTGATGGTAAATCTCTACATTTATCATCATTTTCTAAACCCTCTAATCCCATGTGATGGTAAATCTCTACATTTATCATCATTTTCTAAACTCTCTAATCCCATGTGATGGTAAATCTCCACATTTAACATCATTTTCTAAACCCCCTAATCCCATGTGATGGTAAATCTCTACATTTATCATCATTTTCTAAACCCCCTAATCCCATGTGATGGTAAATCTCCACATTTATCATCATTTTCTAAACCCCCTAATCCCATGTGATGGTAAATCTCCACATTTAACATCATTTTCTAAACCCTCTAATCCCATGTGATGGTAAATCTCTACATTTATCATCATTTTCTAAACCCCCTAATCCCATGTGATGGTAAATCTCCACATTTATCATCATTTTCTAAACCCTCTAATCCCATGTGATGGTAAATCTCTACATTTATCATCATTTTCTAAACCCTCTAATCCCATGTGATGGTAAATCTCTACATTTATCATCATTTTCTAAACCCTCTAATCCCATGTGATGGTAAATCTCTACATTTATCATCATTTTCTAAACTCTCTAATCCCATGTGATGGTAAATCTCTACATTTATCATCATTTTCTAAACTCTCTAATCCCATGTGATGGTAAATCTCTACATTTATCATCATTTTCTAAACCCTCTAATCTCATGTGATAGTAAATCTCTACATTTATCATCATTTTCTAAACCCTCTAATCCCATGTGATGGTAAATCTCCACATTTAACATCATTTTCTAAACCCCCTAATCCCATGTGATGGTAAATCTCTACATTTATCATCATTTTCTAAACCCCCTAATCCCATGTGATGGTAAATCTCCACATTTATCATCATTTTCTAAACTCTCTAATCCCATGTGATGGTAAATCTCCACATTTATCATCATTTTCTAAACCCCCTAATCTCATGTGATGGTAAATCTCTACATTTATCATCATTTTCTAAACTCTCTAATCTCATGTGATGGTAAATCTCTACATTTATCATCATTTTCTAAACCCTCTAATCCCATGTGATGGTAAATCTCTACATTTAACATCATTTTCTAAACCCTCTAATCTCATGTGATGGTAAATCTCCACATTTATCATCATTTTCTAAACCCTCTAATCCCATGTGATGGTAAATCTCTACATTTATCATCATTTTCTAAACCCTCTAATCCCATGTGATGGTAAATCTCTACATTTATCATCATTTTCTAAACCCTCTAATCCCATGTGATGGTAAATCTCTACATTTAACATCATTTTCTAAACCCTCTAATCTCATGTGATGGTAAATCTCCACATTTATCATCATTTTCTAAACCCTCTAATCCCATGTGATGGTAAATCTCTACATTTATCATCATTTTCTAAACCCTCTAATCCCATGTGATGGTAAATCTCTACATTTATCATCATTTTCTAAACCCTCTAATCCCATGTGATGGTAAATCTCCACATTTATCATCATTTTCTAAACCCTCTAATCCCATGTGATGGTAAATCTCTACATTTATCATCATTTTCTAAACCCTCTAATCCCATGTGATGGTAAATCTCTACATTTATCATCATTTTCTAAACCCTCTAATCCCATGTGATGGTAAATCTCTACATTTAACATCATTTTCTAAACCCTCTAATCTCATGTGATGGTAAATCTGTACATTTATCATCATTTTCTAAACCCTCTAATCCCATGTGATGGTAAATCTCCACATTTAACATCATTTTCTAAACCCCCTAATCCCATGTGATGGTAAATCTCCACATTTATCATCATTTTCTAAACTCTCTAATCCCATGTGATGGTAAATCTCCACATTTATCATCATTTTCTAAACTCTCTAATCCCATGTGATGGTAAATCTCCACATTTATCATCATTTTCTAAACCCTCTAATCCCATGTGATGGTAAATCTCCACATTTATCATCATTTTCTAAACCCTCTAATCTCATGTGATGGTAAATCTCTACATTTATCATCATTTTCTAAACCCTCTAATCCCATGTGATGGTAAATCTCCACATTTATCATCATTTTCTAAACTCTCTAATCCCATGTGATGGTAAATCTCCACATTTATCATCATTTTCTAAACTCTCTAATCCCATGTGATGGTAAATCTCCACATTTATCATCATTTTCTAAACCCTCTAATCCCATGTGATGGTAAATCTCCACATTTATCATCATTTTCTAAACCCTCTAATCCCATGTTATGGTAAATCTCCACATTTATCATCATTTTCTAAACCCTCTAATCCCATGTGATGGTAAATCTCTACATTTATCATCATTTTCTAAACCCTCTAATCTCATGTGATGGTAAATCTCTACATTTATCATCATTTTCTAAACCCCCTAATCCCATGTGATGGTAAATCTCTACATTTATCATCATTTTCTAAACCCTCTAATCTCATGTGATGGTAAATCTCCACATTTATCATCATTTTCTAAACCCTCTAATCTCATGTGATGGTAAATCTCTACATTTATCATCATTTTCTAAACCCTCTAATCCCATGTGATGGTAAATCTCCACATTTATCATCATTTTCTAAACCCTCTAATCCCATGTTATGGTAAATCTCCACATTTATCATCATTTTCTAAACCCTCTAATCCCATGTGATGGTAAATCTCTACATTTATCATCATTTTCTAAACCCTCTAATCTCATGTGATGGTAAATCTCTACATTTATCATCATTTTCTAAACCCCCTAATCCCATGTGATGGTAAATCTCTACATTTATCATCATTTTCTAAACCCTCTAATCTCATGTGATGGTAAATCTCCACATTTATCATCATTTTCTAAACCCTCTAATCTCATGTGATGGTAAATCTCTACATTTATCATCATTTTCTAAACCCTCTAATCTCATGTGATGGTAAATCTCCACATTTATCATCATTTTCTAAACCCTCTAATCTCATGTGATGGTAAATCTCCACATTTATCATCATTTTCTAAACTCTCTAATCCCATGTGATGGTAAATCTCCACATTTATCATCATTTTCTAAACTCTCTAATCCCATGTGATGGTAAATCTCTACATTTATCATCATTTTCTAAACCCCCTAATCCCATGTGATGGTAAATCTCTACATTTATCATCATTTTCTAAACTCTCTAATCCCATGTGATGGTAAATCTCCACATTTATCATCATTTTCTAAATCCTCTAATCCCATGTGATGGTAAATCTCTACATTTATCATCATTTTCTAAACTCTCTAATCCCATGTGATGGTAAATCTCCACATTTATCATCATTTTCTAAACCCTCTAATCTCATGTGATGGTAAATCTCTACATTTATCATCATTTTCTAAACCCTCTAATCCCATGTGATGGTAAATCTCTACATTTATCATCATTTTCTAAACCCCCTAATCCCATGTGATGGTAAATCTCTACATTTATCATCATTTTCTAAACCCTCTAATCTCATGTGATGGTAAATCTCTACATTTATCATCATTTTCTAAACCCTCTAATCTCATGTGATGGTAAATCTCTACATTTATCATCATTTTCTAAACCCTCTAATCTCATGTGATGGTAAATCTCTACATTTATCATCATTTTCTAAACCCCCTAATCCCATGTGATGGTAAATCTCTACATTTATCATCATTTTCTAAACCCTCTAATCTCATGTGATGGTAAATCTCTACATTTATCATCATTTTCTAAACCCTCTAATCTCATGTGATGGTAAATCTCTACATTTATCATCATTTTCTAAACCCTCTAATCCCATGTGATGGTAAATCTCTACATTTATCATCATTTTCTAAACCCCCTAATCCCATGTGATGGTAAATCTCTACATTTATCATCATTTTCTAAACCCTCTAATCTCATGTGATGGTAAATCTCTACATTTATCATCATTTTCTAAACCCCCTAATCTCATGTGATGGTAAATCTCCACATTTATCATCATTTTCTAAACCCTCTAATCTCATGTGATGGTAAATCTCGACATTTATCATCATTTTCTAAACCCTCTAATCCCATGTGATGGTAAATCTCCACATTTATCATCATTTTCTAAACCCTCTAATCTCATGTGATGGTAAATCTCCACATTTAACATCATTTTCTAAACCCTCTAATCTCATGTGATGGTAAATCTCCACATTTAACATCATTTTCTAAACCCTCTAATCCCATGTGATGGTAAATCTCTACATTTATCATCATTTTCTAAACCCTCTAATCTCATGTGATGGTAAATCTCTACATTTATCATCATTTTCTAAACCCTCTAATCCCATGTGATGGTAAATCTCCACATTTAACATCATTTTCTAAACCCTCTAATCCCATGTGATGGTAAATCTCTACATTTATCATCATTTTCTAAACCCTCTAATCTCATGTGATGGTAAATCTCTACATTTATCATCATTTTCTAAACCCTCTAATCCCATGTGATGGTAAATCTCCACATTTAACATCATTTTCTAAACCCTCTAATCTCATGTGATGGTAAATCTCTACATTTATCATCATTTTCTAAACCCCCTAATCCCATGTGATGGTAAATCTCTACATTTATCATCATTTTCTAAACCCTCTAATCTCATGTGATGGTAAATCTCTACATTTATCATCATTTTCTAAACCTTCTAATCCCATGTGATGGTAAATCTCTACATTTATCATCATTTTCTAAACCCTCTAATCTCATCTGATGGTAAATCTCTACATTTATCATCATTTTCTAAACCCTCTAATCTCATGTGATGGTAAATCTCTACATTTATCATCATTTTCTAAACCCTCTAATCTCATGTGATGGTAAATCTCTACATTTATCATCATTTTCTAAACCCTCTAATCTCATGTGATGGTAAATCTCTACATTTATCATCATTTTCTAAACCCTCTAATCCCATGTGATGGTAAATCTCTACATTTATCATCATTTTCTAAACCCCCTAATCCCATGTGATGGTAAATCTCTACATTTATCATCATTTTCTAAACCCTCTAATCTCATGTGATGGTAAATCTCTACATTTATCATCATTTTCTAAACCTTCTAATCCCATGTGATGGTAAATCTCTACATTTATCATCATTTTCTAAACCCTCTAATCTCATCTGATGGTAAATCTCTACATTTATCATCATTTTCTAAACCCTCTAATCTCATCTGATGGTAAATCTCTACATTTATCATCATTTTCTAAACCCTCTAATCTCATCTGATGGTAAATCTCTACATTTATCATCATTTTCTAAACCCTCTAATCTCATCTGATGGTAAATCTCTACATTTATCATCATTTTCTAAACCCTCTAATCCCATGTGATGGTAAATCTCTACATTTATCATCATTTTCTAAACCCTCTAATCTCATCTGATGGTAAATCTCTACATTTATCATCATTTTCTAAACCCTCTAATCTCATCTGATGGTAAATCTCTACATTTATCATCATTTTCTAAACCCTCTAATCTCATCTGATGGTAAATCTCTACATTTATCATCATTTTCTAAACCCTCTAATCCCATGTGATGGTAAATCTCTACATTTATCATCATTTTCTAAACTCTCTAATCCCATGTGATGGTAAATCTCTACATTTATCATCATTTTCTAAACCTTCTAATCCCATGTGATGGTAAATCTCTACATTTATCATCATTTTCTAAACCCTCTAATCTCATCTGATGGTAAATCTCTACATTTATCATCATTTTCTAAACCCTCTAATCTCATGTGATGGTAAATCTCTACATTTATCATCATTTTCTAAACCCTCTAATCTCATGTGATGGTAAATCTCTACATTTATCATCATTTTCTAAACCCTCTAATCTCATGTGATGGTAAATCTCTACATTTATCATCATTTTCTAAACCCTCTAATCCCATGTGATGGTAAATCTCTACATTTATCATCATTTTCTAAACCCCCTAATCCCATGTGATGGTAAATCTCTACATTTATCATCATTTTCTAAACCCTCTAATCTCATGTGATGGTAAATCTCTACATTTATCATCATTTTCTAAACCTTCTAATCCCATGTGATGGTAAATCTCTACATTTATCATCATTTTCTAAACCCTCTAATCTCATGTGATGGTAAATCTCTACATTTATCATCATTTTCTAAACCCTCTAATCTCATGTGATGGTAAATCTCTACATTTATCATCATTTTCTAAACCCTCTAATCCCATGTGATGGTAAATCTCCACATTTAACATCATTTTCTAAACCCCCTAATCCCATGTGATGGTAAATCTCTACATTTATCATCATTTTCTAAACCCTCTAATCTCATGTGATGGTAAATCTCTACATTTATCATCATTTTCTAAACCCCCTAATCCCATGTGATGGTAAATCTCTACATTTATCATCATTTTCTAAACCCTCTAATCTCATGTGATGGTAAATCTCTACATTTATCATCATTTTCTAAACCCCCTAATCCCATGTGATGGTAAATCTCTACATTTATCATCATTTTCTAAACCCTCTAATCTCATGTGATGGTAAATCTCTACATTTATCATCATTTTCTAAACCCTCTAATCTCATGTGATGGTAAATCTCTACATTTATCATCATTTTCTAAACCCTCTAATCTCATGTGATGGTAAATCTCTACATTTATCATCATTTTCTAAACCCTCTAATCCCATGTGATGGTAAATCTCTACATTTATCATCATTTTCTAAACCCTCTAATCCCATGTGATGGTAAATCTCTACATTTATCATCATTTTCTAAACTCTCTAATCTCATGTGATGGTAAATCTCTACATTTATCATCATTTTCTAAACCCTCTAATCCCATGTGATGGTAAATCTCTACATTTATCATCATTTTCTAAACCCTCTAATCCCATGTGATGGTAAATCTCTACATTTATCATCATTTTCTAAACCCCCTAATCCCATGTGATGGTAAATCTGTACATTTATCATCATTTTCTAAACTCTCTAATCTCATGTGATGGTAAATCTCTACATTTATCATCATTTTCTAAACCCCCTAATCCCATGTGATGGTAAATCTGTACATTTATCATCATTTTCTAAACCCTCTAATCCCATGTGATGGTAAATCTCTACATTTATCATCATTTTCTAAACCCCCTAATCCCATGTGATGGTAAATCTCTACATTTATCATCATTTTCTAAACCCTCTAATCCCATGTGATGGTAAATCTCTACATTTATCATCATTTTCTAAACCCTCTAATGGTAAATCTCTACATTTATCATCATTTTCTAAACCCTCTAATCCCATGTTATGGTAAATCTCTACATTTAACATCATTTTCTAAACTCTCTAATCCCATGTGATGGTAAATCTCTACATTTATCATCATTTTCTAAACCCTCTAATCCCATGTTATGGTAAATCTCTACATTTATCATCATTTTCTAAACCCTCTAATCCCATGTGATGGTAAATCTCTACATTTATCATCATTTTCTAAACCCTCTAATCCCATGTGATGGTAAATCTCCACATTTATCATCATTTTCTAAACCCTCTAATCTCATGTGATGGTAAATCTCTACATTTATCATCATTTTCTAAACCCTCTAATCTCATGTGATGGTAAATCTCCACATTTATCATCATTTTCTAAACCCTCTAATCTCATGTGATGGTAAATCTCTACATTTATCATCATTTTCTAAACCCTCTAATCTCATGTGATGGTAAATCTCTACATTTATCATCATTTTCTAAACCCTCTAATCTCATGTGATGGTAAATCTCTACATTTATCATCATTTTCTAAACCCTCTAATCTCATGTGATGGTAAATCTCTACATTTATCATCATTTTCTAAACCCTCTAATCCCATGTGATGGTAAATCTCCACATTTATCATCATTTTCTAAACCCTCTAATCCCATGTGATGGTAAATCTCTACATTTATCATCATTTTCTAAACCCTCTAATCTCATGTGATGGTAAATCTCTACATTTAACATCATTTTCTAAACCCTCTAATCCCATGTGATGGTAAATCTCTACATTTATCATCATTTTCTAAACCCTCTAATCTCATGTGATGGTAAATCTCCACATTTAACATCATTTTCTAAACCCTCTAATCTCATGTGATGGTAAATCTCTACATTTAACATCATTTTCTAAACCCTCTAATCTCATGTGATGGTAAATCTCTACATTTATCATCATTTTCTAAACTCTCTAATCTCATGTGATGGTAAATCTCTACATTTATCATCATTTTCTAAACTCTCTAATCTCATGTTATGGTAAATCTCTACATTTATCATCATTTTCTAAACCCTCTAATCCCATGTGATGGTAAATCTCTACATTTATCATCATTTTCTAAACCCTCTAATCCCATGTTATGGTAAATCTCTACATTTATCATCATTTTCTAAACCCTCTAATCCCATGTAATGGTAAATCTCTACATTTATCATCATTTTCTAAACCCTCTAATCCCATGTGATGGTAAATCTCTACATTTAACATCATTTTCTAAACTCTCTAATCCCATGTGATGGTAAATCTCTACATTTATCATCATTTTCTAAACCCTCTAATCCCATGTGATGGTAAATCTCTACATTTAACATCATTTTCTAAACTCTCTAATCCCATGTGATGGTAAATCTCTACATTTATCATCATTTTCTAAACCCTCTAATCCCATGTTATGGTAAATCTCTACATTTATCATCATTTTCTAAACCCTCTAATCCCATGTTATGGTAAATCTCTACATTTATCATCATTTTCTAAACCCTCTAATCCCATGTGATGGTAAATCTCTACATTTATCATCATTTTCTAAACCCTCTAATCCCATGTTATGGTAAATCTCTACATTTATCATCATTTTCTAAACCCTCTAATCCCATGTGATGGTAAATCTCCACATTTAACATCATTTTCTAAACTCTCTAATCCCATGTGATGGTAAATCTCTACATTTATCATCATTTTCTAAACTCTCTAATCCCATGTGATGGTAAATCTCTACATTTATCATCATTTTCTAAACCCTCTAATCTCATGTGATGGTAAATCTCCACATTTATCATCATTTTCTAAACCCTCTAATCCCATGTGATGGTAAATCTCTACATTTATCATCATTTTCTAAACCCTCTAATCCCATGTTATGGTAAATCTCTACATTTAACATCATTTTCTAAACTCTCTAATCCCATGTGATGGTAAATCTCTACATTTATCATCATTTTCTAAACCCTCTAATCCCATGTTATGGTAAATCTCCACATTTAACATCATTTTCTAAACTCTCTAATCCCATGTGATGGTAAATCTCTACATTTATCATCATTTTCTAAACTCTCTAATCCCATGTGATGGTAAATCTCTACATTTATCATCATTTTCTAAACCCTCTAATCTCATGTGATGGTAAATCTCCACATTTATCATCATTTTCTAAACCCTCTAATCCCATGTGATGGTAAATCTCTGCATTTATCATCATTTTCTAAACCCTCTAATCCCATGTGATGGTAAATCTCTACATTTATCATCATTTTCTAAACCCTCTAATCCCATGTTATGGTAAATCTCTACATTTAACATCATTTTCTAAACTCTCTAATCCCATGTGATGGTAAATCTCTACATTTATCATCATTTTCTAAACCCTCTAATCCCATGTTATGGTAAATCTCTACATTTATCATCATTTTCTAAACCCTCTAATCCCATGTTATGGTAAATCTCTACATTTATCATCATTTTCTAAACCCTCTAATCCCATGTGATGGTAAATCTCTACATTTATCATCATTTTCTAAACCCTCTAATCCCATGTGATGGTAAATCTCTACATTTATCATCATTTTCTAAACTCTCTAATCTCATGTGATGGTAAATCTCTACATTTATCATCATTTTCTAAACCCTCTAATCTCATGTGATGGTAAATCTCTACATTTATCATCATTTTCTAAACTCTCTAATCTCATGTGATGGTAAATCTCTACATTTATCATCATTTTCTAAACCCTCTAATCTCATGTGATGGTAAATCTCTACATTTATCATCATTTTCTAAACCCTCTAATCTCATGTGATGGTAAATCTCTACATTTAACATCATTTTCTAAACCCTCTAATCTCATGTGATGGTAAATCTCCACATTTATCATCATTTTCTAAACTCTCTAATCTCATGTGATGGTAAATCTCTACATTTATCATCATTTTCTAAACCCTCTAATCTCATGTGATGGTAAATCTCCACATTTATCATCATTTTCTAAACCCTCTAATCTCATGTGATGGTAAATCTCCACATTTATCATCATTTTCTAAACCCTCTAATCCCATGTTATGGTAAATCTCTACATTTATCATCATTTTCTAAACCCTCTAATCCCATGTTATGGTAAATCTCTACATTTATCATCATTTTCTAAACCCTCTAATCCCATGTGATGGTAAATCTCTACATTTATCATCATTTTCTAAACCCTCTAATCCCATGTGATGGTAAATCTCTACATTTATCATCATTTTCTAAACTCTCTAATCTCATGTGATGGTAAATCTCTACATTTATCATCATTTTCTAAACCCTCTAATCTCATGTGATGGTAAATCTCTACATTTATCATCATTTTCTAAACTCTCTAATCTCATGTGATGGTAAATCTCTACATTTATCATCATTTTCTAAACCCTCTAATCTCATGTGATGGTAAATCTCTACATTTATCATCATTTTCTAAACCCTCTAATCTCATGTGATGGTAAATCTCTACATTTAACATCATTTTCTAAACCCTCTAATCTCATGTGATGGTAAATCTCCACATTTATCATCATTTTCTAAACCCTCTAATCTCATGTGATGGTAAATCTCCACATTTATCATCATTTTCTAAACCATCTAATCTCATGTGATGGTAAATCTCTACATTTATCATCATTTTCTAAACTCTCTAATCTCATGTGATGGTAAATCTCTACATTTATCATCATTTTCTAAACTCTCTAATCCCATGTGATGGTAAATCTCTACATTTATCATCATTTTCTAAACCCTCTAATCTCATGTGATGGTAAATCTCCACATTTATCATCATTTTCTAAACCCTCTAATCTCATGTGATGGTAAATCTCTACATTTATCATCATTTTCTAAACTCTCTAATCTCATGTGATGGTAAATCTCTACATTTATCATCATTTTCTAAACCCTCTAATCCCATGTGATGGTAAATCTCTACATTTATCATCATTTTCTAAACTCTCTAATCTCATGTTATGGTAAATCTCTACATTTATCATCATTTTCTAAACCCTCTAATCCCATGTGATGGTAAATCTCTACATTTATCATCATTTTCTAAACCCTCTAATCCCATGTGATGGTAAATCTCTACATTTATCATCATTTTCTAAACCCTCTAATCCCATGTGATGGTAAATCTCTACATTTAACATCATTTTCTAAACTCTCTAATCCCATGTGATGGTAAATCTCTACATTTATCATCATTTTCTAAACCCTCTAATCCCATGTGATGGTAAATCTCTACATTTAACATCATTTTCTAAACTCTCTAATCCCATGTGATGGTAAATCTCTACATTTATCATCATTTTCTAAACCCTCTAATCCCATGTTATGGTAAATCTCTACATTTATCATCATTTTCTAAACCCTCTAATCCCATGTTATGGTAAATCTCTACATTTATCATCATTTTCTAAACCCTCTAATCCCATGTTATGGTAAATCTCTACATTTATCATCATTTTCTAAACCCTCTAATCCCATGTGATGGTAAATCTCCACATTTATCATCATTTTCTAAACCCTCTAATCCCATGTGATGGTAAATCTCTACATTTATCATCATTTTCTAAACCCTCTAATCCCATGTTATGGTAAATCTCTACATTTATCATCATTTTCTAAACTCTCTAATCCCATGTTATGGTAAATCTCTACATTTATCATCATTTTCTAAACTCTCTAATCCCATGTGATGGTAAATCTCTACATTTATCATCATTTTCTAAACCCTCTAATCTCATGTGATGGTAAATCTCCACATTTATCATCATTTTCTAAACCCTCTAATCCCATGTGATGGTAAATCTCTACATTTATCATCATTTTCTAAACCCTCTAATCCCATGTTATGGTAAATCTCTACATTTAACATCATTTTCTAAACTCTCTAATCCCATGTGATGGTAAATCTCTACATTTATCATCATTTTCTAAACCCTCTAATCCCATGTTATGGTAAATCTCTACATTTATCATCATTTTCTAAACCCTCTAATCCCATGTTATGGTAAATCTCTACATTTATCATCATTTTCTAAACCCTCTAATCCCATGTGATGGTAAATCTCTACATTTATCATCATTTTCTAAACCCTCTAATCCCATGTGATGGTAAATCTCCACATTTATCATCATTTTCTAAACCCTCTAATCTCATGTGATGGTAAATCTCTACATTTATCATCATTTTCTAAACCCTCTAATCTCATGTGATGGTAAATCTCCACATTTATCATCATTTTCTAAACCCTCTAATCTCATGTGATGGTAAATCTCTACATTTATCATCATTTTCTAAACCCTCTAATCCCATGTGATGGTAAATCTCTACATTTATCATCATTTTCTAAACCCTCTAATCCCATGTTATGGTAAATCTCTACATTTATCATCATTTTCTAAACCCTCTAATCCCATGTGATGGTAAATCTCTACATTTATCATCATTTTCTAAACCCTCTAATCCCATGTGATGGTAAATCTCCACATTTATCATCATTTTCTAAACCCTCTAATCCCATGTTATGGTAAATCTCTACATTTATCATCATTTTCTAAACCCTCTAATCCCATGTGATGGTAAATCTCCACATTTATCATCATTTTCTAAACCCTCTAATCCCATGTTATGGTAAATCTCTACATTTATCATCATTTTCTAAACCCTCTAATCCCATGTGATGGTAAATCTCTACATTTAACATCATTTTCTAAACCCTCTAATCCCATGTGATGGTAAATCTCCACATTTATCATCATTTTCTAAACCCTCTAATCTCATGTGATGGTAAATCTCTACATTTATCATCATTTTCTAAACCCTCTAATCCCATGTGATGGTAAATCTCTACATTTATCATCATTTTCTAAACCCTCTAATCCCATGTGATGGTAAATCTCTACATTTATCATCATTTTCTAAACCCTCTAATCCCATGTGATGGTAAATCTCTACATTTATCATCATTTTCTAAACCCTCTAATCCCATGTGATGGTAAATCTCTACATTTATCATCATTTTCTAAACCCTCTAATCTCATGTGATGGTAAATCTCCACATTTATCATCATTTTCTAAACTCTCTAATCCCATGTGATGGTAAATCTCCACATTTAACATCATTGAAATTATGCGGACGGAGCATTTGTTAAAAGTACAATCCATACAACTTCGAGGGTGAACTCAAAATCTTGTGTCTTAAAAACGTTTTCTTGTCTTCAGTCCTGATGACGCCTGAAGATAGAAACAGGAAGTAGATCTTGCATTTTGGCCTTGGGGCCAGGATGTGTGTGTGTGTGTGTGTGTGTGTGTGTGTGTGTGTGTGTGTGTGTGTGTGTGTGTGTGTGTGTGTGTGTGTGTGTGTGTGTGTGTGTGTCTCTCTCCCTCTCAATCTATCTCTGTGTTTGTCTGTTTGTCTGTCTCTCCCTGTATGTGTGGGTGTCTGTGTCTGTCTCTATCTCCCTGTGTGTGTCTATGTTTGCGTCTTTTCTCTCTGCATCTCTCTTTCTCTCTCTTTCTCTCTCTTTCTCTCTCTTTCTCTCTCTTTCTCTCTCCCTCTGTCTCTCCCTCTACGTGCGTCTGTGTCTTTTTCCCTGTGTCTGTCCTGTGTTTGTCCCCGTTTCCCAATGACTATCACAATTTGCCTCTTCACAGGTGTGGTTTGTCATTCTAGCATTCAGAGTCTTTTGTCATCTCTTGCTCTTTTTCATTCGTTTCATTCCTGTGCTTGTTGTCATTCATCACCTGTCACTGATGTACTCGTTTCCTTGCCCTGGGCCATGAACCAGGCCTCTTTCTCACATTGTCAATCTTTCTGGCCAGGACACAAAACACCTCCAAAACCGGCTTGGCAAGCAGCTGGAATCCATGACACGAGTGACTGTCTTCACAGGTAAGGAGTGCAGGTGAGGTGTGCTTGTAGAAAGCATTACAAGGTAACTTTAGAAAGGTATTTACTCCTGGATGAACAAACAGTTTGTGTCCCAAAAGCAGAAAATGTAACAAACATGTATCAAAACGTTTCGAACAATAGATGAAGGCACCAACGAATGATGGAAAACATTTGAAACCTTCCAGATGTCTTTAAAACAACAACAACAACAAAACTGATGGCGCATCTCGGTGGAGGGAAGAGGCTTCCAAACGATCTGAGTGCATTGAAGGCAAGCACGTGCTTGTTTGGTTGAGGAAGTGGTTGTGACAGTCGAAGAAATGTTTGCAATTGATAGCAAAAGCTTTGAAGCACCTTCGGCCTGAATGCCTGGATGCCTGAATGCCTGGGCCTGGGGCGAGATGACTTTGTGGTGAAAACAAAATCATGTAAATTAAAAGGAATCACCACAGTTTCATACTTTGTCAAGTTACCTGAAAAGGTGACCCGGCCATGTTTTTGGTTGTGATCATTTAATAATAAATATATAATGTTCATGTTCTTTAAACATTTCTTTTATCTGTTCGAGACGTTCATGATACTAAAGTTTAAGGAGATTGTGACAATTAAACAAATAGATCATCAAAATACCCATTTGATATAACACTAGATGGATCATCACAAACATCTTGAAATGAACATTACCTAATATTGATAATACAGGTGTACTATGATAGCTTAGAGGTACTGACTCGTCTCGTCACATCTCGTCACATCTCCTGACTCGTCTCGTCACATCTCGTCACATCTCCCGACTCGTCTCGTCACATGTCGTCACATCCTCTGACTCGTCTCTGAGCTGTCTCACCTGGGTTCGAATCCCGACCCAGCTATAAACTGTCATACTGATTCCTGATGTTTCACAGGCAAGGTGATTCATCAATGTGTGTGACGTCAAACTGGGCGTCCTGCCTACCAGCGTTCGTTTGTGCGCCACGGACTTTAAACATCCCATGTTGTCCTTCTTGAGGAGGAGGAAAGCTCTCACCAGCACCATGAACAAATTTCTAATTCCTCATCTAACTACTGCTGTGAGAGTAGGAAAGAACAGTCGGGGCTCTGGCCTCTGCATCACATGAGGTGTTAGCACAGGGTCCTCCACACCAACTAAGGAGTCGCCACGATGCCCCCCCCCCCACCCCCGCGTCACATGAGGAGTCGGCATGATAGCTCGCCACATCGCCTGAAGAGTGGGTGCGATGGCTCACTACATCATCTGAGGAGTGAGCGTGATGGCCCCTCACATCGCCTGAGGAGTCAGCGTGATGGTCCCCACATCACCTAAGGAGTGGGCACGATGGCCGCTCCACATCTTCTGAGGAGTGGGCATGATGGCCGCTCCACATCTCCTGAGTGGGTGCGATGGCTGCTCCCCATCTCCTGAGGAGCGGGCACAATGGCCGCTCCATATCTCCTGAGGAGTGGGCGCGATGGCCCCACTGCATCGTCGAAGGAGTGGGCGCGATGGCTGCTCCACATCTCCTGAGGAGTGGGCACAATGGCCCCACTGCATTGTCTGAGGAGTGGGCACAATGGCCGCTCCACATCTCCTGAGGAGTGGGCACGATGGCCACTCCACATCTCCTGAGGAGTGGGCACGATGGCCGCTCCACATCTCCTGAGGAGTGGGCACGATGGCTGCTACACATCTCCTGAGTGGGCGCAATGGCCGCTCCCCATCTCCTGAGGAGTGGGCGCAATGGCTGCTCCACATCTCCTGAGGAGTGGGCACGATGGCCCCACTACATCGTCTGAGGAGTTGGCACAATGGCCCCACTACATCTCTTGAGGAGTTGGCACAATGGCCCCACTGCATCTCCTGAGAAGTGGGCACGATGGACCAACTACATCGTCTGAGGAGTTGGCATAATGGCCCCACTACATCGTCTGAGGTCTACATCATCTACATCATCATCATCTGCATCATCTTCCATCTTTCCTTCCAAGGCTCTGCGCATCTTCCATTCCTTCTTCCATATCACTCACCCCCTCCTCCGTCGAGAGAAGGTCGCTTTCCCGCGCGTATTTTATCTCAGGAACCGATTTAAATTTAATCACGCGCCGTTCGCGTCTCGCTCACCAATCGACAATTCAATTTTAATCGCCTCCGACTACGAATATTTTTGAGTCTGAATGCCGGGCGCGATTTATGCCCGACCATGTCGATCGCAGCCGCGGACAAAAAAAATTTGTCCGTCCAGCCCGTATCCCTACTCTCTGACACGACTTTTATAATAAGGTTCAAATCCCACTCCGTGACAACACTTGTCGCGGGGGGTGGAGAGGGTTCAAATCCCACTCCTGGCACCACTTGTCACACGAATGCCCTAAGTTAATACTGTGGGCTCGCGGATGGCCAAACGAACTTTAATGGAGGCGACGATCAATTACGGATTTTGACTATGCAAGCACGAGAGGAGGAAGAAGGAGGAAGAAGCGGCGAGCTCTTACCTGTAGCGATCTCACCGGCAGTCTTCAACCCTGCAAATTAATCTCACACGAACATGGGGGTAAAATGTACAAAAATAATCCATTTATTACGGAACCCGAGAACAATGAAACATGCCGACAAATAACTATGGTTCCTAAACTGGGATCCCGCACACCTCACTTCAACAACAGCACAGGGGAAGGAATTAAATAAAAGAATCGTTGTGTTGTGTTCTGTGCTGCGTCTTATCTGTCTGGATGTGTGATGTCGGTCAGGCTCCGTCCGGCTCCGATGTTGGCACGAAGCAGGCCTCCGTCCGCCTCGTTCACGCTTTGCCAGGCCCCGAGCCACCCGCTCGCCCCGGTCTCGTCTGCTCAGCAGCACGCCTCGCTCGCCCGCTTGTCGGTCGCACGCGAAGTCCCGTTTGCTCGTAGCACCAAGCCTTGCTCCAAGCACCAGCACCAATGGCACCAAGACAAGACCAAGCCGAAGCACCGGGAGCAAGAACACCAAGACAAGACCAAGCCCAAGCACCAAGAGCACCAAGACAAGACCAAGCCCAAGCACCAAGAGCAAGAGCACCAAGACAAGACCAAGCCCAAGCACCAAGAGCCCGCGAAGAACCCAGGGAAGGCCCAGAAAGCCCGTGAGTGAGTCGTTTTGTCACCCGCGGTGTGACATCAGCTCTCTTCCTCCACCAACCAGTCCCTCACTTCTTCGTGGTCTTTCCCACCTTCTGACATCACCGGCCCTTCCCCTCTAATCAGCGACCTGCTTCTAAGTAGTCGTTTTGCACCTTCCGCACTGATTGGCCGAATGTTCGTGCCTTCCGCACTGATTGGCCGAGGTATCAACGGTCGGTGGCCAATCAGTGTGCCGCTTCCTTCCACCTTCCTTTCACCAATCAGTGGCCAGCCTCTTACCCCAGCCAATCACACGTTCCCTGGATGTGGCTCCAGCCTGCCTTGCACGATGTTTGTTGCTATGCCGGCTGGTGATGTGGCTGGCTTTGGCCCCATCGGCGGTGCTCCCATCTGGCTTCCTGCCTGTTCTTCCTGTAAGTCTTATTGTGGCGGAGGGGAATTAATTAATGTGTGCACTAATGGATCTATCTAATGTATATGAGTGCATTGCCATAAGGGACACTGGGATGCTCACAGAGGGAACGACACTCGAGGGAATTTTAGCCATAATCCCTGTACGAATTAGCATGCCCCGCCCCCTCATGGCGGGACACAGATACAACTTATTCCGACATAGGGCTAAACACAGAACCTATTACAGGTCGATTCCCCATCACGACAGTCGAGTACCTACCTATGCAGATCTACCTGGATCTAGACATTCCTCTACCCCTAATTCATAACAATATGTTGAATTTTCTGTCATGTCTTGGGTTCTCAACAGTGGCGAGGAAGGATACGATGCATTGCCATCTTGGTTTTCAACCAAATTTTCCCATATAGGTATTTTAAATTAATTCACGAGGTTTGGCTTTTAAAAGGAGTCTTGCGGAGATTGTTTATCGGTGGAGTGGGTGAGGGAGGGGGGGTTCTAAAAATGGATATTTCAAACACTAAAACGGGAGACTTAATGGAACTATGCACCCTCTCAAAGGCAATGATATCCTCTGGATAACAACCAAGATTAGACAATGACCAGGCTTGTCTAGATAGGGTATAATCAGACTTCCATAAAACATAAGTACCATACTTATTACTCTGATTCAAACAAAATTCTACTTCTGATAAAATGCTCGAGTTCCATTCCCATTATTACTTGCAAATCGAAATCGAAGATTTTTCAAGTATATTGGTCACTTGACTTTGTTATTCTCCGTCTGTCTTTGTTTGTCACTCACCTACAGGTCACATTTCGAAACTGATCGTCATGAAGCCTACCAAGATGTAGTGGTAGTCACAACTAAGAAGCCTATTCATTTTGGGGTCAAAGGTCATACTGAGGTCATATTTCTAAAATCGTCATTTTTCATCTGATTTTTTTTTTCTATACAGGATCGAGGCTCATGAAACAGCGAACATTTATCACACAAAAAATCAAAACAGACACACAAAGTATATAATAAGGGGAGCTATATAATAAGGGGAGCGGTAGCCGACTGGTCGCCGGCTGGGCATCCTCCGTCGTGCGAAGTCCTTCCTTGGCACACCTGAGCTCCTCACCACATACAAGGCTTTCATCCGCAGCTCAATGGAATACTGTTCCCCCCTCTGGGCCGGTGCTCCTGCCTCACACCTAGCTCGGCTTCACACTGTTGAAACCAAAGCTTTCAGATTCATTGGAATCTCCTGCGATGAAGTTACTCCGAGGGCCTTTCACTCACTCACCGCAGGCAGGTAGGTGGTCTTTCTGTCTTCTACCGACTCCTCTCCGGCCTTGCTCCCCCAGCTCTCTCTGTGCTCTGTCCCCCAAATATTCCTACAGGTCGCACAAGATCTGCCAGCAACCCTCTTCTGGTTAAACTGCCAAAATCTTGGCTCTCTGCTCACCTTCACTCTTTCATTCCTCTTTTCTCCCGCCTCTGGAATAAACTTCCCCACTCCCTTCAATCCCACTCCTCCCTCCAGGTCTTTAAAACAGCTGTTCACCACCATCTCTTATCTTCCCCCATCCAAAACCTTGATCTTTTCTACCCCCACTAATTCACCCCAGATACACTTTTTTGAAATTCCAACTTATTTTCTGGAAGTCCTTGCAGTGTCCATATGTTTTATACCTCTCCCACCTCCCCCAAGCCCTCTCCCTCCCACAGTTCTCTCGATATCCCTGCTCTCAAATGTTGTGTTTATGTCCTTCCCCCTCTCTCCCCATCTTGTCTACCGCTCCCCTTATTTTGTGTTTTATGTGTTGGTTTGACTTTTTATGTGATTAATGTGAGCTCTTTCACGAGCCTCGATCTTGCATACAAATTTTAAAAATGTGGTTTTCCCAGGAAAGATCATGGCGATAGTGAGACCCAAAAGCTTGGGTGCCATAAGTTCTTGGAGAGGATTATTCAAAAAGTGGATGGGAGGGTTATCCAGTCGGTCTTTTCGGAGAGACATCGTAAGAGTGTGAGATTTGTCAGGATTGAAAGACATGTTCCACTTGTTTGACCAGTCTGTGATTTTGTCCAGGTCTGCAGAGAGTGAGGAGGCTGCAGACTGCCGATCTGAGGGATGAGGAATGGAGCGGCAGAGAGTGGAGTCATCAGCAAAGAGATGGCGAGGATTTTCAAGAGAGTCAGAGAGATCATTGATGAAGACCAGAAAAAGCACAGGGCCCAGAACACTGCCTTGGGGAACTCCAGCCTGAACAGGAAGGGGAGATGAGAGAAACCCATTCAGGGCCACACGTTGATTACGACTAGAGAGGAAGTCCAGAAGCCATGCGTGCAGATTTCCATGGATACAATAGGAGGAGAGTTTGGTGAGCAGAGCTGGGTGCCAGACCGTATCGAAGGCACGTGATATGTCAAGGGAGACAGCTCTAATTTCCTGTTTGGCATTGAGGACCTCCATCCATTGTTGAGACAGCAGAAGCAGCATGTCCAGAGTAGAGTGACCTGGTCTGAAACCAAATTGATGATCAGAGATCAGGCCATTGGAGAAGAGGAAAGATTTGATATCCAAAGCAATGATGGATTCCATGACTTTGCTGATAATTGGGAGAAGGCTGATTGGTCTGTAGTTGCTAGGATCTGTTTTTGCACCTTTTTTGTGTAAAGCGGTGATATTGGCTGATTTCCTAGCAGATGGCAGATGACCTTGAGCAAAAGAGAGGGTGAAAAGAACAGAAAGAGGGAGTGAAAGAGCTGCAGAGCAGGATTTTAGGACCCGTGGGCTGATGCCGTCAGGTCCAGTTGCAGAATCAGAGTCGAGGGTTGACAGAATCTTCTCCACCTTGTCAGGAGGAAAGGACACAGAGTCCAGGAGCAGCTGGGTATGACTGGGTATGGTGGGTACAGAGAGGGATGGGTTTGGGACACAGATTTAGAGGAAAACACAGAGTTGACGCATTCAGCTTTTTCACTTGCGGAGTCAGCTGTGTAACCGTTTGAGGTAAGGGAGGGGATGGAGGGGGGAACAAACACCAGAAACAGATTTGACCAGATGCCACCAGGATTTGGAAGAGGGAGACAGGTTTGAGAGTTCGGTCTTGAGAGTGGAGAGATATTGTTTCCTCGCTCTCCTGAGGGTGGACACACACTTGTTTCAGGCTTTGTGAAAGGAAATGAGATTTTCTTCCGTTGGATTTCCTTTCCAGGAGGCGAAGGCAAGTTGTTTCCGGGCAACTGCCTCACCACAAGATTACATGTACCATGGACAGGAGGAAGGGTATGACAACTGAAGACGAGATGGGATAAATCTGTGCATGAGAGGGAGCAATTTACTTTGGAAGAATTCCCAGGATGAGTTGATGTCAGAGGCGGAAGAGATGGGAGACCTGTCCAGATGATTGATGGCTCCTTGAAGACCATGCCAGCTTTATCTGAGTGAAATGCCAGACTCGTCGATGCAAGTCTTGACTTCTAATTTGAATAGCATTTGCATATTGAGTCACTGTGTTGGGGAAAACAACCATGTTTGAAGTCAAAAGGTCAAAGGTCAACCTTAGGTCAAACCTCTAAATTATCAATTTTCATCTGAAAAAGAATCAATTTTCATCCGATTAAGTCATGTAGAGACTGGTGTTGGCTTCGCGGCTAGGGTGCCGGCTTGGGATCCAAGGATCCCGGTCGATCGGTTGATCGCTGAATTAACGCCAGGGGGGTTGACTCAGCCTGTCATCCTTCCGAGG